>NC_136266.1:56605699-56688199 GCF_964187855.1 Myxine glutinosa | reverse complement strand
TATATATATATATTATATATATATATATATTTATATTTATATTGTTACGGAACCCAACGTCGGCCTCGGATCCCTTCTCGAGGGGGGATTAGTCCCCTCGTTTGTGACTGACCGACGTGGTCCCTGAAGCTGCACAAGCTCCCTCCAGAGGCAGGTGAGCAGCTTCGTTCGCGACCGCGGATAAGATGTTAATTTGCTGAGCGGATGGCAGCCGCGGCACGAACCGTTAACAAAGACTAACCCGATCCTGAACGTTGGCCAAATCGTGCCACAGGTATTCAATTTGTAAAAGACAAAGACGGATGTGAAGAAGAAGAAGAAGAAGAAGAACAAAAAGGGTTTGAAATACGACTATAATTTATTGTTACTATTTACACAATGAAAAGAAACCAAGGAGGAGGAAGGATAATAAAATAAAAACAGAAGAAGAAGAAGCTGACAGTGCACCTTAGCTTACCTATAAACAGTCTTACTTAACCCAGGACAGAACACACAAAACAAACTCACGTACACAAAAGGATGGAATGGCAGGAATGGTTTGGAGGGATGAGCAGGTGGAATCACAGGGCACAGTGAGCAGGTCCACTCCGGGCGGGAAGCGAGGAGCCGGCAGCTCCTTGTATTCGGCTTTACACCACACACCGGCAGGGTCACTCACTGCCCCGTCAGGGCTTCACGCGGCTGGTTGAAACAAGGCTGGTTGAAGCGGCTCTCTGCAGAACTCAGCTGGGTACGCATCTGCTGTATATCTGACGCAACTTTTTCAAAGGCTTCCGCGCGCGCTTATATCTCCCTCGGGCGATCAAGCCGCCGGCCTCCAGGACACGCCCATCGGTGAGGTCGCCTCGACCTGATTAGCCGCGAGGGCTCACCGATCCCGCCCTTAGAGGAGGCGTTGGCAAGGCCACGCCTTGTTCCCAGCGCTGGGCCGACTCCTCCCACCTTCGGCTCCGAGATGACCTCGTGGCTAATGGAGTCTTGCCGCGAAAACAACAACCCACAGTTGCAGCAGAATTCAGCGAACCGCTCAATGCAGTTGGCAATTGAGGAAAGGGGAATCCAATGGAGGTTCTGGAGAAATTGAAAGGGGATACTACCTTGTCTGGATTCGGTGCAATGGAGTGTCAATTAATGGAAGACACAGCCTTAATCTAATACACACAATAAGGAGATAACTACTGAACAGGGAGATCTATGATTTGGCTACGTGATTGTATATGACCTAACGAAGGGACGCCCTTTGACCTTTATACACAACTGGAGGAAGGAGGGTGACATTTTACCACAATAAAAAAACACAATTCTCATATCCACAACAATATATATATATATATATATATATATATATATATATATATATATATATATATATATATATATATATATATATATATATATATATATATCAGTCACTATGCGACCTTCATATCATCAGTGGAGAACCGCCAGCAAGGTGTCCCATACAGCTGCTGCTGCTCCTTGCTGGGAGCGATAAGCACCGCCTGCCACGCGGTGACGTTATCTCTGGTATCCACTCATCATATGGAGTCGACCTGGTTGCGGTTGGGAGTTACTAATAATGGTATCTGTAATCTGGTTCTCCAACCTAATGAGCGGACAACATGACGTCATCGCCATGCACGTCCGCCTTGCCTGCAAAGTTCCAGAGGAACCATCCAGCAGTGCGTCATTACGGACGGACGTGCATGGCGATGACGTCATGTTGTCCGCTCATTAGGTTGGAGAACCAGATTACAGATACCATTATTAGTAACTCCCAACCGCAACCAGGTCGACTCCATATGATGAGTGGATACCAGAGATAACGTCACCGCGTGGCAGGCGGTGCTTATCGCTCCCAGCAAGGTGCAGCAGCAGCTGTATGGGACACCTTGCTGGCGGTTCTCCACTGATGATATGAAGGTCGCATAGTGACTGATATAAAAACCGAAAGGGTCACAGAGTTACAAGTGTATGGAAAGCCTCACTGCGTTGCCCTGATGAAGCCCCAACAAGGGCGAAACCAGGTCGGTAACTGTGAGTTTTGCATGCACTTGTGACAGTATCTGTATTTATAATCCGTAATGACGCACTGCTGGATGGTTCCTCTGGAACTTTGCAGGCAAGGCGGACGTGCATGGCGATGACGTCATGTTGTCCGCTCATTAGGTTGGAGAACCAGATTACAGATACCAATATATATATATATATATATATATTGTTGCGGATATGAGGATTGCATTTTTTTGATTGTGTTGTATTGTGTTGGAAATGGTGATGAACATTGTTTGAATATGGCCCCTCCTGCCTCCAGAGTTGTGTAAAGGTAAAAAGGGTGTCCCGGTAGTTATTCCATGAAACACCACATTGCAGGACCCGATAAAACCCTTGTTCAGTAGCTTATATCTTATTATGTGTTTTAGGGTAAGGTCTTGTCTTCCATTAAAATAATACTCCATTGCACCGAATCAATTAAGAATAGCTCCACTTCAATACTTCCATTTCCCAGCCAAACTCTCCATCTGTGGGTAAAGCAGTTCACAAGCGTGGGGTGCACGCCCTCTCATTTCGCTGCGATAGTGAATATGTGCTCCGTGCTCTGTTTGAACAGGAGGGGCGGGGGCGCCAGGGAGAGGCAAGCCCAGGGCGCGCCACGAAGGGCGGGGCTGTTCAACCCCATGCCCAAATAAGGAAACAAGCCCGTGGCTCACCAAGAGGGGCGTGCCGTCGGCGCCATGCCCAAATAAGGAGACAAGCCGTGGGATTACCATACAAGGTCACGAAACAGAGCACGGGGGAGAGGGCATGTCAGTCCCGCGCTGGAGAGAAGTGAGAGGGAGGGAATACCAGCTGAGCGGCGTGGAGAGGGACACGACAAAGAAAGGGTCCAAGAGAAAGCAGAGGAACTTTTACGAACGAGTTGCAAAGAGATACGGCAGATGAGTCCAGGTGCGTAAGAGGGTTGGCAGTCCACCGGGAGAGAGTTCAGAGTTGCACCGGAGTTGCGTGAGAAATACGAAAAGCCTTCGACAAAGAGCCGTTTCAACCAGCCAAGTGACCCTGCCGGCGTGCGCTGGAAAGCCGAATACCAGGAGCTGCCGGCGTGCGCTGTAAAGCGGCATACAAGGAGCTGCCGGCTCCCCGCTTCCCGCCCGGAGTGGACCTGCTCGCTGTGCCCTGTGATCCCACCTGCTCATCCTTTCCAGCCATTCCTGCCTGCAAGTTCCCCATTTGCGTACGTGAGTTTGTTTTGTTCGTGCTGTCCTGGGTAGTAACCAAGTCTGTATAAGCTAGTAATTTTCACTGTGTCACCTGCGTTTTCATGTCCGCTGTAAATACCCGTGACTACTCTTTTTGCTTATGTGTGTAAATAATAATAAACCCCGTTACTCTTCTGTACGTCTTCTTCTTCTTCCTCTTTGCATTCGTCGTCTTAGTCTTTTCCCCATTGAATATCTGTGGCGCGATACGGCCAACGTTTGGGTGAATCGGGTTTAGTCGGGGAACAACTGTTCGGTCGCGGAGCCTCCGCTCGGCAAATATAACATCCTTAACCGCGGACCGTAACAATACATTGACGACTTGTTGATTTGTTCCCCTTCCAAGGAAGCCTGTGAGGTGGACTCCATGGCCCTGCTAAGAGCCTTGGCGGCCAAGGGCCACAAGGTGGGGCGGAGAAAGCTCCAATTTGTACGGAAGGTAGTAACCTACTTGGGTCATGCCATTTCGCACGGGAAGCGGGAACTGCATGCTGGACGGGTGACTGCTATCATGGAAACGCCACGGCCGAGCACGCAACGGCAGATGTTGCGCTTCCTAGGTATGACGGGTTACTGCCGCTCTTGGATAATCGACTACGCGCTACTTGCTAAACCACTGTACGAAGCCACCAGAATCGAAGAACCAAACAACTTGGTTTGGACGGACGAATTGATGCGCTGTTTCGAGGGTCTGAAAAAGGCATTGGTTACGGCACCGACTTTAGGACTCCCCGATTATGCGAAACCGTTTACCCTTTACACTCATGCAGTAAGGGGTTTTGCTCAGTCCGTATTGACACAGACTCATGGGGACAAGGAGCGACCGGTAGCCTACTTTCGCAAAAAGCGAGAACCGGTCGAGCAAGGGCTTCCGGTGTGCCTGCAAGCCGTGGCAGCGGCCAGGTACGCAGTGGAAAGGACGGCGGACATTGTGATGGGACACCCAGTAACGCTACAAGTGCCACACTGCGTCACTTCGCTGTTACTACAGCAGACAACACAACACTTGTCTACCACCAGATTAATGCAATACGAAACCGCACTGATCACAGCCGCCAACGTCACCATTAAACGTTGCACTACACTCAACCCGGCCTCACTGATGCCCACCCCAGAGGAGGGTGAACCCCACATATGTGTCGATGTAGTACAGCAAGTCTCCACGGTACGTCCGGACTTGAAGGACGTTCCCCTCGACAACCCCGATCGTGTATACTACGTCGACGGATCAGCTAAACGTGGATGGGATGGCTCTTTGCTATCCGGATACGCGATGTGTTCAGATAATGAGACGGTAGAAAGTGGGCGCCTCCCGCCCACATTTTCCGCACAGCAGGCGGAGCTGTGCGCCTTGACCAGAGCATGCAGCTTGGCGACAGATCTTGCCATCAACATTTATACAGATTCAGCCTACGCGCACGGGGTAGTTCATGACAAAGGGGCAATCTGGAAGATGCGAGGCTTCCTCACATCTGCGGGTTCGGTCATAAAGAACGGCGAATTGGTTGAAGGGCTACTCCGAAGCATCTTGCTTCCCCGCGCGGTCGCAGTGATTAAATGTCGCGGCCACCAAAAGGCGGACTCTGACGTCGCTCGGGGCAACGCCAGAGCGGACGCAGCGGCAGGAAAAGCGGCCAACCAACAAGTAGGACGGAACATGCCGATGGTAACGCGAGCAAAGGGGGCACCCGCGCAGACTGCCAACGCACTGACCTCAGGACCAACCCCCTCCTCACAAAATGGGTGCACCATCATCACCGCCTCACCAACTAACGAGGACGTCATAAAACTCCAAAACGCAGCAACAGCAGCCGAACACGATGACTGGGTAAAACGAGGGGCCACGCGCCCCGGACCAAATGAGATGTGGACCCTTTACGGAAAACCAATAGCACCCAAGGAACTACTGCCTTGGCTGGCACGTATAAAAAAAAAAAAAAAACACCTTTAGAGGCCATTTTTCCCCGCAAAGCGGGGGTTGGCCTTTTTCGGGGACCGTGGTTGTTGTTGTTTTTTGGTCCCCTTTTGAAGCAATGTTTTACGGCCGGATGCCCTTCCTGCCGCCAACCCTTTTTGTCGCCTTTTTACGACAAACAGGGAATTACCAGTGAACTGGTACTCAATTACGCCAATGGCTGGCACGTATGGCACATCAAAATGGCCATGTGTGCCAGAGGGGGGTGATGGAACAGATAAACTATACTTGGGCGGCGCCGGGACTGTCGCGAATCGCATCAGATGTGTGCCGGTCATGCGTGGTTTGCCAACAACACAATAGGGGGGCACCACCAAGGCACCCACATAACGCGGGCCATCCCCGACCAATCGGGCCTTTCTGTCATGTCCAATTTGATTTTATAAACATGGAACCGAGTATGTCGTTCCGCTATGTCTTGGTAATCGTGAACATGTTCACAAAATGGGTCGAGGCCTATCCATGCGTTAAGTCAGACGCCCCGACAGTAGCCAAGCGCCTCGTGCGGGATTTCATGTGCAGATTTGGCATCCCTCAGAAAATTTCGTCAGACCAAGGGGGTCAATTCACGGGAGAGGTGATTAAGGGTATCCTAAAGGCACTGGGCGTGAAACAATCCTTCCATTGCGTTTGTCACCCACAATCAGCGGGACTTGTGGAACGCACCAACGGGACTCTGAAACTCAAGGTAGCAAAGATCTGTGCAGATACAGGTTTGAAATGGCCGGAAGCACTCCCGCTCGTGTTAATGAGTATTCGTTCCACCCCGGGCCGCACCACGGGTCTTTCCCCCCACGAGATATTAATGGGACGACCTATGAGTTTGCCTGTTTCGGCCCCGATGGACATGTTCCAAATTTGATTTGCCTGTGATGGATGACATGCTTTTAAAGTTTTGCAGAGGATTGTCCAACGTGGCGCGCAGCATCAACGCCCGAGTACGAGAGGCGTTGCCTGAACCAACAAGCCACGCCATCCACGACTTCCAGACCGGCGATTACGTGCTCGTAAAACACTTCACCCGCAAGAACGCCTTGGAACCAAGGTGGAAGGGACCAGTCCAGGTGTTGCTGACTACACCAACTGCTGTCTTTTGCGAGGGCAAGACCTCCTAGATCCACGCCACGCACTGTAAGTTGGCTGTACAAGCACCAGACACTACACCACAGTAACGATGGGCCTAATCATAGGTATGATGCTATTGATAACGACAGCAGCTAAGGGAAGCTCCGATTACAATAGATGCGAAAACAAAACACGACACCTCACCGTAACATGGGGACAAAGAGTATCATTACCATGTTTCGAGCAGAGAGCCCTACACACAAATTTGGTAAGCGTAAGATGGCTAGCACTGTCGGCAGGGCCTGGACGTGTTGGCGGCGTAGTACGAAAACAACGAGAGTTCCGGGAGGACGGGCAAGCCAGCGTTAAGACCTTGGCCCGACCAGGATACAAATGGGGAACCCCTGATTTTAAGCTACAAACACGCACACGCCTAGAGAAAGGCATGACTATGCAGATTCAGTGCAGCGTCTGGACCCCTGGCATGGCTGGTGGCGAAAGTAAATATACACCATGCATCGAATACATACTCACGCCGCACCCTCAGGACAAGGCCCCGGAGAAGGGTGTAAACACATATTGGAAGGTAGCAAGAGAGGTAGCGACAATTCAGAACAGGACCCACTGCTGGTCATGCATGCATTTCCCCCAAGCAGGCACCACAGGAATACACATGATAGTGCTACCTCTGTCCCTTAATGATCTTTGCTCACAACCTATCGATTCCCCATGTTTAGTCACCACGCTGGAAAGAGAAGGGGTGGGCAACAACAAGAGTTGCAATCGACAGTTTAATTATCGCCCTTCAATGATTGCCCATGTGGCCGAGAGGCCTGCCCCCGTCTGGGTCAAACCGCAGAAAGGGATGGTCTGCCTCCAGGGTTCCGGCCACTTGCTTATGGGAGAATCAGAATGCGCCTACACTCTCCCCGGGAAGCTGGGAAAGGGGAGCACTGGGATTATACTACGAATAGTACTGCAAGATAAACACAACCACAACATAACGGCTATAACATTTTCTAGGGGGGTTAGTAGGATTAATGGGGTGACAAAGGGACTCCAGTGCTTATCCACCCACCTGGTCCCACCCCATGGGACAATGTTTATATGCGGCGACAAGGCTTACCCCTATTTACCAAATAATTGGGGTGGCACTTGTTATCTTGGTTCGGTCCTTCCTGAAGTTGAGATACTGGACGAGCTAGATCCAAAGTCGCTGGACAGGCGACATAAGAGGTCAGTCATGAATGAAGATGGAACCACTAAACTACACGGAAGCTTATGGGAAAAGGTGTTAGGTTTCTTCTTCCCAGGAGCGGGCACAGTCATGGATAGTTTCCGGATAGATAAATTGGCTTTGGCCCTAGAAAAGGTGGCAAACGACACCGCTACGGCCCATGATGTATTATTGGACACAGTAGTTCATATGCGCACAATGGTAATGCAGAATCGGGTAGTGTTGGACATGCTCCTGGCAGAGAAAGGAGGGGTATGCGGGATAGTAGAGGGAAAATGTTGCACATATATACCCGATCCATCCGAGGGCGTGTCAGCCGCAATAGTGAGACTAAGGGAAACTAGCCACGCTCTAACGATCGATCGGATTGCGCATGAGAACTCTTATAAATTTAGCTGGCTCACTGACTGGTTCCGGGGATGGACAGGCACCATAGTGAAGTGGCTATTGACCGCATTGGCAGTGATAATCGGGGTAGTAATCTGGGGGGCACTAATGAAATCTTTAGTCCTCCTCTGTGTGAAAAAGTACTTTACAGGATGGAAAACGAAGAAACCACCGACGACGACCATGGTCTTGACTATGGAGGCCATCGACCTGAACGAGCCCTTCGACGAGGCAGATGTGCCCGGCGCTTCAGAAGACTGTATTGAATTTTTTGATGACTGTGATACTTGTGTTGTAAACCCCTTGCGAGAACTGGCTAATGCCTCTTATGTATTACAAGCTCACAGCCGTACACCTCCTTCCGATCCAACTATGGAT
Source organism: Myxine glutinosa (assembly GCF_964187855.1). Taxonomy (NCBI): domain Eukaryota; kingdom Metazoa; phylum Chordata; class Myxini; order Myxiniformes; family Myxinidae; genus Myxine; species Myxine glutinosa. Next base: position 56,679,897 of record NC_136266.1, on the reverse strand, counting down.
CTGATTGCGACGCTGGGTCTGGCAGGCAAGGGACCCGACATGGATATCCTGGATCCGCAAGCTGATCAGGCGTCCATGGGAGACTTTGACATAAAGGAAGTCTCTCTCTTTACTTCGAATGTTTCGGATTTTAACGCTCTGTACCCGGACCAGGAACACGTGACACAAGATACTGACAATATTATGTATTCCCCAGAACAGCAGCACGTGCAAGGTCTCATGCGCATGATCGTTGATTAACTTCGAAGATCTGCAAGGACCGCGTCTGCAAAAGGTGGGGGGAGCAAGTTCCGCAGGGGAGGTGATGGGCCCCCTGGCGGAGCAGAACCTCATCCGGACCAGACGCCTTCGTTGTGGATCCGAAACGTTAATGGACCTTCATGTTCTGAGCCCTCAGGTTCCAAGCACGCACAACACGACATGTTCCTCAAGTGCACGGGCGAGGCGCTATGGGCGCATGGCATGCTCTTGGGAGACACCCACATTACACGATTGTCTTTCAATAAAGCCCGATGAGGCACGTTGTCTCTTGAGATACTTTGTCTCGATGAGACAAGAGGAAGGTTAATGTCGGTGAGGGTTTGTTATTGTGCAAACTCTGTTATAAATGTAGTATGAACTGTTATTCATAGTTAATAAAAAAGGTTTTTTGCTTCGCATTAGTTTAAAATGAGAAATACATGCTTCCCCTCGCAAGCCAAATGGGCCTGTGTCGTAAAACTCTCCTTCGGTTTGGAAACTGCGTTACGAGCCGTGGGCAGAAATGCGAACAATGTGTGAAATGTGAATCTCTATACGTGGGATGCTTGAGTTTGTATACACAAACCTTTCCTTGGTAGACTGCTATAATCATTAGTTATATTCCGTATGCTTGATCTATGATAGAATACTTGCTGAATTAAGTTTAAATGAGAATACTCGCTGAAAGTGTATCCAACGCCTGGGATTTGTCAAACGGCTCACTGCACATTTATGACCCCAGTCTGGGCTGGGAAAGCAAACTCCCTGCAGTGAATTATACCTCCTGTCACCTCGGAGTCTTGAAGGCACATCTGGTCCAGAGATAACAGCGAGGTGCTTCACTCCCCTGAGGCAACAGGACGGATGTCAGTGGGGGACCTGGCCCAGTAAAGGGACGTCGGTGGGGGCCCAACTGTCCATTATCCTTTGTCCTCGCAAACTTTAGCGGAGATTCTCTGATTAGTGTGCCTCTATATAAATGAACTGTGAATCGGTGTTTCCTTAGGAAGGCTGATGTGGCACGCTGTCGGTGTGTGCTGTAGAGTCTGCCCTATCCTCCCAGCTGTGTACTTGGTGTTTAATAAACGTTTGTCATTCTCATCTGGTGGTGGAAGTCTATTACGATCCTCCCGACATATAGATATACAATTATACATATATATATATATTGTTACGGTTTTTAGAACCTTCACTTTGTAAATTTTAGTAAATGTTCCCTTATAAATGATCCCCTGTAAATATCCCCATTAATTGGCTTTATTAAAGATCGCACCCTAGTTAGTCCATGTACAACACGTAGAGAACCATAGGACCTCTCTGTAGTTATTTCATTATTATGTGTTTCAGTTAAGGATCTGTTCCCAATAGTTGAATCTGCGTTGCAGTAATCAAATAAGATAGGCCCCTTTCAATTTTCCCAATCATCTCTCCCGCTCGTCAAAGTGCAGTAGCAGTAGGGTAGCGTTCGCTGCCGTTTGCCTTGGGCTGTTTGCTGGCACCAAGCCGCCATTACGCACGTGGTCTCAAGCCGAGGAAAAAGGGGACGGGACACCAGAACAAGGTGTGGCACGTCAACTCACCATCAGAGGTGGAGCCAGCGAGCCCTTGCCGGCCAACCAGCGCCGAGGTGAGCCGACCGGTAGGCGTGTCATCGGAGCCGGCGGCTTGATACAACAACGGACAATAAAAGCGGGTGCGGGGGACTGCTTCAGGAGATGAGGTGAGAAGGAGTTCGGGTCGATGAGCTGGAGCGGAGCTGGGAGTGCGCCACGGACTGCTTTTGGTATGAGCTGCGCCACGAACTGCTGATGGTAACGGACTGCGCAGGGGACTGTTGATGATACGAACCTTGTTCGAGAGAGAGAGAGAGAGAGAGCGTTGGCACGAGCCACATATTACGTACGCCATATCCCAGTTTCCCCCGATATATGTAACGTCTGCTCGCGGTCCACGATACGCGCTCGCTGCCTGCCAGGGTTTCCCGCCACAACGCGAGTCCACCCCTGGAGCCGGACCTCAACGCCCTACCGTCTGCCTGGACCTTCTTCTCCTTCCAGCCATTCCTTCCTGCCAATCGCTATTCGTGTGAGTCCGTTTGTTTTGTCCGGGGTTATAATATAAGACTGTTTTAAGGTTGCCCTGTGTATCTGCTTCTTCCTCTTCCTGTACAGTCCTACCTTTCGTTTCTTCCTTGGTTTTGGTTTTGTAGATAGTGAATAAACCTGTGTTATTTCTTACCCTTTACTTTGGTTTCATTCTCCCCCGATCGCTTCAGTCCTTTCCCGATTGAGTACCTGTGGCGTGATTTGGCCAACCGCTATAGTCGGGTTTAGTCTCTTGTTAACGGCCCGAGTCGCAGCTCGCTTCGCTCGGCGCAATCCAATCACGCTGCGGCCCGGGTGGGCGCATTTCCTCGCTTACGGCCGGTGGTGGTAATTAGGTAGTAAGACGGGTTGGGCTTACAACCCTACTCACCACCGACCGGAAGTGACGTCATACCCCCAGGACCGTTCGGACGGCCAGCTTAACAGGACAAGGGGATTAACCCCCCCCCCCCTTGCTAACGGGAGTGCCGTCCCCCGGATCCGTAACAATATATACACAAAGAATTAAGTTAAGCACCCCCCCCGTTTTTTTACAACCTCGCACATTACAAGTTTGTTGTCGTCAAAACAGTGTAATATACCCATGATATTGCTATATTTTCTGGAGAAGTGATATTATGGTCACATAAAAACATAACAATCATGCCATTTTCAATATTTTATTCTGAATAATTTAAGGTGAAATTTTTTGGGAATTTTAGGCATATTTTCACCTCAATTTAAGTATGGAGCTATAGGTCCATCACGGACAGTGTGGATGACGTTTATGTTTTCTAACGTACAGTCATTGTTCTGAGAAGACCTCTAGCGATCTTTGCGTCAATAACGTGTGTAGGACCCACGTGATCGGATCACTGACTCAACCCTACGTCTCATAGACCCTGTAAGCCGTCGTATGCGTTGCTGTGGCAGGTTGTTCCATTCCCGATGTAATGCACGTTCCAATTCATCCAGCTTGGCTATTGGAGCGACCATCGTCGCAATTTGTCGTCCCAACATGTCCCAAACGTGCTCGAGGGGGTTCAACCTGCCACAGCAACGCATACGACGGCTTACAGGGTCTATGAGACGTAGGGTTGAGTCAGTGATCCGATCACGTGGGTCCTACACACGTTATTGACGCAAAGATCGCTAGAGGTCTTCTCAGAACAATGACTGTACGTTAGAAAACATAAACGTCATCCACACTGTCCGTGATGGACCTATAGCTCCATACTTAAATTGAGGTGAAAATATGCCTAAAATTCCCAAAAATTTTCACCTTAAATTATTCAGAATAAAATATTGAAAACGGCATGATTGTTATGTTTTTATGTGACCATAATATCACTTCTCCAGAAAATATAGCAATATCATGGGTATATTACACTGTTTTGACGACAACAAACTTGTAATGTGCGAGGTTGTAAAAAAACGGGGGGGGTGCTTAACTTAATTCTTTGTGTATATATTGTAACGAATTTGAGAAGTGTAACGAATTTGAGAAGTGTAGCGAATTTGAGAAAGTGTAACGAATGTGAGAATTATGGTTTTGTTGTGTGTAACTGACCCTCGTAATGTAAAGAAAGGTCGAAGCTCGTCCTCTTGGTTAATTCCATAAACCTACACTCAGGACACCATATATCCTTTTAAATAGTTAGTCCCTTATTCTATGTAGGCTAAGGATGTGTTTCCCAATAGTTTGACTTCATTGCACCGAATTAAATAAGAGTAGGCCCCTCCGACGCCCCATGGCAGCTTCCAAGTGCCAGGTTTGCCAGGTTTGCTGCAATTGACTCTTTAGGCACTTTGCTGCATTTTCATCTGCCGTCCACTTTGCTGCATTTGACTCCATTACGCACGAGGTAACGACGAAGAAGAAAGGCGGGTGTCCACCTCGTCATAGAGGGGAGGAGTAAGTCGGCCCCGCTCATCCAACCCAGAACGAGGGATTTGGCTTGAGAGGGCGGAGAGAGAACGCTTGGGGGAGGTTCACAAAGGGTGAAGGGCGGGGCCTATATAACCCGCCGCGGGACGCTCCCCATGCAGATGAGCTGAGAGGAGAGATGAGTTCTGAGTCCAGGAGATGCGCTGGAGATGAGCAGGTGTGACCAAGCCGCCGTGAGACGTGCCGCCCTGCAGGAAAAACGGACCGAGGCAACGCAAGGAGCGCGCGAGGCAGTACGGAGAAAGGAACTTCACCCGCGCAGTTTGGGACCAAAGCTCGGCTTCTTGACGGCGGTGCCTTCTGGCCCGACCGTGCCCAGTACCCGCTGAACCTTCCTTGCCTCTCAAAGCCACCCATCTCCAAGCCATTCATTCCTGCCTGCATTTCCCGTGTAAGTGTGATCGTCCGTCTGTCTTTAACGTTGTCCTGGGGTTTATTAATTAAGCTTGTATAGGTAAGCTAATGATTTCACTGTTTCCTGCTCCTTCCATTTTCTGTATATAACCTTGACTGCTCTCTTTGCTTTGGCTTGTGTAAATAATTAATAAATCCTGTTATTCCTCCGTACTTCTTCTTCTTCTTCAGTCTCATTCGGTCGCTTTAGTGGTTTCAATATTGAGTGTACGTGGCGCGATTCGGCCAACGTTCAGGATCGGGTTTAGTGAAGGCTAATGCCTCGAACTTAGGGTTGCTAAAAACCGCTCGGCAACTAACTAGACCATCCAAACCGGGGTTCGAGCGGTACTTGTCTCCCTAGTCTGTGGAGGGACGGATAAAGGTATTCGGGATAGACCCTGGGCCCATAACCCTGATCCGTTCCATCCCGCGGGATAGCGTTACAAGTACCAGGACCAGGGAGACGGCCAGCTTAACAGGACAAGGGGCTAATCACCCCTTCCTAACGGGAGAGCCGTCCCCCGTATCCGTAACAATATATACTAGCTTGGCGCGGCTCGCTACGCTCGCCTCACAAGCATCGATACTGAGGAATGGGCTTATTTTAACTGAGGCTAATGACTGTACCTGAGTTGCTGTGTTGTCATGATTTTCACCAATCATAATACAAACAATTACTTTGCACAAATGTATTTGTTGTGTTTGTGATATTACATTTTTATAGGCAATTTAGGTTGAAGATTTAGGTTGAATGTTTTTTTTTCAAGAAAGAACCCCTCTGCACATACATAGGGAAGGGGTAGGTGCAGACTGGAAGTTTGGGACGATTACACCTCACCACCACGTAATTCAAAACACCTCACCACCAAGTAATTCAAAACACCTCACCACCAGGTCATTTAAAAACACCTCACCACCACATCATTTAAAAACACCTCACCACCAAGTAATTCAAAACACCTCAGCACCAACTAATTCAAAACACCTCACCACCACCTAATTAAAAACACCTCACCACCACATAATTATAAATACCTCACCACCAATTAATTCAAAACACCTCACCACCATGTGATTTAAAAACACCTCACCACCACGTCATTTAAAAACACCTCACCACCACATAATTCAAAATACCTCACCACCACGTGATTCAAAACCACCACAACGTTATTAAAAACACTTCACAACCACGGAAACAAAAGTTTGAGGGAGTCGTTAAGTGAGAACACAGACACTGCCCAGATGTGTAGATATTATATAGATAAATGACTGTACCCGAGTTGCCGTTTTGTCATGGTTTAAACCAATCATAATTCAAACAATTATTTTGCACAAATGTATTTGTAATATACGTGATATCACATTTTATAAACAATTGAAGTTGGAAAAAAAAAATTCCCCCCAAAAAAAAAATTGGAAAATTTTTCAAAAAAAAACAATACCCTTAGGACATACCGACGGGAGAGATATGTGCATTCCAGAAGTTTGGTACGATTTCACAAAAGTTTGAGAAAGTAGTTCAGTGACAACACAGGACAACACAACACAACACAACACAACACAGAGAGGAGGGGGGGAGGGGAGCGAGGAGGAGGGGAGGGGAGGGGAGGGGGGGGAGGGGAGGGAAGGAGGGGGGGAGGGGAGGGGAGGAGGGGAGGAGGGGAGGGGAGGAGGGGAGGAGGGGGGGAGGGGAGAAGAGGGGGGGGAGGGGAGAAGAGGGGGGGATGAGAGAAGAGGGGGGAGGGGGAGGGAGGAGGGGAGGAGAAGGGGGGAGGGGTGGAGAGGGGGAGGGGGAGGGTGATGGGGGAGGAGAGGGGGGAGGGGGATGGTGATGGGGGAGGGGGAGGCGGGAGGGGGAGGGGAGGGGGGAGTGGGAGAGGAGGGGGGAGTGGGAGGGGGAGGGGGGAGGGAGGGGGAAGGGAGGGGAGGGGGAGGGGGAGGGGGAAGAGGGGGAGGGGGTGGGGGAGGGGGAAGAGGGGGAGGGGGTGGGGGAGGGGGAAGAGGGGGAGGGGTGGGGGAGGAGAGGGGGACGGGGGAGGGGGAGGGGGGAGGGGGGAGGGGGGAGGGGGAGGGGGAGGGGGGGAAGGAAAGAGGAGGGGAGGGGAATGGGGGGGAGGGGAGGAGAGGGGGGGAGGGGAGGAGAGGGGGGGGAAGTACCCGGCATTGCTGGGAGGGGAGGGGAGGGGGAAGAGGAGGGGAGGGGAACGGGGTTCGAACGGGGTTCGAACGGGGTTCGGAACGGTCCGGAACGGAGAACGGGAACTCTGCCACCGATTCAGATTCCATGTATAATATTCCTCGCTGAAAAAAAAATATGGATCTAAAGATGAAAGAAAAAAAAACCTATGTGGTGTAAATGGCAATGTTCCTCGCTGAAATGTGAAAAAACCCAATCGCGCGGCAAGGAACATCACGTGATCGCTCTGAGCGATCGATTGCAACTCTGCGTCGTGTCGTGGGCGTGGCCAACGTGGCCTCATGCTCCCAGGTGATTGGCTAACTCGAGCTCGAGAGAGCCATAATGCGCTACGTTATGGCAAAAAATATGGATCTAAAGATGAAAGAATAAAAAACCTATGTGGTGTGAATGGCAATGTTCCTCGCTGAAATGTGAAAAAACTGAATTACGTGCGAACGCATAACTGTGAGATTATGGCGGCAAAGTTGGAACATCACGTGATCGCTCTGAGCGAATCAGCGCGCTGCTCTGCCATTCCGGTCATAATATTCCTCGCTGAAATGCGCTGAGGTAAAAATACGGTAAAAAAAATATTATGAAATAAATTTTTAGGTCGGCCATGTTCTTCACAGGCTCAATGGCCATGTTTGTGCCAAATATCAAGTACGTGAGCCTCTCCGTTTAGGAGTCTATCGGTAACATAACATTACACACACACACGCTGTGTTTTATATATATTTATATATATATATATATATATATATATATATATATATATATATATATATATATATATATATATATATATATAGAAGATATATATATATATATATATATATATATATATATAGTTGCGGATTCGGGGGTCGGCTCTCCCCTCAACAAGGGGGGGTTAGTCCCCTTGTCTTGTAAGCTGGCCGTCCCCCAATCCTGGAAGCTATGACGTCACTTCCGGTCAGTGGTAAGTAGGGTTGTAAGCCCAATTAGTCTTATTACCTAAGTACTACCACCGGCCGTAAGCGAAGAGATAACTCTGACCCGAGCCGCAGCGTTAATGGATACGCCGAGCGAAGCGAGCCGCGACTCGGGCCGTTAACAAACACTAAACCCGATTATAGCGGTTCCTATCGTGCCACAGGTACTCAATTGAAGGAAAGGACGCAAACGATCGAATAAGAGAAAACCCAGAAAATAAGAAGAACAAAGAGTGGGTTTATTAATTATATACAAAAACCCAAAAGAAGAAACGAAAGGAATATACAAGAGCAAAAGGACACAGGGAAAGCTTATCTAAACAGTCTTACTTACAACCCCAGACAAACAGACAGACTCACACAGGATGGTAGTGGTAGGAGGAGAAGGTCCAAGCAGATGGTTCCAGGCTCCGGGTCCGCGGCGAAGAATGGCAGGCAGCTTTGCGTGTCGTTGGCGCGCGACCGGACCTTACATATGGCGGGGGGGAAGTCCTTCGCAAGTCCGCAGTTCCTATGAATTCATATGAATTAGGAGTTCTCCAGCACAGCTCGTTCCAACGTAGCTCTCTCCCAACGCAGCTCTGTCCGTGCCCTCTCTGTTAGCGCGGCTCTCCCACTCACTCTGCTCGTGAACTCCTTACACAGCTTCTCACTCTCCCCCTCTCCCAGCCCTGATTGGATAGCGAGGGCTCACCGGCTCCGCCCTTGACAGGGCCACGCCTCGTTCTTGGCGCTCCGCCCCCTTCTTCTCCAAGCTTGACCGCGTGGTTAATGGCGTTTGGAGCAAGGCAGCGAACGCTGCTGGCAAGCGAAGGCGCGTTATAGAATTGGGAGGGACAAGCCCCGACTGTAGGGGCGCATACTGGCATAGCTTGGAGAGAGAGCGGCTGGCAAAGAAGCGAATGGGGCCTATCTTATTTCATTAATGCAACGCAGATTCAACTATTGGGAACACAGCCTTATCTGAAACACATATTAAGGAAATAACTGACGGTCCTATGGTGTCCTACGTGTTGCATATGGCCTAACTATGGGTGCGACTTATTAAATGATGGGATATTTACAAGAGTTATTATTTACAAGTGAGTGGTTCTCAAAACCGCAACAATATATATATATATATATATATATATATATATATATATATATATATATATACATATATATATATGTTGTTGGTGATCTCACCGTCAGCCCTTTTTCCCCTTACCAAGGGGGGATTAATCCCCTTGTCTGCGACTGACCGACGTGAGTCCTGAAGCTGCCCCGCTCCCTCCAGAGAGGCAGGTGAGCAACCTCGTTCGAGACCGCGGACAAGATGTTATTTTGCCGAGCGGATGGCAGCCCGCGGCTCGAACCGTTAGCAAGTACTAAACCCGACTCTGAACGTTGGCCAAAATCACGCCACAGGTACTCAATGGGGAAATCACAAAGACGATCGGATGTGAGGAAACCAGAAGGTAAGGAAGAACAAATATAATTTATTACTAATATTTACAAGACCAAAGAAACCAAGGAAGAAGGAAACATACGAAAATAAAGACAGAAGGAGAAGAAGACAGTGCAAATATTAACTTATCTATACAGGCTTAACTTATACCCCAGGACAAGACAAAAGACAGACGACAGTCAGACTTACACGGGGATGATGACAGGAATGGCAGGAGGTGGATGGCTGGACGGATGAGGAGGTGGGACCACAGGGTTGGAAGGTTCAGCTGGATGCAGGAGAACGGCCGGGCCGGGAGTGAGCAGCCGCCGACTCTCCACACTTCCGTTCGCACGGCGGCGTTGCTTCGCGGCCGTGGGTCGAACCGCCGTTAAAGCTCAACTCCACCCAGCTGCGGTGGACTCAGCTGCGGTTGGTTCAGCTGCGCTGGACTCCTTACTCATCTGCTGTGGGGGGCTTCCTCGGTCCTCTGCTCCAACTGGACTCAACTGGGCTCCGGTGGACTGCCTCAGGTGAACTCTTACGCGCCACTCTTCAATAGACTTGCGCGGGCGCTTTTATAACGCGCTTCGAGATCAATGCGCGCCATGCCCGTGATGGTATCTCACCAGCCCTGATTGGCTGGTCGGGGCTGGCTGGCTCCACCTTCTGATGACGAGGGGTGGGCAACGCCCTTGTTATAGCTCCTCCCCCTTCTTCTCCGAGGCTTGACCACGCCGTAATGGCGGCAAATGCAGTTGGAAAGGGAGGCTTTGAGGGAATTTGAAAGAGGGGATCTATCTTATTTCAACTCGGTGCAATGCAGAGTCAACTAATGGGAAACAGAGCCTTAAACTACATAGAATAAGAAATAACTATTTAGAAGGGTATATGATTCTCTACGTGCATGCGATGGATTAACTAAGGGGACGACCTTTGACCTTTACACACAAAACAGAGGTATTTACAAGGAATCATTACACTACTTACAGAGGGTGATATTTACAAAAAAAAACACAGGATTCTCAAATCCGCAACAATATATATACAGTGGAACCTCGACTTACGAGTGCCCCAACTTACGAGTTTTTCGAGATACGAGCCGTCACTCTGGCAGTTTATTGCTTTGAGATGCGAGCCGAGATCCGAGTTACGAGCTTTCGCCACCCGGTCACGTGGTTATCTTGCCGTGCACGTACAGTATCTCTGTCGTAGTATAGCGCTGCATTTTAGTTTTCGCATTTCGGTTATTTTGAGTTTCCGCCGCCAGGTGGGCTCCGGTCACGTGGTTATCTTGACGTGCACGTACAGTATCTCTGTCGTATAGCGCTAATGATATATAACGCCGCCGATAATGATATGATAATTTATGATAATCTATGCAGCACGACGTGGTCCTCACGTCACACAAGGCGCCTTTGCCGGCGCAAAACGGCTCTCTCAGGGTCAAACTCGGTATCGTTTTGAGCGCACGGTTCAGACCTTCAAGAAAAAGTTTATTTTGTAAAAATCGAGCCACGCGTTCAAAAGATATGACCGGTTTTGTTCGCCGGCACGTCGGCGCTCGAATCGAATCGAGTTAAAACGAACACTGCCGTTGTCGGGTCCGTCTGAGACGGACACACGCTGGGACCGGTCTCGTTGGATAGGCCTGGATCAGATCTCGAAACGCTGGAAGCTGCACCTCTCTGTGATAATCTTGTGGACCATGACAAGAGATCGTGCGACACGTGGTTATCATGCCGTGCAAGTACAGTATCTCTGCCGTCAACTTGTTCAGAGTGCCGGCGATAGCTCGCCTTCTCTTTGTGGAAAACACGGTGAGATCCTTAACATCCAACAACTAATGGGACGCAAACGGGGCGCCCAGTTTAGCGGTACACCCATTGATGAATCACCCTGCCTGTGATTCACCCATGACAGGTTATAGCTGGGTCGGGATTCAAACCCAGGCTGGACAGTTTAGACTTTAGAGTCAAGTGTGCGTACCTCCAGTCCAGGCCATCCTGCCAACTTGTATGCTGCATACAGGTGAAATATAAAGCGCGAGATATTTTTATATATACTGTATATTTAAAAAAAAATTGGTGTGGTTTTTGGCGGGCTGGAACGGATTAATAGCATTTCAATGCATTTCAATGGGGAAATTTGATTTGAGATACGAGCAATTTGAGTTACGAGCTCGGTCACGGAACGGATTAAACTCGTAAGTCAAGGTTCCACTGTATATATTTTAGAAAGAGGGCACTTTCAACCAGAAAGAAGAAAAAAAACTCGATCAACTCCACAATCTATTGGCCCGAGGAAGCCTGCTGTGAACCGGCTGAAACGTTGCCCGAGACTGGGTCTGCTCTTGCTTATTTGCTCAAATTTGTGGAGTAGATCCAGTTGTTTTAACACACACACACACACACACACACACACACACACACACACACACACACACACACACACACACACACACACACACACACACACACACACACACACACACACACACACACACACACACACACACACACACACACACACACACACACACACACACACACACACACACACACGACTATTACCATCTCCCCATCCATTCCTCCTGTGACCAAACTTCATTCACCTTAGGACCTCATTCCCCTTGCAAGGATGGGAACCAAGTGGATGTACATGTGTTGGCCCAGCTGCTAGTTGCATCATTTTTCTGTGGGTGCGTCTGCCGCTGATGCAATGCCTCTCCATAACCAGTTATCTGGTACTCATTTTACCAACCACGGAAGGATGACAGGCTGAGTCAACCCCACTTGGCATTAATTCAACGGGATTCAAAGTCAGGACCTTAGGATCCCAAGCCCGCCGCCTTCACCATCAGGCCAACACCAAGATATTCCAAAGAGATATCCAATGGTGAGAGGCACGGATTAGGATTTAGGGCAGAGGCACATCCTAGTTGGTCCACAGCCAAGCCAAGGCCCAAGCACTCTTTCACAATTGAGAGGAGGGGGGGGGGGGTGGGGGGATTTTTCGAGGGAGTCGTGGTGCCGGTGCAAACTCCCTTGACTTTGTGGCACACACCCTGCAGAGAACTTGGAAGTACCATCCGTGTGAATCGGGCTAGCAGGCTCACAAAACAAAACAGCTCTACTTCAATGGGGTCAAACAGTAGGGGTTCTCTCAGCAGAGGCAAACCTTAGAGGAGTTTTAAAATTCATTGGAGAGTTTGACAATGCTCAATTGTACAAGATATTCTGAAGAGTGTCGTTACTTTTCAAAGCAGAATAAGTGGAGAAACAAATCGCAAATATAGAGCTCATTGTCACATATTCCCACATATCTTCATGCAGTTCTTAGATAAACGTGACGACTCTAGAAATAGCCAGGGGATTCTTGAGTTTTTGTTTTTTGCATTTCCTCCTTTTATTGCTGCAAGTTATAGGTCCTTGCAAAATTTGTGGGTGGTTTATTGCAAGTTGGCCTGAGTGAAATGCCAGACTTGTCGTCGCTGAGGAGGCTCTCTGAGAATGGCCAGAGATATCCACTTTAGCAAGCAAATGATCAGAAGAACCCTGTTGGAGCAGAAGAAGAGCAGCAGACATTTGCAGGGAAGTTATATTTGAGTTATATTTGATTGTATTATACAGTTATATTTGAGTACAACTTGAATAATTTTGAAAATGATCATAACTTGGTCCGAAAAGAATATGGCCATCATTGGATCTTGGGTCAAGGGTACGTCGCGGGCGATCACCAAGAGGCTTTCCCTTGGCGATCACATATATCTATAACTTCTGTGCTACTAACACAATAAATAAATAAATAATATGACCCAAAGAAATAAAGAAATCTCATGGCGGAAGATTAATTTCAGCATGTCACAGCATTTATAAAGTAAATAATTTCAAGACCTGCATTTCATCAGGAATTAATGATTTGTAAGAAAGAACAGAAACATCTTGACAGGTTCTCATGAGAGCTAAAACTCCACCCCACAGTGCAAGATATTATTGTTAAGCTTTTCTGATGTTTATAGCTATTTTGCCAAAATACATAAACAGAGACATGTGCAGACACACATACCAAATGTTTCGTAACAACAGTGGTGTGATAACAGTTCTTCCAGGCCTTTTGATCTATTTCCACCATAATTGCATTTATTTCTTAGTAGATTCCCAACTGTTAATTTCGTTAGCAATGACCCACTAGTTTTGTAACAAAGTTCATGCTCTGCCCTTTAAACGAGTATAAGGGTGGCCACAACCATCCTTGACGATGTTGTGGAACGTCAGCTGAGGCCCTCACTTTTCCACATTAATTCGCTTTTCAATTTGTTTTGTTTTCTCCGCAACCACTTGAGCGATTGACAAACCTTTCAACATTGGAGCACCCACCCATGGATAATTTTTATTTAACAAAGTCACATGATGATTGGATGGAAAATTCGGCCGGCATTCCAAAAGTATGTTTTTGGTAAGCATGGTTGCAGGATGTTTCACGTATCAGGAATAAACGGTCTCGACCTAAGGTAGATGCCCCAAAATGTTGATTTGAAACAGTGACCTTAACATTTGACTTAAACGGACAAAAACGAAATGGTTTCATCATCGGTGAAGGCTGAACCCAAGCACCAAGTGTCATCGCAGCACATACAATTATTAACTTTCTTTCCCAAGCACGTTAATATGTTTTCACAGCTCACTGAAAGGCCTGTTTTGTTTCGCAAATCTGAATCCATAGTTTTGAAGACACTTAACTGGGCATTGCCATGGACCGCAATGTGTGCAAAAGACACGGATTTTCACAACATGAAAACTGGGTAGCACTGTTTCTGCCTTCATTGCTTCCTGCAGCAGGAGAAAATGGACACACGAAAAAAAAATACCCCAATTTAAATAAAACTGGACACCAGGAATGCAAAGAGGTAGAAGCATAAAAGAACAAGACTGAGCATTAAGCAATACAGTCTCACCAATCTCCACTCTCCATGGTATACAGATTGCATTAGATCTGTGAATTTACAATCTATATAAAAGGAGATCTGCATGCAGACACATTTAACAAAGATAGATTGCAATAGCCTCTCCCATTCCTTTGGGAAGGGTGAAACAAAAGGGAAAGAAAAGCAGGAAAATGCCAGCAGAGCCAAGTGTGTATTACAGCACGATTTTCACAAGACAGAGATACAGTGTGTATTCAGGTCTCACTAATTTCTTACATACCATGGACCAAAAAAACGAAAAGACTAAAACAACAATCGACTGCAACCCACAAGGAAATAGAAAATAAAAAGATTGCACTCAGCCCATCAGGCCAAAGTGTCAAACATGTAATGGCCTTTACTTTAAACAGATTAGTCAAACGATACATTATATTGATAGTCTCAGAAACATCTCGTTGTTGGGGCCCGGGATGTTCAGAACCGGCTTGCTGACCGTGCCATTGAGACGTAATGGAATCCACCGAGTGGAAAGAGACTGCACCTCTAAGCAAAAACATGTGCTTCCCATTCAGGAAACATTTTGATCAGCTCCAGATGAAACAACTTGCGTTGTCATGGCACTGCTGGGCAATCAAGGGGCACACCAGATATCAGAAAAGGTAAAGAACGAGCATTGGTCAACATGCAGACCTTTCATGTCCACATAACTCTCCAGAGGTGGAAGGGCAAGTGAGCCGGGGAGGAAGGGGAGGAGTTAAGATATTGACACTTATAAACAAGCTAAAATACCACTAATCATTTCTGACAGTAGAACAAATAGTTTGAACGTAAAACTTCATAATGTCACAACGTGATCCGACGAGAAAATACGACTCAGGAACCCTACCGCATAGCCAAACGGTCAGCGTTTTGACATCGAGGGTGGGGGTTGGATGAAGGGTGTGGCTGCGAAAAAGAAAAAGAAAAAAGAAAGCACTGGCTTAATGGCATTTCCTTTCTTAGGTCATTCCAGTAAATCTTTGTCCTGCAAGAAATACGTCTGAAAGCGACGAAACAGAACAATTTAATTTCATCAAAGCGTTAGCTTCACCGTGGGTACAGAAAGTAGAATGGCATCGCAAAAACATTACTGCTTTATAACACAACTAGCACATCCCTGTTGATTAGTAAAATACTGATGTGTAAAATCTACCAAATGAAAAGAATCTAGAGGTAAAATATACAAAAACAGTGGTGCTACAGAGGGCAACTGAAACTGGATCCGCGTGTTTGGAAACAAACCCACACCTAACAACATCAACAACACAATTAACTAGTATTCATACCAGGAGGGACAGACAAATGAAGAGGGAACATAGCTCTTGGGGAAAAAAAGAATACAAGGAAAAAAAACAAGGAACTTCAATGCAGGAAGAGGCCATCAGGCCCATGGTGGTGGTTCGTATGCAGACTGTGACTTCTGGTTGTATCATTTTCTGGGGGTGTGGCTGTGCCACTGATGCAATGCCCCCTATTACCAGTAAAAGCTGGTACTCATTTTGCTGACCTCGGAAGGACGACAGGCTGAGTCAACCCACCTGGTGTTATTTCAACAGCACAACAGGGGCTCAAACTCAGCATCCGAAGATCTCAAGCCAGCCACCTTAACCGTTAAGCCAACACCAGGCTTATCAGGCCAGTCATGTGTAGTCTCTGCCAATATTAATTTACTCCCCTAATCCCAATGCTTCTATGTACCGATCTAATTATACTTTAAACCTATCCACCGTTACTGCTGTCACTATCTTTCCAGGGAGACCATTCCATGCATCAACTACTCTCTGAGTGAAAGGCCACTGCCTTCATTTAGTGCCACCTCTGCTCTTCTTATCTCTCAAGCATTATCCCCTGGTCCCATCGGTCTATTCTGCATGGTTGGGTTATGACCCAACTAAACACTTTGAACAAATAAAACCGCATTGTTACATCGCAAAACCAGTGTGGGTTTACAAAACATCTTAGTTGATATGCTTCCGGTACTCGGACATGACACGGCACTATACCAGAAGTGAATGGACACAGGCAAAAAGGATAGACCCCACAGGGATTGCAGCAGAAAGGGCTTCTTCTTGATTCAAATATAAGATATGGAGGAGGGGAAGGTACAAGATTTGTTCATAACTGGACCAACAGCTTTCATCACATCCACCACCAAAGGTGGATGGAGGCTATGTTTTCACCCCTGTCTGTCTGTCTGTCTGTCTGTCTGTGAACAAGATATTTCAAAAGGTAGTGGACGGATTCGGATGAAATTTGGCAGAGATGTTTTCTAATCTGTTTTGTAAAAACACTATTTGAATGATTATTGTTATCTATAAAAGCGGTAACACAAAACCTTCGACCTCAAGACGTTAAGAAATGCTAAAGCAACAAACTCTATCCAATGTACATCGCTTTGGGTTCAGGAAAGCGGTATAAATTTTCTCATTGTACAGTGTCACTGCCAAGTGCCCCACCCATTCTGCAACAGTCTTCCTCAGCTATTTTCAAAACAATCAAGCCATTGCACTGTTCTGCCTATCAAATAGAACGCATCCCAACCAACCAAACGGTTCATCACAAAAACAAAACAACAACAGGCATTTTAAGGCCATTTTACCTGCTTGAGCGGGGGTAAGGCCTTGCGGTCCCCATGTCAATCTTCTCCATTTTGCCCTATTTTCTGCATCTCCCCTTGTTTAACCCCCTTGCCCACATTTCTTCTTCCACCATCTTTAGCCAAGTCTTTCTCGGTCTTCCCCGTCCTCTACTTCCTTCTACATTCATTTCCATCACTCTTCTCAACCAGTCACTTTCATCCTTCCTCAACACATGACCAAACCATCTCAACCCGTTTCTCTTCACAGGCTCTATTCCCATCATCTTTCGCAATTCATCATTTGTCTTCCTCTCTCTCAACGATACTCCACATATCCACCGAACCATTCGCATTTCCACCCTTTCCAGCCTTCGTTGCTGCTCTACGTTCATTACCCATGTCTCGCTCCCATAAATCATAACACTTCTCACACATGCAGCATACACCTTTCCCTTCAGCTTCAACGACACTCTCCTCCTCATCAGCACGCCACTCAGTTCCCGAAACTTCTTCCATGCACATCTCACTCGAGCAACCGTTGCCGAGTCTGATCCACCTTCTCCATTCACCATGTCTCCTAGGCAGCAAAATGTTTTCACACCTTCCAGCTTCACACCGTCTCCAAGATCCAACTCAACATTTCCTCCATCTGCAGATCCCTCTGTGCATACCTTGCACTTGAATGTAGCTGCCACACTGGTTAATGACCTTCTCAGACCACGACATTTTTGATGAACCCACTCAGCGCACATTGTACATTGAATGGAGTTCACTCTGACACCCTTCCTGCACACAGCACACGGCCACTTCCCAATTCTTTCCACCTCACCACATGCTTTACCACTTGCCATCACCTTCGTCTTTCCGATATTCACCTTCAGACCTTTTGTCTCCTTACATTCCTTCCACTTGTTCATCTTCTCCTTCAATCCATCCATACTTTCTGCAATCAACACCAGATCATCTGCATACAACAACTCCCACAGTAAACCCTCCTTTACGTTGAGCCAGCACCTCCATCACAGCTACAAATAGTAGTGGACTTAGTACCGACCCCTGATGCATGCCCACCTTTGCCTCAAACTCACCACTGTTCCCGTCCTTCGCCCTTCCAGCTGTGCGTGCTCTTTTGTACATTGCCATCACGACTCTGATCAACCATTCCTCCACTCCTAACTTCCTCAATGTCCATGTCATTACTTCGCGTGGAACCCGATCGAATACTTTCTCCAGATCAACAAACCCAAGAAACAACTTCTTCCTCTTCTCCATGTACTTCTCCTGCAACTGCCTTACAACAAAAAGCGCATCTGTCATTTCTTTTCCTGGCATAAATCCAAACTGCATTTCGTCAATCTTCAATTTCTTCCTTATCCTCCTCTCCAACACCCTTTCCAATACCTTCATTCCATGCTCCAATAACTTCATCGCTCAATACGAGCCACAGTCCAGAGGGTCACCTTTCCCCTTGTATAGAGGGATGAGGGTACTCAATTCTCAATCTACTGGAATGCTGCCTTCTTTCACCACCACATTACAGATCTCTGTCATTCTCTTCACACCCCAACTTCCTGCTGCCTTCAACATATCTCCCACAACTCCCGTCGGCCCTCCCGCTTTTCTACTCTTCATTGCTTTCATCGCTTCCTCAACTTCCTTCTCAGTTATCTTCTCTGCCGGTCCTAAAACTGGGTTACTCTCTATGTTGCCATCCCATTCATTCACTGCATTCAACAGCATTTCCATATATCTCTTCCATCTTCCTTTAATTCCATCTGGGTCCACAACGATTTGTCCCACTTCATCCTTCAAGCAACTCACCCCCATCACATCACACCTCTTTCGCTATCTGCTTTGCAATCCTGAATACCTCTCTGACCCTCTTCCAAATCTAAGCGTTCTCCGAACATTTTCCTATATGCCTCCTGCGCCTTTGCTACCTCTTTCTTTGCAGCCTTCTTGGCTGCCTTAAACTTGCATGTTCTGCATTTTCTGGCCCCGGACCGTTCGCCTTCTGCCACTCCTTGAACTGGTTCCTCTTCTCGTCAATCCTCTTTCCAACTTCATCATCCTACCACCATGTTTCCAAGTGCCTCGGTGGTCCTTTTGTCCATCCACATACCTCACCAACGGCTCCTATCTTTCATTGACATCCAACCACTTTCAAGCTCAACCACACCATCCTCCACCATACTCAGCCTCTCTTTTAATGCCTCCCTCACTGTCACCTCTTTCAACATCCACACCTTCATTCTCGGTTGGTACTTCACCCGCCGAGCTCTCCTCACACCTTTCACCCTTATGTCGCAGACAACCAAGTGGTGCTGTGAAACAGCCTCCTCCCCCGGGATCACCTTTGTGTCCCGGAGGTGCCCCCTATCTCGCCTACGCACCATCAGGTAGTCAATGGTTGTCGCTGACCCACCTGACGTGTATGTAACAAGATTATTATTTGATGGGATTTATACCAGTGTATATATACAGACTTGGCATTTAATATGGAATTTTTTTTTTTCTTGACTTGGGTTTAATTTCTTAACTCAGTATATCAATCTAGTGAGTTTCATTTACACTTTGGTGATTTATTTGTTAAAAGAACCCTGTCACTGATTGTCTGTCGCAGCAAGAAGCCAACAACAGGATTATATCACAGGTGGCGTGGCAAAATGTACGGACAGGTGCATTTGATGATTGGCTTCAGTCGGGTATACAAGGGTTGTTGCGTTCTGTATTAGTGGAAAACAACTGCTGCACATCTCCAAAAGTTATCGCCGCTTCCTCTGGAGATGGTCCGTCAACTCGACAATGCTGTTTGTCATGGAGTGGTGGCTTTACGAAATTACGGCATGAAACAGGGTGCTATTGCTCGGCAGTATGGCATCACTCAAGGTCAGGTGTCAAAGATCCTGAAACGAAATGCTCAGAGGGGTGTCCCTACTCCAATACCGAGGCCAGGACGTCCCCGCAGAACCACAAGGAGGGATGATCGCCAGCTGCACCGGTTAGTCCGCAATGGCCGTACCAAGTCAGCTAATCGGCTTCGGGCTGAGTGGCAGCAACTGACAAATGTGCCTGTATCCAGAAGGCTAGTCAACCAACGACTGGTTCAAGCAGGCTCTTGTGCCAGGCGTCCCCTGAGAAAGCCACGCCTGACCAGACAACACCGCCAGCGCCGATTGCAGTGGGCCAGAGAGCACCGTCAATGGCAGCCAGGACACTGGAATCACGTGATCTTCAGTGACGAGTCTAGATTTCTGCTCTATCGTCAAGATGGCCGCGTCCGAGTGCACAGACAAGTGCATGAAGCCTACAACAAAGATTGTATAGTGCCAAGAGTCCAAGCTGGAGGTGGTGGGGTGACCGTTTGGGCTGCTTTTCATGCAGGGGGCAAAACTGTCCTGGTTGTTCTGAATGGAAACCTGAACCAGTTCAAGTACAGGGCCATTCTGGAAGAAACATTGCTTCCATTTGCTCGTGCAGCCTTTCGAGGAAACTTTGTCTTCCAAGATGGCAATACACGGCCTCATCGTGCTCGCATGCTCCAACACTTTCTTGCTGACCGCGGTGTAGAGCATATGGAGTGGCCTGCCATGTCCCCGGATATGAATCCGATAGAGAACTTGTGGGCAGAATTAACGCGTCAAATCGACCACTTGGACCAGCAGCCGACCTCTGTGCGTGAATTGCAGCAGGCTATTGTCACTGCATGGCAAGCGATTCCTGTCCAAACCTTGGCAAATCTCGTGAACAGCATGCCTCAACGTGTACGCGCTCTCCTGAATGCTCGTGGGGGTTACACGAAGTACGGAACTGTAATTTTACTGTCCGTAATCCCAGTCGTAATTTAACTTTTGTTTTTGTTAAAAAAAATTTGGGCTGATGTGCAAAATAAAGAGATACTTCTGGAAAACGTACAGAAGTTTAACACAGTACTGTCCATGAATTGAGTTCGATATCAGTTTACATCACTTTCAAGGATCAATTTATTTGTTTCGAAATGTGAAATGTCGTTTTTGTTTCTTTTAAAGGTCACATTAACAAAATCGAGAATAATTTCAACATAATTCCAATGAACTTTTGGTTCTAAATCATCTTGAAAAGTAAGTTCACCCCACAAAATAAATATTCCATATTAAATGGCAAGTCTGTATATATATAAATATATAAAAGCAAAAGCAAAATCATCTACTTCCGCCCTCTGCCCAGCTGAACAGTTTATGGTTTGTATCCACTGATAGGCCTAGGATCCTAGGAACCTAGGATCCTAGGATGCTGGGATCGAATCCCGGTCGATCGCTGAATTAACGCCAGGGGGGTTGACTCAGCCTGTCATCCTTCCGAGGTCAGCTAATTGAGTACCAGTTCACTGGTAATTCCCTGTTTGTCGTAAAAGGCGACAAAAAGGGTTGGCGGCAGGAAGGGCATCCGGCCGTAAAACATCGCTTCAAAAAGGGGACCAAAAAACAACAACCACGGTCCCCGAAAAAGGCCAACCCCCGCTTTGCGGGGAAAAATGGCCTCTAAAAGTGGTTTTTTTTTTATCCACTGATAGGCCTGGAACTGGATTCTGACCTGAACCAAAATCTAATCGGCTCATTCTTGTCACCTACCCAACGCATCCACATAGTTTTGTCATAAACCATCCACAACGTTATGAGATATCCTACTCACAGACAAACAAATAAACAGACAGACATACAGACAGAGACAGACAGACGTGAAAACATAACCTCCGTCTACCTTTGATGGCAACAAAAGAAGAGGTCGCTGATGTGAGAGCAACAGGCTTTGTGCAATTTTAGGAAAGTGGAATAAATGCAGTCTCCCGTGACGAGAAATAATTTACTCAGATTTCCTGAACTCGCACTTCAGTTTCATCCTCATCTTGGGAGATGCCAAGAACGTCGAGCACTCGAGATTTAAACAGATTTCAGAACAAACTGATGTAATGCTTGGGCCTCAGCCATTAGGGGAGAGCAGTATTCCCTTGAGCTACGGATAGAGGTCCTGTAGGCTTTGAGTAGTTCTGATTCTCCAAGGAATTCATAGGAACGACAGAGGATACCCAGTCTGTGGCAGGATTTGGAGGCCAGCTTGGCGACATGGTCAGCACAGGAGGTGTCATGGATGATGGTGAGGCCTACATGTCCAAGAGATTGAACCTCTTGCAGTGGCTGACAGTATAAATAGATCCATTGGTAGCAACGTGTAGACTGTGTGGGGTGGAGGAATTCAGAGAGCCAGGTCTGAAGCTTGAACAAGCAACAAAAGTAATGAGCAATATACGCCTCAAGAGTAAAAGGTCCTCGGTTTCAGGGCAGAAAGAAAGGGAGAGGGTATGGGGGTTTTGGGTTCAACTTCAGGGTTTAGAGTTCAGATAGTCACTGGATCGGAGCAACGGTGCACTCTCTTGGGTCAAAATCCATTCAGGAGCTGTGGAGCTGTACATTCCAGGTTGAGCAGGTGGCCAGCACGGGTACCACTACCTGAAGCTCAATGTTTCAGAACACCAACCTCCCCCAAAAGGCTCGATCAGACTTGTATCGTCCTCCATCTCATTCGTCTGACTCCTCACACCGTCGGGATTGCTTTGCAACATCTCCCAGGGCTGTAACACATTTAGATCCATGACGACAGACAATGGGAATCTATACTCGGGTTTTATTGAGCACAAATCCACCGGAACTGCTCCGTGATGGGCCAGCATACACCGCCATCCTCCCCCAAGTATGCTGTACTCAGAATCATGTCTCAGACCATGGAATCCACGTCAAATGCATTGCATACACTCCGCCACAATCGTTCCAGTTCAAGGCCGCACATACTGTTCTGGGTCGTGATGGTCACTCACGGTCCAATCAGTAACGCAAAATATTCACCCTGATTCACCCTCAAGTGGTTTGTGGGACAAAACGAGACGTTGTTTAAACTATGTTTATACAACAGTTCAGTGGTCAAAGACAGGACTAACAATAATTCTACATTACAAGCATTCCTACGTTCTACAGGTAAGGAGAATACAGCAGCAGGTTCACCTGAAAGTTCACAACACCTGAGCTAACAGCACCCCCTATAACCTCAGAGCAATGTCAGGATTCAGACCATCCTTCCTGGGCAAAAGCAAATCCGTGCAAACATCATTAACCACATAACCCCCAAACGTTGATATAAAATTACCCCCCTCACCCACAACCCCACTTTGAGCCCTATTAACAATAAGTGTGGCACCTTATACTAAAAAAATGTAATCAAACCATTTATAACAAACCACCAGAAGGTAATTCACCAAGTGCTACAGCAAATGTGGTGGAACAAATAATAAAGAGATAAAAGTTAATCAATCTGAAGCTTTGTCTCTTCATGTGTAACACGAGAGGTTATCCGCGCTGCACCACACCTTGCACTTTAACCACACCCTGCACTTTAACCACTCCACGCACTTTAACCACGCCACGCACTTTAACCACGCCACGCACTTTAACCACGACACGCACTTTAACCACGCCACGCACTTTAACCACGCCACGCACTTTAACCACGCCACGCACTTTAACCACGCCACGCACTTTAACCACGCCACGCACTTTAACCACGCCACGCACTTTAGCCACGCCACGCACTCTAGCCACGCCACGCACTCTAGCCACGCCACGCACTCTAGCCACGCCAAGCACTCTAGCCACGCCACGCACTCTAGCCACGCCACGCACTCTAGCCACGCCACGCACTCTAGCCACGCCACGCACTCTAGCCACGCCTCGCACTCTAGCCACGCCTCGCACTCTAGCCACGCCTCGCACTCTAGCCACGCCTCGCACTGCAGCCACGCCTCGCACTCTAGCCACGCCTCGCACTCTAGCCACGCCTCGCACTCTAGCCACGCCTCGCAGAATAGCCACGCCTCGCACTCTAGCCACGCCACGCACTCTAGCCACGCCACGCACTCTAACCACTCCACGCACTCTAACCACGCCACGCACTCCAGC
Source organism: Myxine glutinosa (assembly GCF_964187855.1). Classification (NCBI taxonomy): domain Eukaryota; kingdom Metazoa; phylum Chordata; class Myxini; order Myxiniformes; family Myxinidae; genus Myxine; species Myxine glutinosa. The sequence continues at coordinate 56,656,114 of NC_136266.1, read as the reverse complement.
CACGCCACGCACTCCAGCCACGCCACGCACTCCAGCCACGCCACGCACTCCAGCCACGCCACGCACTCCAGCCACGCCACGCACTCCAGCCACGCCACGCACTCCAACCACGCCACGCACTCCAACCACGCCACGCACTCCAACCACGCCACGCACTCCAACCACGCCACGCACTCCAACCACGCCACGCACTCCAACCACGCCACGCACTCCAACCACGCCACGCACTCCAACCACGCCACGCACTCCAACCACGCCACGCACTCCAACCACGCCACGCACTCCAACCACGCCACGCACTCCAACCACGCCACGCACTCCAACCACGCCACGCACTCCAACCACGCCTCGCACTCCAACCACGCCACGCACTCCAGCCACGCCTCGCACTCCAGCCACGCCTCGCACTCCAGCCACGCCTCGCACTTTAACCACGCCTCACACTTTAACCACACCTCACACTTTAACCACACCTCCCACTTTAACCACACCTCACACTTTAACCACACCTCACACTTTAACCACTCCATACTCTTTAACCACAACATACACTTTAACCACAACATACACGTGTTTAACCACACCAACACTTTAACCACAACGTACACGTTAACCGGGCCGTACGTACACGTTAACCGGGCCGTACGTACACGTTAACCGGGCCGTACGTACACGTTAACCGGGCCGTACGTACGTTAACCGGGCCGTACGTACGTTAACCGGGCCGTACGTACACGTTAACCGGGCCGTACGTACACGTTAACCGGGCCGTACGTACGCGTTAACCGGGCCGTACGTACACCTTAACCGGGCCGTACGTACACCTTAACCGGGCCGTACGTACACCTTAACCGGGCCGTACGTACACCTTAACCGGGCCGTACGTACACCTTAACCGGGCCGTACGTACACCTTAACCGGGCCGTACGTACACCTTAACCGGGCCGTACGTACACCTTAACCGGGCCGTACGTACACGTTAACCGGGCCGTACGTACAACTTAACCGGGCCGTACGTACACCTTAACCGGGCCGTACGTACACCTTAACCGGGCCGTACGTACACCTTAACCGGGCCGTACGTACACCTTAACCGGGCCGTACGTACACCTTAACCGGGCCGTACGTACACCTTAACCGGGCCGTACGTACACCTTAACCGGGCCGTACGTACACCTTAACCGCGCCTCCGTGCACCTTAAAATAACCGCGCCGTATGTACACCGTAACCGTATGTACACGTGCTATTGCTGTAGTAACGAGAAGCGTCCTTCATCATAAAAGTACCGTGTCCAAGCAGGTACACAGCAATAATGCAGCGTTTGCAAGAAAACCATATATATATTTAGGAGGCAAAAGTCGTCACAGGAAAACAGGTTGCTGTATCATGTTCATGGCGTCGAACAATTCGAAGGTTACAAACGTGGTTTTCACTACACACACACAGTGTATTCGACTTACCGCCGAGGCCTTCGAGCCGGCCAGTTGAAGCGGATGTTCACCCGCAATGAATCCGTCGTGCCGCCGCCCGTGCTGAGGCGAGCAACACCCCAACTACCTACCACCACCACGCCCACCTTCCGTCCATCGGCCCAGCCAATCAGAAAAAAAGCGCGCGGTTCTTCTTCCCCCACAAATAGATCGTGGGGGTTTCATCACATCACTGCCTAATGAATGTCATTCCCAGATGTCAAATCTCAAATGTATTCATTATAAACAGACATTATCTGTAAATCATAGAGCCAGCCAAGTATCCACTGGGTGTTTATGGGGAGGAGGCTGAGGGGTTGTGGATTTTCAACTCTGCGAGTCCGCGTCCACCGACAGTACTGCAGTCGGTATGTAAGGTAGGGTAGACCGTTTACGTTCAGAGTTCTGAACGCCTTCCAAGAGCGTTCCACATCAGAACCAATATTACAGCGTCTGTATCAGTTTTGCCTCTTTCTTTTGGAGCTTCAAAACCTGTTTTTTCTCCAACAACCCTGACTGATGACGCATTGATTCGTGGTTATCAGGAACCTCCTCCAAAAGCACGTTTCAGATCTCCACAGACCATCGGTGCACCGCCATTTAACTCACCTGTTTCTCAACTCTAAAGGGATATTTGGAAAAAAAACATAACTCAGTCTATTAAATAGATGATCCATGGTCCATCAATGTATGAAATAGATGATCCATCAGTGTATGAAATAGATGATCCATGGTCCATCAGTGTATGAAATAGATCATCCATGGTCCATCAGTGTATGAAATAGATGATAAATCAGTGTATGAAATAGATGATAAATCAGTGTATGAAATAGATGATCCATGGTGCATCAGTGTCTGAAAGATGATCCATGGTCCATTAGTGTATCAAATAGATGATCCATGGTCCATTGGTGTATGAAATAGATGATCCATGGTCCATTAGTGTATGAAATAGATGATCCATGGTCTATTGGTGTATGAAATAGATGATCCATGGTCCATTAGTGTATGAAATAGATGATCCATGGTCCATTGGTGTATGAAATAGATGATCCATGGTCCATTAGTGTATGAAATAGATGATCCATGGTCCATTAGTGTATGAACTAGATCATCCATGGTCATCAGTGTATGAAATAGATCATCCATGGTCCATCAGTGTATGAAACAGATCATCCGTGGTCCATCAGTGTATGAAACAGATCATCCATGGTCATCAGTGTATGAAATAGATCATCCATGGTCCATCAGTGTATGAAACAGATCATCCATGGTCCATTAGTGTATGAAATAGATGATCCATGGTCCATCAGTGAATGAAATAGATGATCCATTAGTGTATGAAATAGATGATCCATGGTCCATCAGTGTATGAAATAGATGATCCATGGTCCATCGGTGTATGAAATAGATGATCCATGGTCCATCAGTGAATGAAATATATGATCCATTAGTGTATGAAATAGATGATCCATGGTCAATCAGTGTATGAAATAGATGATCCATGATGCATCAGTGTATGAAATAGATGATCCATGGCCCATTAGTGTATTAGTGTATGAAATAGATGATCCATGGTCCATCAGTGTATGAAATAGATGATCCATGGTCCATCAGTGTATGAAATAGATGATCCATGGTCCATCAGTGTATGAAATAGATGATCCATGGTCCATCAGTGTATGAAATAGATGATCCATGGTCCATCAGTGTATGAAATAGATGATCCATGGTCCATCAGTGTATGAAATAGATGATCCATGGTCAATCAGTGTATGAAATAGATGATCCATGGCCCATTAGTGTATTAGTGTATGAAATAGATGATCCATGGTCCATCAGTGTATGGAATAGATGATCCATGGTCCATCAGTGTATGAAATAGATGATCCATGGTCCATCAGTGTATGAAATAGATGATCCATGGTCCATCAGTGTATGAAATAGATGATCCATGGTCCATCAGTGTATGAAATAGATGATCCATGGTCCATCAGTGTATGAAATAGATGATCCATGGTCAATCAGTGTATGAAATAGATGATCCATGGTGCATCAGTGTATGAAATAGATGATCCATGGTCCATTTGTGTATTAGTGTATGAAATAGATGATCCATGGTCCATTGGTGTATGAAATAGATGATCCATCAGTGTATGAAATAGATGACCCATGGTCCATCAGTGTATGAAATAGATGATCCATGGTCCATCAGTGTATGAAATAGATGATCCATCAGTGTATGAAATAGATGATCCATGGTCCATTAGTGTATGAAATAGATGATCCATGGTCCATCAGTGTATGAAATAGATGATCCATGGTCCATCAGTGTATGAAATAGATGATAAATCAGTGTATGAAATAGATGATCCATGGTCCATCAGTGTATGAAATAGATGATCCATGGTGCATCAGTGTAGGAAATAGATGATCCATCGTCCATCAGTGTATGAAATAGATGATCCATTGATCCATGGTCCATTCGTGTATGAAATAGATGATCCATGCTCCATCAGTGTATGAAATAGATGATATATCAGTGTATGAAATAGATGATCCATGGTCCATCAGTCTATGAAATAGATGATCCATGGTCAATCAGTGTATGAAATAGATGATCCATAGTCCATCAGTGTATGAAATGGATCATCCATGGCCCATCAGTGCATGAAATAGATGATCCATGGTCAATCAGTGTATGAAATAGATGATCCATAGTCCATCAGTGTATGAAATGGATCATCCATGGCCCATCAGTGCATGAAATAGATGATCCATGGTCCATCATTGTATGAAATAGATGATCCATGGTGCATCAGTGCATGAAATAGATGATCCATGGTCCATCAGTGTATGAAATAGATGATCCATGGTCCATCATTGTATGAAATAGATCATCCATGGTCCATCAGTGTATGAAATAGATGAAAAATCAGTGTATGAAATAGATGATCCATGGTCCATCAGTGTATGAAATAGATGATCCATGGTCCATCAGTGTATGAAATAGATGATCCATGGTGCATCAGTGTAGGAAATAGATGATCCATCGTCCATCAGTGTATGAAATAGATGATCCATTGATCCATGGTCCATTCGTGTATGAAATAGATGATCCATGCTCCATCAGTGTATGAAATAGATGATCCATGGTCCATCAGTCTATGAAATAGATGATCCATGGTCAATCAGTGTATGAAATAGATGATCCATAGTCCATCAGTGTATGAAATGGATCATCCATGGCCCATCAGTGCATGAAATAGATGATCCATGGTCCATCATTGTATGAAATAGATGATCCATGGTCCATCAGTGCATGAAATAGATGATCCATGGTCCATTAGAGTATTAGTGTATGAAATAGATGATCCATGGTGCATCAGTGCATGAAATAGATGATCCATGGTCCATCAGTGTATGAAATAGATGATCCATGGTCCATCAGTGTATGAAATAGATGATCCATGGTCCATCAGTGTATGAAATAGATGATCCATGGTCATGGGCCTTCGGGTATGAAATAGATGATCCATGATCCCCTTCATATGCATGGTACAAATCGACTCCATCTACATATTAGATGATCGACAAACTAAGTGTTGTTGCTTTATCCAAATATAGCAGTGTTTAAACGTTTGACCCCACCTCGACACTTATTCACCTTACTTCATTTTCATATGTTAATGACACACGCAATGTGTAGATTGTCTCTTACATATCCTCATCCAACATTACCAAACAGATTATTGAGGTTGAAGCAATCCTCTTTTTTTCCAAGTAACCCAAGTTTGAATTTTAAGATAATATATCCCGTCCCAAATTGAAGTTAAGGGTCAAAGGATTCAGGAAATCCATGATGCAATTTTCAAAAACATGTACGAGTTTTAACGATTTATGAAAATATTGTTGTGGAAATGACTTCTTGGGGCTAACTTTGCAAATAACAGTTCAGTTATTTTCCATCGTGGAGGCCACATTTCCCATAATTTCCGGTACCGATCAGCGTAACAAATCGACAGGCTGTTTCCCCACTTGCAACGGTAACGGGGCGAATAGACATGTGATGTGCAGGGCGTCAAAATCAGTTGGCCATTGTGGCTGCCACAATGTGGTTCGCACCAGGCTACTAGGACGACCCAGCAGCTGCACTAGCTGTGTGTACTAGCTGAAGTACCGGGCGTTTCCTGGGGAGGGGGAGAGAGAGAGGTGGGGGCGGGGGTGGGTAAGGGAGAGTGAAGTGGGTGGGGAGGGGGAAGGAAGGGGAGTATGGGGTTTGGGAAGGGGAAGGGGAAGGGGGAGAGAAGGGAAGGGGGATGATGGAGAAGGAGAGAGATATACTGTATAACATATATTTTAGGAGGGAGGGGGGGGGGCTTCGACAGGCACCTCTATTTTGGGGGAGGGGGGAGAACGGAAGGAGGACAAATTTATGCAGGCGAAGAGGGCTTTTACCTCATTAACCTCAGCGTTGCCCAGGTAAGAAAATAAATTGTAATACCCTTTGCCAACACCACTAGGTGGCGCCACACAGTACTTTAAAAAAAATTGTACACAGAATTGATGGCATATTTACACGGATAACCTACATCCCCACACCACCGCGTGAGGCCGTGACCACATAACCTACAAAGAAGGCTCGTTGGAATTGCTGAGAAGAGGTCAACTCAACTGGGACGGCGAACGAATCATAATAAATGCCCAAGATCAAGGACACTACACCAATGGATTTTAAACGATGGTGGGACTGAGCCAGCCGGACAAGTGTAGATTCTGCAAGACAGAAACAGAAACTCACCTGCTCTCGGGATGCAAAAAACTATTATCAGAACAACTTTACACACAACGGCACAACAAAATATGCAAAGTGATTCATTGTCATATCTGCAAAAAATTTAACATCCCAGTACCAGAAAACTCATGGAAACACGAACCAAGGGCAATCTTTGAAAATGAGGACGTCACGTTCATGTACGACCTGATGATTCCATCGAGCGTGAACATAGAAAACAAAGCATTGCGTCCGGACATTGCACTCAGGAACAAGAAGGAAAAGACAGCATTGATTATTGAGATATCAGTACACAGCGATTTTGGCCTAAACAAAGCAGAAATCAAGAAAATGACCAAATACCAGGACCTCAAAAATGAGGTCAAGGGATCTTGGAAACTGAAGAGCATCGAAAATGTACCAATGATGATTGGAGCAACAGGAATGATAAAGTTGGCGTTTATTCGAGTTTATTCGCGTCTGTCTGTTTGGGGAAAATTCGCGTCTGTCTGTTCGCGTTTATGGCAAAGACTGCTGGTCCGCCAACCACCATATTTGGCACACAGACCAAGCCAGACCCAGAGATTGTCATAAGGGTATTTTCATCCACCAACTCAGCCTTTAAAGGCCACTTTTCCGGCTTTATCATCGATATGAAATTGATCTTATTGGTCAACAGCCATCAGGTGACACATAACACGGGCAAAGGTGTATAGCTAATTAGCTGAGCTGTGTTTCCTGCACAGCTGGCCGAACTCCACACACAATTAGAATATAACGAAATAAATAATACGTTCACCATTTTTGTGCTGCGGTAAGCCAAAGCCATCTGCTACGGTAATTGGTGTACAGTGCGCTCTTATCGCAAGCGCACAGCCGTGTCGAGCTCTACCGGGTGTCACATGTGCTGGCGTTTTGAGCGCTGTGATGTCTTGCCCGACACTGTGGTGTCGGTCAGCTGGTTCTCTGGCTGACTGGGCAGTTGAAGCCCTCTCTGACCACGAGAGGGTTGTGACTGTCCACCTCTACAACTAGATGCTATTCATAGAATACTTACCCTGCGCAGTCAACTTGTTGCGAGCCAACACTTCTGTATTTGAACTTTTTTTTTTCTTTGATCCAATGTGGCTGCCAGACCACGTGAGCGATGACATCATACATTTATATATTCTAATATAATTGTTGCATAGATCACACTCAATACATTTCAAACTGATCAAACTAAGCGTTGTCCCTGTCGAATTATGACGTCATAATTATGGCACCAATGACGTCATCGTTAACAACACCTATTCCCCATATGGAGTTCTTACAATGAGCCATGTTTCAATTTTTTCCATGCAGCGGTTTTGGAGAAATAGAGGTGCAACATTTTTCGTTTTTTCCAAGATGGCGCCTGTGCCACATGACCTATGACCTCATTAAAATATTCCACATGAGGAGGCATTCCTATGGTGAAAATTTCGTGCCCATCAGACCAACAGTTGCTGAGAAAAAAAATTCACAATGATCGGATGTGTTGTACTTGTCAAATTATGACGTCATAACGAAGGCACCGATGACATCATCATTAACATATCTTATTCCCCAAGGGGAGTACTTGACAATGAGCGATGTTTCAATTTTTTCCATTGAGTGGTCTGGGAGATAGTGTAACGTTTTTCCAAGATGGCGTCCATACCACATGACCTAAGACGTCATAATTCTGAATAAAAAAATTCTACAGGCAGAGGCGCTTCTATGGTAAAATTTCGTGTCAATCGGACCAACGGTTGCCGAGAAAATAATTTTGTAAAATGCAGACACATACGGCACACGTACGCACAAGAATGCTTAACTCCACTTTTCGCTTCACGAGCGCAGGGTAATGAGCGTATCCGATTATGACGTTAAGTATTCAACAACTCGGTTGTTGAACTAACAACAACTTGGTCGTCACGTTTTGTAGATGTTAAGTCCCCACCACGGTTTATCCGGAATGGTTTGGTTATCCGGAATGGTTTGGTTATACGGACCGGGGTTCGGCGATATCGTGTTAAGTTCCGGGTGAAGGATGATGGCACATCACGTCACCCACATCCCTCATGGGTTTGTTATTGGGATGGACCGTGGGGAAGTTTTCTATGCGGGTCAGCCAAAAGTATGCCGCAATGCAGGACAACTGGGACATCTTGTATCTGGTTGCAAAGAAGAGTTTTGTACCTAGTGTGGCCAGTTGGGACATGTAAGGGAGTGCTGTGCCGACCAGGTGCAGTGTCACCTGTGTGGTGTGAAGGGGCACACTTTCCTCCCCTGCCGGCGGAGCTATACTGAGGGTGGGAATGTGGGTGTTTCCCCAGGGACAAGTAGTGTAATGTTTGTGGTACCTGTAATTTCCTCCCACAGAAGTGGAGAAGAATGTGGATGAGAGAAAGGTGGAGAGCAGGGAGGAAGCCGCTCTGTCTGTCCCCCCAGCAATGCGGTGGTCTCATCAAGTACCAGCCCCACCGAGGTGGGAGCAGAGGACAGGGTGGGAACGGTGGATGCTCCGGCGACATGGTCGGAGGGAATAACCTCTGGTCCAGAGACCCCGTCGTTGGAAATTGAAAGCTTCGGTTCCTCCTCTGGTGACGACTTTGGTGTCTGGTGAAGGATTGGGTCTGGTGACCAAACTTTGGGTTGAGTCTGGTGATGACAAAGTCTTAATGTCCTCTGGGACATTAAGACTTTGGGGAAAATGGACGAAGTAGAAGCGCTGGAGGGAGAGGGGCTGGGATAAGGCTCTCCTGGGCAAGGGTCCACGTGGTGTTTATGGCAAACATTTGAAAGTGTTAGTGAAGAAGCCCGTGAGTCCCCACATCCCCTGGACACTAGACCCAGCCAATGCGAGGGGTGTAGAATATTGTACGAGTCGCACTGTGAATGGCATTCTCCTGGTTCCAGTCGCTCTCCCTCTCGCTCCCCTCTGGGAGGAGTCTGCCCCTCACCTTTCAGTCCCCTTCAGGAGCTGCGGACTCAATGGGTATCAAGCAGATGGGGAAATGAGAACTTTTTGATTCCCTTTGACTTTGTTTTGATTTTCCTCCTTTTGAGATTTTGTTTCTGATTCTCGTTTTAATTGCTTGGTTTTGATGCCTTTGATTTTGTTTCCGACTCCTTCTCCGGACTTTTGTTTCTGATTCTTATTTTAATTATGGTTTGGTTTATTGTTATTGACTTTGATGGGATTGTGGTTTTGATTTCCTGGTTTGATTTCTTGATTTTCTTGGATCTTAGATGTAAAGGGGATTATATACAGTGCATTCAGAAAGTATTCAGACCCCTTCACTTTTTTCACGTTTTGTTATGTTGCAGCCTTATGCTGAAATCGTTTAAATTCATTTTTCCCTCATCAATCTACACTCAATACCCCATAATGACAAAGAGAAAACAGGATTTTAGAAAGTTTTGCAAATTCATTAAAAAAGAAAAAACTGAAATATCACATTCACATAAGTATTCAGACCCTTTGCTATGACACTTGAAATTTAGCTCAGGTGCCTCCCATTTCTCTTGATCATCTTTGAGATGTTTCTCCACCTTGATTGGAGTCCACCTGTGGTAAATTCAATTATTGATTGGACATGATTGGGAAAGGCACACACGTGTCTATATAAGGTCTCACAGCTGACAATGCATATCAGACCAAAAACCAAGCCATGAGGTTGAAGGAACTGCCTGCAGAGCTCAGAGACAGGATTGTGTCGAGGCACAGATCTGGGGAAGCCTACAAAAAAATCTTTGCTGCATTGAAGGTTCCCAAGAGCACAGTAGCCTCCATAATTCTTAAATGGAAGAAGTTTGGAACAACCAGGACTCTTCCTAGAGCTGGCCGCACGTCCAAACTGAGCAATCGGGGGAGAAGGGCCTTGGTAAAAGAGGTGACCAAGAACCCGATGGTCACTCTGCCTGACCTCCAGAGATCCTGCGTGTAGATGGGAGAAACTTCCAGAAGGACAACCATCACTGCAACACTCCACCGATCTGGGATTTATGGCAGAGTGGCCAGACGGAAGCCTCTCCTCAGTGAAAGACATGAAATGAAATGAAATGAAATTTTGCAGCAGAATCAGAATGAAATGCAGCAGAATTTTTTTGTAGGCTTCCCCAGATCTGTGCCTCGACACAATCCTGTCTCTGAGCTCTGCAGGCAGTTCCTTCGACGTCATGGCTTGGTTTTTGCTCTGATATGCATTGTCAGCTGTGAGACCTTATATAGACAGGTGTGTGCCTTTCCAAATCATGTCCAATCAATTGAATTTACCACAGGTGGACTCCAATCAAGGTGGAGAAACATCTCAAAGATGATCAAGAGAAATGGGAGGCACCTGAGCTAAATTTCAAGTGTCATAGCAAAGGGTCTGAATACTTATGTCAATGTGATATTTCAGTTTTTTCTTTTTAGTAAATTTGCAAAACTTTCTAAAATCCTGTTTTCTCTTTGTCATTATGGGGTATTGAGTGTAGATTGATGAGGGAAAAAATGAATTTAAACGATTTCAGCATAAGGCTGCAACATAACAAAATGTGAAAAAAGTGAAGGGGTCTGAATACTTTCTGAATGCACTGTATATGGGGAGGGTTGAATTTTGATTTTTATTGTTTTGAATCAATATACTGTATTAATGGCCGGACTTTTTGGTTTATTGTTATTTACTTGTTTGTTTGTTGTTTTGATTTACTGTTACTCATTTCTTTGATTATGGTTTTGTTTTCTAGTCTGACTGATGGTTTTTTTTGTTAACCTTTTTTTTTTTTCGAATAAAAAAAGGCTTCAGCCATTAAAGATGTACAGCACGTACCTATTCACAGTCGCCATGCCCTCCCTTGAAGATGTATGGTTTTTACAAAAAGCATTCATTGTATAACTCGAAAGGATTCATTTGCTTTGATAAATGGAACTTTACAATGCTCACGTTTCTTCCTCCCTCAGGCTTCATATTGATTCTGACAGGACATTTGATATCTTTCTTTCACATCCCCCGACGTAGCTTAAAGGGGAACCCAAGCGCTCACCTCGACACGAATCCATCTCTTGTATTTTACCGATTTATAAAGTCGGTCATTTTGTGATTACAAATCGAAATCTTCTTCACGATTATCAGTGACGTCGACTGCCATATCCGTACCGTTTATCGGTTACAACGCAGCAAGATTGAACTCAAACGGCGAATAATTTTCGAATGTATACAAATATTCCGGGTCAATGCATCCTTGGTGGTTGCAGTAATAAAGCCGATGGTTTCATGCTACATCAATGGCCAAAAGATCCGAGATTTGTCGGAAATACCCGATGGTGGACCGGGCCTACAAAATAATCAGTGTTGTGCTTGGAACATTTTACAGAGAACTGTTGTGAAACAAGAGAGATGGCTATAAATCTTGTGGTTATCCGCCACGATTGAGAGAGGATTAAGCGGAAGAAACAGCCATCGCTCGAAACCAAGACCATCCAGCATCACTGATCCCCCTCCACAATCCCCCATCAACCTATTATGTAACAATACCCACGACTATTCCTCCACCATCCACCCACAATCCCCCCATTAACAGTCACCCGAGCTAACAATACCCAAACACAAGGTTGAGGGTATTTGCAAAGTGGTCTAACATACACCTGGAAGTTTTTGAGGCAATTGGATCACATCATCCAATATGGCAGCCTATTAACAGCAGCATATCTACTGATACTCCACTTATAGGCGGCTGGCCAGCAAGCCTAAAAAACTTAGCATGGCATTTTTTGTTAGAAGCTGGCAACCACGCCAATTATCTTCAGAATGCCTTACTGAATAACATAGGGGTGGATGTCACGCTCAAATTTGCATATTTCGGACATAATGGTCAGTTTTGACCATATATGGTCAAAAATGACTATTTTTGACTTTAATACGCATTTAATCTACATTTCATCGGCTTTCAGAAAAAATAAGTATATAAGCCATAGCCTTGTTAGGTTGAACACAATTGCTGTCTGTAAGTTTGGAATTACATGATAAAACAGGAATTTCAAGGACAAAATGTCGTTTTTCTCAATTTTCATTTTTACAGTTGAATGCGTCTATTTCAGGGTAGATATGAACTGTCCACAGCATACAAAGGAAATATTCGTTAATACTAGCCTACATTACACAATCTACTCAATAAAACAAGCTTTCTTTATCTTTACAGATTCACATTAAATAGAAAGCAGTCCTACCGAAAATGGCAAGCCCTGGTGTGAAGCCGGTGAATGTGTTGAAGCGGAAGCGAAATACAGATGTACTACATTTCACCCTCTGTCTATTTTGTCAAGACGACAAGGTAGAACCTCTGCGAATCGGCTCATCTGTTGGAAAAGCTCGAATTTCTGATGTTATTGGGATAAGAAGAAAATTAGGAGACACTGATTCGGCCCTTCTTCTAGAAAGTTTGAGCGATATTTCAGAAACACAGTGGGAGTCAAACAGTATCAATTGGAGCAAAACTTGTTACGGTAACTTTACTTCTCAGGATCGCTTGAATCGAGTGAGAAACAGGGTTCCCAATTAACATGTGAGGTCGGCGAAACATCTGGCGAGACATCCTCACGAACAAGTCGCAGATCCCATCAGATGGATTCCGACAGGTTCGCATGTTTTGTCAAGATGCAGATCGACGGAAAATGCACAATGTGGCGATGATGTCCCTCTCCGACAAAATTCAGTCCCTCTGTTTGAAGGGTCAACGTTGTATTTGATCGATATCGCTCAGCATCCATCAAGGGACCAACACGAAACAAACGAGCAAAAGGAAAGAAGAAGCCCATCCGGAGAATCATTGACCGAAGTGACGTTCCTCTCCCTCAAGTGTGGGAGCAGTTCATCAATCTCGATGACAATAAGGCTGATCTGGCCAGATTCCTTAGTGAAGACCTGATGAGCAAATGTAGAGATCTCCCCCAGGCACAGGAACAGATGACTGCTGGTGGATTCACTGAAGAATTAAAGGCACAGTCGAGCATACATGGAGATATCTCCCAATTGTCAGCTAATCATGAAGAAGCCGACACTCGTTTGATCCTACATGGCCTCCATGCTGCTGATGCGGGCTTTGGTAGACTCCAGGTGATATGTCGGGATACAGATGTGCTTCTCATGCTCCTTCACTTCTTTGTCTCCAGGGACGTGGAAGTATGGATGATCGGTGGATCAGCAAAAGACCTGAAATGCTATCAAGTCCACCAAATCGTCAGGAAGTTATCTCAACCAGTCATTGAAAATATACTTGGTTTTCACGCTGTCACTGGTTGCGACACAAGTTCGTCGTTTACGGGTGTCGGGAAGAAGGCCGCATGGAAAGTGTATGTTGAACATCCACACCTGCTCGAAGGACCTGGTCGAGATCGGGGCTTTAAACAGACGGAAGAGTTTGTTTGTCGCTTGTACAATGTACCAGATACATCTGGTGGCGTGAATAAGGGCAGGCATGATGTATTTTCCAAAGGCAAGAAATCTCTGGAAATGCTTCCACCAACAGAAGACTCGTTCCAACTACACTGGGAATGGTCCAACTACCAAGCCAAGATTTGGCTGCAAGCAAGCGTTCCAGTTGCCATAGCCGAGGATCCATCTGTATGTGGTGGATGGTCAACAGGTCCGACTGGGTTGACTATTGTGTGGACTCGAATCCCATCAATCCCAAAGGCCTGTATCGAGATCATCTCCTGTGGATGTCAAACGAAATGCCGCCGGGCTAACTACAAGTGCTATGTATCGAGACAGGTGTGCACTCCAGAATGTGGCTGTAATGCAGAGAACTGTTGCAATCCGTCCGATCAAACCATGGACTAAATAACCATGAACATTCATGGACTGTGACATAGAAATACAATTTTGAGACGTGTGTTTCTATGCGAACAGTTTCTATGTCTATATGTTTCCATGTCTATAAGAACTATGCCATTCATGAACAAAGTTCACTAGTGGAAGTTGCATCCACTGCATCAATCAATATTTCATTTATATGGATATGAATACATGTGAATATAGTATATCAATGTAAATGAAGAACTCTAAAAGGACTAAATGGAAGTATTTTCATTGTATTGTTGGTCGATTCACAATATCAATTGTGAAACCGATATTGTACCCACATTGATCGAGCATTACGCTTTGCGATTTGGGATATCAAATCCATTTCGGGGTCAATTTCATTGCCAGTTAAGAATAATTTAATTAGAAATAGTAGAATATGTATGTTATCAAACAGTTTGGATGATCAAGTTTAATAAATCATTCAAGTTTGGCAAAATGGTGTCTATTTTTTCGTTCCAGGCCTGTTTTTACAATTTAGAGAAAAACGTGTTTTTGTGTCGAGAATCTGTTAGTAATTCAATATAATTTCAAGGATTTATAAGGCTACCAAACTTTTATAAACTACTCTACATCCTTAAATGATACAGTTTTGGAAAACCCTCGTCTTATAGATGAAAATAAAGCAGTATTTGAAAAATGGTAATTTGTCACCAGTGGTCAGTTTTGACCAGTGTGGCCGACAAAATGCGATTTTGAGGTTGGCATCCACCCCTATGTTGTAGAGCAGGGTCTTGTGAACACAGGCAGCATGGATGCCAGCTTCTAACCAAAAATACCTACATCACTTTTTTAAAGCACTTTTTTGCCGGTTGGCCAGCCACCTATTATCACAAATACTATCATATTCTGACACTTACACTGACATAGTTTAAGGGAGGGATTGGTGTACCAGTTGTCAACAACTCCAGGTAAGGTGAATTACCACGAGGTGCTGTATATTTGTATTGGTGTACAATTGAGACTCATGGAAGAGTGGAATGATAAAAGGTAAAAAGGCAACTGACCAGCAGAGCCACAGTGGGGCGCAACAACTAAGGGAAAGAGCACAGAGGAGGGGAGGAAATTAACCTGGAAATTTGGCTAGATGGGGTTTATCGGGAAAAAATAATCACGGGCGTAGATGGAGGATGATGTGATATGGTGGTGTACCACTTGCTTGAAGGCCGACAGGGGAAGAGTATGCTTGAACCTCCTCAGGAAGGCGGTTCCATAAACAGAAGAGGAACCAAGGAGGGAAGGTGGACAAAGCCTGGATTGGGGAGTTTGACCACGAGGGGTTTATAAAACCGCATTTCTACATCCCTAGTCTTTCAGCCATCGGATCCAACCTCAGCCTCCGGAAAGAACTGGGTTGGGTCAGAAGCTGCGAGAGGGGAGGGGAGATCGGAGAGGCAATAAAACTCACATCAGCTATGTGAGAGCAACAGGCCTTGCCCTACTGCCTCATCACATGAGATTCCAGCAATGTTGAGACGTCACATTACATGCATATCCTGGGTATTAACTCAAAAAAAAAAATCATTCAGTCGTGCTGGAGGAGATACTGATATTTCATCAGCTTGAGTTATTATTGACCAAATTGAGTGGAGTCTGGCAGCTCCTCGAATGGACGTTGAGTCCGCTTCCAAATAACCAGGTATAAGACGATGCAGTATTGCGATTTGGAAGCAGCAATAATCCTTTTTTTTTTTTGTATACAAGATCGAGGCTCGTGTAAGAGCTAACATTAATGACAACCCTAACCAATGAAAAACTGCCTCGGATATGCAAAAAGAGTAGTTCTTTTTCTTCTTTATACCAGGGCATTGTCACATTACAAGAACAACCCATTTGCCCGAGGAACTCCAAAATTTTCGCTCGAAAAGCATTTGAAGACAGCACCAAATAAAAAAATATGTATGGGCTCTCTATAATTATGTATTTATTTATATAAAATGTATTTATTTGTATTTATTTGTATAAAATGTATTTATTTGTTTTAATGCAAGATTTCCACATGTGCAATGGAAAAAATAAAAATTGGAAGGTTTCTTGGGAAATGCAACCAAGATGATCCTGAATATCTTATAAATAACTGTTTATATCATGTAACGGGCTGATAGGATAACCTAGAGGTACATACATTTGCCTCTAAGCTTTCTAGCCTGGATTCAAATACTGACACAGTTATAAACTGTCATTCTAGTGTTTCACAGGCAGGGCGATTAATCAATGTGTGTGCCCTCCTTCGGATAGATGTTAAACTTTGCGTCCCACCTGTCAGGCTTGGTGGTGGACGTTAAAGATCACATGGTGACCCTCGTAAAGAGTAGGCGAGCTATTGCCAGCAACCTTAGCAAATTACAAATTCCTGCCATAACTTCCAGAGAGGGCATTGCATCACCAGCAGAGCCATGCCTTCAGAGCCAAAGATGCTACCCCACAACCCTGTGCTGCCTATGAAAGAAGAGAAGGACCGTACAGTCACGCAAATTTGAAAATATACAAAACTGAAGGTTGTATATTGTTGCGGATATGGGATTTGCATCCATCCATATCCGCTTGTAAATATTCCCCTATTTCCTCAATACTTCCCAACTCTCCCCAATCCCCCATTCCCTAGTCCCATTTTCTGTAAACAACACTCTGTAGACCCGACCTCCCCCTATTTCCCCCATTAAATGTCGCACCCAGGTTCACCGCATCTCATGTAAGACAACTATAGGACATCTTGCTAGTTATTCTTAGTCTATGTCAGTTAAGGATTCGTTTCCATTAATTCTGACCCTTCGTTGCACCAGAATGTGATTGTATGGCACCGTTAGGAAGTTTAGGACCTCCCAATACCTCCCCGCAGCTCTTCCTCACAGTTCAACAACAACAACAACAACGAGCGCAGGGAGTGCGCGTCCTCACTCCGGCTTGGTAGGAGTGGTGGGAGGGCACCAGGCCTTCCCAACGAGCCGCCATCGGACATGTGCTCGACGGGGTTACCAAACAGGGGCTCCCTGTCGGCTCCTCGTCAAGGGCGGAGCCCGGTAACCCCCGCACCCAATGGAAGCGGCGGACCGGCCCCAGTGGGGCGGAACCAACCAGCCGAGGGCGTGTCACTCCCCGCTGAGCATGCGCAGTGAGAGGGAGGTGACGTCAGCGGTCAGATGCGCGCTGAGCTTGGAGCAAGCAAGACCACCTCCGAGCGCTGTGAGACCTCCCTGCATCTTTTGAACCGTGCTTTATCCTGTCCCCGAGCCAAGGTGCACCTTGTGCCATCGACCGACCTTGCCCATCCCCGCCATCAATCCCCGTGTGTCTACCTTGTCCGTTTGTCCGTAGTCTGTCCGGGAAGAGATAAGATTGTATTTAAGTGCCCATCTCTTCTGTGTCTTTACCTCACTCTGCCTTGTAATCTACCCCCTTTTCTCCACCACTGTAATTATACCCTCCTCCGGAGGTCTTGAGAACTGTACCCCTTGCGTCGTTTCATCTATCCCAGTCGTCGTGTCCTTTCCATCATTGATTTAGCATAGCGCGATTTGGCCAACGTCTGGGTGAATCGGGTGAGTGTAAGGGAACAAAAGGGGAGCAACTGTTCGGCCGCGGTTACCTCCGCTCGGTAAATAACATCCAATCCGCGGTCCGTAACAATATCAATAGTACAGTAGAAGTTGACATGAAAATAGCCCAACCTGGATATTTTAAATAAAATAATCGTTTTTTGGTGCAAAATGCTTCATATGATTTTCCTGTATTTGCAGAATAAATTCTCAAATTGACATATGGGGAACCCTGTTTTTTATTAGGTCAAAGTACATGACCTGTTACAAAATTGTAATTAATGCGTTTTCCAGGTTTAGATGATAAATAGATGATTCATAAACACTCTTTTTCCTTATCCTAAAAAACTGAAATTGCATGCACATGATCTATGACCTATTTGTACTGAAATATTAAATTTATGACATCATAAGTCACATGGTTTGGTAGCGATATTGGATTTAACCTTAAACCTTGAAAAAACATCTTCTCCCAAACCACCAAATCGATTGGCTCAAAACTTTACGTGCGTCATTGACTAGGCATGGCGATTAAAAGATAATCACGAAAACATCATTGGTCACATGGTGTGGCAGCCATATTGGATTGAAGGAAAATATTAAATAATTATATCTCTGAAACCGCTTACCCTATCGATGCAAAATTTTACAAATTTCATCCAACACCACTGTTGCATATCGTTTTGAAAATGATGTCGTTGGTCATGTGGTTTGGCAGCCATCTTGGATAGAAAAACAAACCTTATACGATAAACAAGAAACTTCACAAATGTGATCCCCGACATACATATGCAGAGTGTACATTTTAAAGGACATATATCATGTGGTGTGGCAGCCATATTAGCTTGAAAGCCAATATTTAAAAAATCCCTTCTCTGAAACCGCTTCACCAATTGATGTGAAACCTGTCATGGCTGGTGAAAATGTGATAATTGAAAACAGTTGAAGGGATTTAAATCAAACTTGTTTATTTTTAGGACAGTGAACGAGGGCATCTACCCATTGTGGGACTATGCTGAGGCATATTGGCGACAGACACATTGCTCCAGTTTATGGTATAAAATGATGTGAATACTTTCTGATAAATATAAAATAATAAAATTAATAACTGCTACTCATTACTGGAACATATTTCTTTTTAAAAATGCAATTATTTAATTACAATATGCAAACTTTTATCCAAGTATTTTCAGGTATGTTTGTATAAATAAGTGTCGACACTCATGGCAAATTCAGTACATGGAATCACCTAAAAGCTGTGCTAAATATGGGGGAATATGGATACAAAGTAGACACTGGCTCAGTTGTCCTCATTATCACCGACAAGGCACCAGCTCCTTCAGAACTGCTGATTGATTGAAGATTCTCTTGTAGGAGCAAACAGCACTTATGTACTTTATGTAGTTGTGCCAAGAAAGGCATTGCTTGTAGTATTCATTGCAAGTGTGGGGCAAAAGTGAAAACAGTTCACACACAGTTGATGTCATAGAAATGAATAAAGCGTAACATTTTAAGATGTTTCATGAATATTAAAATCACAGGGCACATGCACAGGATAGTGTATACTTATGCTTAATGCATATAGACATAATAAATTCTTTTGAGAGGTTATGCATTAGTTCATTTAGGGGTGTGATGTACGATTGCACAAAATTGGATGCAAACCTTTTCAGTGTGTCTTGGAGTTTAGTCTGCTCATGTTGTACCGGTTAATGTAATATCAAAACATTATTGTGGGCCTGGAGTTTGAAAACTAGACAACTATACACTTTAAAGGTAATATATTATCATTGCTGTAAGTTTATAAATATGTATATGTATTAAAATTCAGGGTGCTATACATTATAACTCAGGGTGTCTATATCTAGAAGGTGAAACAATGATCCATACACTTTATTTCAATTCCCACCATTAAAAGGAATTCATAACTTTGTGAAGATTTGTATGGCACATACTGTACTTTTTGCAAAATTCAGTCGAACTTTTTTTAAAGTACTGTACAACTTTCTACATCAAGCATGTATTAGCCACAAACTTGGTGCAGGGACACAATATATTGCATGCTTGTGTTTGCCTCTAATTTCATTGATAAAGTAGTGCATATAAAGTGTTTACTGAATACAAGTTATCTTCTTCTTCTATATTATATTATTTATATATATATATATATATATATAACAAAGTTTTTGTTTGTTTGTCTGCACACGCTAATCTCCTGAACGGTGAAAGATAAGAGGAAACCTCTGAAACAAAAAATGTCGGGACGGGCCCCGGGAAGGTTAAAGGCTAGGTAACGAGGCCGGCCGAGGCCACCTCAGCCAGCCTGGGCCCATTTCGCAATAAATCTTCTTCTTCTTTCAAAATTCTCTTGAAGTACAACTTATGCACTTAATAGGAATATCTGACTGATTGTAACACATGCTTTCAAAATTCTCTCTCGCGGGGCCTGACGGAAGAAAGAACAAGGAATCGTTGAGCACCAACTCATACTGGGCTCGCATCAGACCGATGTACAGAAGATTAAATTCATTCAAAAATAACCCGGGCAACGCCGGGTGCATTCAGCGAGTACATTATGAATCCCCATTGGTGGCCATTTTGAAATTTCCCCAAAAAACGTATTTCCCCATGAGTGAATTTGTGAGAATTATTTTGTTGTGGCCATTTCAACTCCGAATAAGGTATATAAAACACAAACATGGTTATTATAAAAAAATGTATAGGTCATTGTCAATTCTACTGTACTACAAGTGTACACAAGATATGAAACATGGAGGGTGCTGGGGCTTCACAAAAGGAAAATGAGTCACAAGCAACATCGTACAAATTTTTATTAACCATGAGCAAAATTATCCAACAGTTATGATACAACAGGAATGAACTAACAATTCAGGAAGTTAACCAAGAGTCGTAAGCAATAATTTGCAAAACCGTGGCAACTGACAAGGCTAGAAAGTACTATCAGAGAAGATACTGAAATTGAGGTTTATAAGCGTAGTGATTTATCACTTATGAGTCGTGAACAGCACTTTGCACTTAAAGAAGAATAAACGTGTAAATAAAACATTAAAAACAAAACAAAAGTCAAAGGTAAATAAGTTTGAAAATAAAGTTTCATATCTGCTTGAATATCATTTCAACATGTGCATTTCAAAGTGCTACAATGTGTGGTTCAAAGTGACAAAACTTGTGGAACAAATTTTCAAAAGGAACTTTTGTCCATGGCAAGGTTGTGTAAAGCAGCATTTATTACGAAGGTCAAAGTGTAACCTTCCTTTCCATTCTAAAAGAATGGTGACGAATCGGAATGGCAACTTATGACAGCTTCCAGCTGCTCAATTTCAACTGCTTGAGTTGCTTCGGCTGCCCCGGCTCAAGCTTGGCCCGACCCTTGGGATTGCGTGCCACGGGAGGTCTTTTAGGATTTCGACACATTTTGGTGGCAGCCATTTTGGAATCTTTAATTTCAGGCAGATGTTGACCCTTTAAAACCTTGCATTTGGGTGTAGGCCCATGCTGCAAAGACTGGGGTGCCTGTGTATTCTCAGCTACTGAACCATTCTCAGCATTATTATTATTAACGATGGGGCATTTGTCACTAACATTGGCATTTTTGTTTGTGCCATTGCTGATATTACATTGGCCTTCTGGCCTGGGCAATTTGGGAAGCAGTACACATGGCAGCAAACAAAATAGTTCAGGAATAGAAGTGCTTTTCCTTTTCCTTTGTGAACACTTACTCACGATTCCTGTGTTCACAATTCCTCCACCGGCCTTTATTTTCGGTTCGACATGGCCGATCTATACACAAGGCCGACAAAATGTAACCGAATGAAGGTTCGCCAAGAAAAAATAAATGAAATCACAGCAAAACAATCAAACAAACCATGTCTTAGCATTCAAGTTATGGATTGAAGACGATTTGGTGTAGATCAAAGAGATTATCAATACGTAATCCCATATCTGTGCTATTGTAAAATGTTTGAAAGAGTGCAGACTAATTAGGGGAAACATAACGTGTAAACCTGTTTTCTTTTCTGAAATCCCTGTGGTGTCCATCTTGTTTATCCCATGTACCCTGCACCAGCCCTCTCTTCCACAGATCTCCTGACGTCACTGGTCCCCCACCGTTGCTGTGCTTCCCTCTCTCCCCCTCTTGTCTCCTGCCCCCTCTGTTATTGATATGTTCTTTGTGTTTACTCTTGTACAAGCCTCGACAGAGTATACAAAAAAAAAGAAGAAGTAAACTTACCACATATCCCATCTTGAATGGTTGCAGGCTACACTTTGGTGCAATCTTTGTCTTTAAAGCATTTTCTGTGGTGAGAATGCCCAAGGAAAAAGGGGTGAGCATGGTTTACAAACTGGGTGAGATTTTAAGTTTTACTTAAACTCTTATACATGTTTTACAACATACATGTTTGAATGATCCGGAGTTTTTGGTGCGGCGGGACCTGTACTCTGCGGGAACAGAGTACAGTACTGTACTCTGGTGTCTCGCGGCATGGCGTGCGAGTTGACGCTTCAACGTAAGGACAAGTGACCACAACAACCTATCAACAGTCGCCCTAATCCCATCAAAAACCCCAACCCCCAACTCTACCATCGTTCTTACATTGTAACGCACGTTCGGCTTTCAATAAGTTTTATGAACCGTCTACAATCATCCTCGACCACGATGTCGATGTTGTGCCCATCACGGAGACATGGTTCAAGCACGACCTGCCCCCCAAGCCTGTCTCTATTCCAGGTTATACTATGTTTGCAAAATCAATGCAAAATCGTGTTGGTGGAGGAGTAGCTTTCTATTTGAAACACCATCACAATGTAACACTACTCGATGAAGTAAATGTTCCCTCCAAGCTGAAAACCGTCTGGGTTAAGCTTCGTCCTGCCCGCTTACCCCGATCAATATCATGCCTTGTTTGTGCAGTCATATATTACCCCCCCCCCCCCCCCCCCCCACCACCTGACAAAGTCCTGGAAACCCAGTTAATAGAACATATTAAGGGCAATCGACCTCCTGACAATGAAACACCCAGATGCTGGCTTTGTGATTCTTCGTGATTTTAGTCAGCACGATACCCACCCTCTTTTCTCGCTGACGAACAATATCATCAATTGATCGACCGACCGACAAGAGGAGATCGGGTCTTGGACAATATTGTCACACTAACATTGGGGATGGGCACGTGCAGATCACTTATCTGATCCCCTCTATTGGTCTATCTGATCATGTTACGCTTCTGTGGTTCCCCAAAACTCCACAACCTATACGGAAGCCTAATGCTACAAGACATTGCGTTAACTGACCTATGTCGGATAGCACTGTGCGATCCTTTGGCAGATGGATCAGCTCTTCTGACTGGGATGTGACTGGAAAAGGTGATGTCAACGAACAATCTGAATGCTTCCATCAAACCATCAACTCAGCAATAGATTCATTCTCTCCAGTTCGTAGAGTTAAACTTAATTTGCATGACAAGCTTAATCATGGCTGATAATGAGATCCAGGGATTTGAATGACTGAACTTCCTCAAGAGGAATGTTAGGAAAATAGATAGGAGGGTTTGAAAGATGGTCCTTTTGCAGAGATAGCGAGTGTGTGAGATTTGTCAGGATTGAAAGACATATTCCAAGTGTTTGACCAGCTTGTGATTTTATCCAGGTCTGCAGCGAGGGAAGAGGACTGCCCCGCCTCCAGAGAGACTGCACTTCCCCTACCAAAAAATAGGTATTTGCTCTCTTCTCCGAAACTACACACACGATTTTGATGAATCTTGACCACAAGCTTCAAATCTGATGCCCAATGACGGTGTATTGACCGCATCAAATGGCACTTTTCCATTGCACAGAACGGTACGGTAATCCCTGTGTCATTTTTCCATCGCACAACAGAACCGTGAAAATAGGCGGAGTTATCTGAAGTGGCGAAAAAAAATATGCCCAAAACGGTCTGCAGTATTGCTAGCTCCACCCATAGGTCCGGATTCGGCTCGCTTGGTACCTATCCATAGCAGGAACCAAATTTAGCACGGGTACTTAGGTACGGTTCGCTTGGCAACGGGAAAACCGGATTTTGGTTACAGTACGGTACGGTACCGCACCGCGGTGGAAAAGCACCAAAAGTCTGCGCTCATTAAGGGGAACTACAGGGATGTTTTTGACTCCCCCTCCCCCCCACCCCACCCCCAAAATACTACACACACAATTTTGAAGAAACTTGACCACAAGCTTCAAATCTGATGCCACATGATGGTGTATTGACCGCAAAGTCTGTGATCAAGGGGAACTACGGGGATGTTTTTGACTCCCCCTCCCTGCACCCCCCCCCCCCCCCCCCTCACACAAATAGGTACTTGCTCTCTTCTATGAAAGTACACACAATTTCAATGAAACTTCATCACAATCTTCATCGACCATGATTTACCAAAGTTTGTTCACGGCATTAAAAACATCAGAGTCTGAGAAGGTCTGTCGGGGATTTGAGTGACTGTTGCTCATGATACAGGTGAGCTTCAAGACCCACATGCGGTCCTATGTTTTTCAAGGTCTGAAGAGAGTGAAGGGGCTGCAGCCTGCCTGTCTGAAGTATGAGGGATGACACGGCTGAGTTAAGTCATCAGCAAATAGATAGAGGATTTTCAAGAGTCAGAGAGATCATTGATGAAAATCAGGAATAGGACTTGGCCCAGAACACTGCTTTGGGGCACTCCAGCCTTGATAGGAAGAGGAGCTGAAAGGATTACGTTGAGAGTCAAATGTTGGCTGCAAGAGTAGATGAAGTCAGCAAGCCATGTGTGTTGTTGGCCTTGTATGTCATACGCAGAGAGTTTGGCGAGTAAGGCAGGATGCCAGATTGTATCATAAGCACGAGATGTCTCCAGAGAGACTGCCCTGATCTCATGTCTGACATCGAGGGCTTCCATCCATTGGTGTGAGAGTAGATCTACGTATTGTTTCACTGATAGTCAGTTCGTACCCTCTGGTACTGCAGTCATCCATGAACATAAAAAAATTCACTGCCTGAGATTGATTTTTTAACAACAAATCCAGGTTTTCTACTATCTTTGACTGATATATATATATATATATATATATATATACATACCTGCAGCATATATATATATATATAATCGAATATATATATATGCTGCAGGTAAGGCCCGATACTTAGCTTTGTTGAGTCTCAAGAACCAGTGATACTCAAGAATACTTGAGAACCGCTGAGGCATATTATTCTGGTTATTTTGCAATGATAACCACTTCACAAGCCCTTGAAACCAACATCCAGCTGATCTTATAAGAGCGAGGAATGACCCCAGGAGTACAGTGCAAAGGCATTGGCGTTCATTAATGTGCAGTCACACTATAACGTATAGCAGTAACTTATGCCGACGTATGTGAATTTTCACCAACACGCTGGTGTACGTTGACATAAGTTAGGGGTAGGTTTGGTATAAGTTGTATACGTTAAAAGCACGCTGGTATAAGCTGGCATACGTTGTTATACGCAGAGGCCGAAATAAATATTTGTGCATGCACAAAAATTTTGGGCGTATGCCGACGTCCTCTTCATAGGTTAGGCATACGTTAGGCATACGCTAGACATACGTTAAATACGTTAGAGGTAGGTTACTCATACGTCGAGATACGTTGGCATGAAGGTGTACCGTACAGCTAACTTATTGATAACCTATGAGTAACTTACTTCTAACCTATATCTGACGTATCTGCAATGCATATTGACGTATTCAGACGTATTAGACGTATGTCTGACGATGGAGTAACTTATTGAACGTGTTTCTACCGTACAACTAGCGTATTATTGGCGTTTTGCCAGCGTTTTGCGGTCACTGTATATATGGGGGCCTGTGAGTAGCTCACCATCACTTCTCCACCCGTCATCAGAGAAGATGGAGGATCCTGAGAGGCTTCCACAAGAATACCAACTAGTCGTTCTCCAACATCAGTATGACATCATCGAATTGGCACTTCACCAGATCCGTGCCAATAGGATGAGGAGGAGAAGAGGTCAACGACGGGGGGAGGTCTGGGTCAGACCATGGATCGGGAGGCGACTGCAGTTTGGCCTGTACGACCAGCTTCTGGTGGAACTCCGAAACGAGGACCAAGCATCTTTCAAGAACTTCATGCGGATGTCCCCCGAGATGTTCGACGAGCTGCTAGCCAGAGTGGGTCCCAGGATCACCAAGCAACAAACCTGGTACAGGGAGCCCCTGGAGCCTGGCATGAAGCTTGCCCTGACATTGCGTCACCTTGCCTCTGGGAGCAAGTATGCCTCAATGAAGTTCGGTTGGAGGGTCCCTCACAACACCCAGTCACTCCTCGTCCGAGAAGTCTGTCAAGCCATCATCGATGAATACATGGACGAGGTGATGATTTGCCCCACCACTCCTGATGGATGGCGTGCCATTGCTGACAAGTTCTATGAAAAGTGGAACTTCCCCCATACATGTGGGGCACTTGATGGAAAGCACGTTGCCTGCCGGTGTCCTCCAAAGACTGGGTCCATGTACTACAACTACAAAGGATTCTACTCCGTTGTTCTGATGGCGCTTGTAGATGCTGACTACAAATTCATCTGGGCAGATGTCGGTGGTACAGGATCAGCATCAGACGCTCAGATTTACAATGACTCTGAGCTGAGGGAATGCGCTGAAGATGGTACCATAGGTTTCCCTGACCCCGATCCTCTTCCCAACGACTACCAGGATGTGCCCTACTTCTTCATCGGCGACGATGCCTTCACCCTACGACCGACCATGATGAAGCCGTACAGCCTCCGGGCTCTGACGAATGATGAACGCATCTTCAACTACAGGCTTTCCCGAGCCAGGAGGGTAGTAGAAAATTCCTTCGGCATCCTGGCAAACCGATTCCAGGTTCTGCTGAGTACCATGCAGCATCACCCCTCCACCGTCAAAGCATGCATGGTCCTGCACAACCTGATGAGGACTCGGTACCCAGGACTCCAGAACCAGCAACTCGACCGTGCAGAGAATATGAACCGCGATTTCATCCCAGGAGCATGGAGACAGGGCCGTAACTTGAAAGACACCCACACAGTCTCTGGCAGCAACACCTCCTCCAAGAAAGGAAAGAAACAGAGGAATCTCCTCAAGCACTGGGCCAACTCCCCAGCCGGTGCAGTTCCATGACAGGATGATCTAGATAACCTCGTTGATTTTAATATGTGATAAATATGTGATAGACATGTTAAAATAGGAACATTTCACGGGTCATGTTGACCACCCACATGTTTGCATTGCCTAAATATTATGACATTTCATATGTCTATTGTAATAAATAAAATATCAATTTGTCTTTTTAAAATTAACTCTTGTTTTGTTACATTTATGATAAAAATGAAATACATCAATTTATAAGTAATAAAATAAGTACATATGGAGACATTGGGTAAAGTGTAGAGTGTAAAGTGTAAAGTGTAGTGTAAAGTGTAGTGTAGAGTGCAGTAATGGGCAAAATTAATTACAAATATAAAATTATGATAGACACCAAATTTAAGTTTGAAAATCTTTTATTAAACTTTTATTGAAATGATCAACTGATCAATAATAATGGCACATGATAATAATGGTAATAATGGTACAACATATAAAACACAGTCACTGCTCATCTCTAGGATGGCACAACAGTCAGTACAGTCACTGATGGTTCTTTGCTGGTGGTGGTGGTGTATTCATATCCACATCCTGGTTTCCCATCTCCATCCCAGGAGACAGGTTTATTAGTCCACTCAATCCTGACATGTTTGAAAGGCTGGAAATGTTCGAAAGGCTGCTGTCAAAGGTGGTTGGACTCTGGTTGAGTGCCTGGGCAGCCGATCCCAAATCCACAGACACCGAGGTGGGGGTGCGCTGTTGCTGCTGCTGCTGTTGTT
The DNA here is from genome assembly GCF_964187855.1 of Myxine glutinosa. Lineage (NCBI taxonomy): Eukaryota > Metazoa > Chordata > Myxini > Myxiniformes > Myxinidae > Myxine > Myxine glutinosa. Next base: position 56,628,559 of record NC_136266.1, on the reverse strand, counting down.
GCTGCTGCTGGGTTAACACAGGTAGAGGAAGAGGCATCATCTGCGGAGCAAGACACTGCTGATACTGCATTGGTTGCTGCATGTACTTCTCCATGTATTCCTGTGTCTGTGAACCCCACACTGAAGCAGGTGGCGCCTTGTGTCTCCACATGTGGGGAGGTGGTTGTTACATCTCGGATGGTGATGAGACATATGAGGATGGTGCCGAACTAGGACGTAGTTGAGGCATGGCGGGGCCTCCCATGGAACTTGGGACGTCATCATCACTGTCCTCCTCCATCAACTGCAACAGCATCTTGTTGATAGCTGATCTCGTCTTCCTGAACTTGGGCTTGGACATGCTGATCAAGCTGTCACGGACGTAGGTGGCGAAGGCGGTCTGCTCGGTGATGGGCTGCTGGTGTGCATGGCTGAGGCCTTTGAGGATCTCGCCGGACTCCTGCACTCTCTTCTGGAGGGATTCCAGGAGAGCGCCGTCGTCGTCGTGAGCCCGCTTGCGCCGTGAGGATGAGGGGAGGGTAGGGATGATGTCAGCCTCCTTGAGACCAACTTGCTGCTCGGCGCAGGCAGCCTCAGCAGCATCTAGGTCTCCCTCATGCACGTCAATAGTGGCCTTCACCTGCAAAGACAAATAATAAAAATCATAAGTAAAATGAATGCAAATTGAATTGTCATTAAAACAATGAGGTCCAGAAAAAGCAAAATATTTGTATACTTACACTATTGCAGGGCTCAGGACGGTGTCGGATGACGGTTTTCAGGAATCCGAACTTTGCCATGATCAACTCCTCCCTCTCAGTGAGCTCAGGAGCACCATCCCCACTCTTCTTCTTGTCAAGGCGTGTGTGGTTGTCTCTGAGTGACTTAAACCATCCCCTGAGGAGTTCTGAAGTCTTGCCCATCCGCTGTGCCTGGTCCTCCCATATCTTGCCCTTCTTTTTAGTCCTCCTGTAGTCCGTCATGTTCATGTTCCAGAGGACAGGATTGTCTTGGAGGAACTCAAGCATGAGCTCCTCATCTTGCACTGACAGGGAGCAAGCAGTCTTCTTGGCCCTCCTCTTCTTCTTGGTCTTGTCATCAGACTGGCGGGAGGAGGTGGAGGCAACTGATGCAGCATCCGAGTCAACAGAAGAGGCACGGGAGGCACGGGAACCATCACCGGAATGAGGAGATGGAGAGCGTGGTGACTGCGAGCAGCCGGCTTGGGGCACAGCAGGGAGATCATGAGCAGGTGGATCGGCGGCTTTGGACGATGATGGTGAGGATGTGTTCTTCTTGCCTCTACCTCGGCCCCTGGCAGACGTCTCGGTTGCTGTCTTCTTCGTTTTCTTGGGTGCCATGTTGATAGCTCGCGGTACTGTCGAGATCGGCGCCGTATTTATGCAGAACGTCATGTGATCATCGGCAACACGCCGAGCGCGCTGCGCATAGGTTTGTCATAAGTTACTCATACGTTGGGCATAAGTTGAGAACGCTGGACATACGCTGGCCATACGCTGTCATAAGTTATATATAAGTTAGTGATAGGTTACTAATAGGTTACACATACGCTATGTATACGTTCAATACGTTATGCATACGCCCAATTTATTCATGCTGTAGAATTTGATGCTTTTTTGGGCATATGCCGACGTGTTGACATTATTTTATGATTTTTCATACGCCAGATATAAGTTTCTCTAAAACGTCATAGTGTGACTGCACATTTAGCAGCTTTCAGGAACAATAAAAAAGCCAAAATTTTAAAGCCAAAAAAATGGGGGGGGGGGGAGGGGGGAGAAGGAAACCACACCTCAACCTCAATATATAAATCAATCAATGTAGAACCTCAATATTGCTTCCCACTATCATCCCCAGAACCTGTCCAAGTTGGATCATTTAAGTGCACTCACCTTTATTGTGTTGCCGAGATGCAATGCGGGAATACAGGGTTTGAATCAGTGACATGTCCTGTTTATAACTTTCACTGAAAGGAGAAACATCGAAGCCGAGACTGACCATTTCCTCAATGCTCTTCTTCGCAACAGGGAGGAAACAGTCGAGCAATTCTTTCAGGTTAGCTGTGAAGGCATCATTGTGTGGTCATAATCGACAATTTGTCCATTTATACCATACATAAAATACAAATCAGGCTTATGTAATTGTATAAAAGTAAACTAGAACAACTCTTCAACGTCACAACGGCAACCGATATGCCTCTGCCCACATTTTTTTTTTTTAATTAATAGATCATTGTACATATTTGTACCAAGTTTGATTTAAATCGCTTCAGCTGTTCTCAAGTTATCACATTTTTACTTGACAAGACCTCTGGCCTTTGATGCCATAATCTAATCAGTTCATATTTGCATCATATATACTTATACCAAATTTGTTCAAAACCCCATCACTTGTTCACAAGTTGGCACGGCAACATAATTTTTTAATTAAGATGACCTCTGACCTCTTGACCTAAAGATTTAATCCGTTCATGTTTACATCATTATACATACCTGTACCAAATTTGATCGAAATCCCTTCAGCTGTTCTCAAGTTATCACATTTTTACCTGACATGACCTCTGACCTTTGACCTAATGATGCCATAATCCAATCAGTTCATCTTTGCATCATTATATATTCCTGTACCAAGTTCGATTTAGATCCCTTCAGCCGTTCTTAAGTTATCGCAGTAACGAAGTAACAATATGACCTCTGATCTCTGACCTATTGACCCCAAAATCGAATGAGTTTATCTTTGCATCATAATATATAATTATACCTAGTTTGGTGAAAATCCCATGACTGGTTCACAAGTTAGCTCAGTAACAGAATTTTTACCTGACAGGATATTTGACCTTTGACCTCTTGACCCCAAAATCTAATCAATCGATTTCCACATTATACATGCCTGTACCAAGTTTGAATTCGATCCCTTCAGCCGTTCTCAAGTTATAAACCTATTACAGACTTTGACGTTTGACATCATGACCCAAAAATCGAATCAGTTAATCTTTACCTCGTCATACATACCTGCACCAAGTTTGACTATGACCCCTTCAGCCGTTCTCAGGTTATATCACGATAACGAAAAGCTATCACAGACAGACGGACGGACGGACGGACGGACGGACAACCCAAAAACATAATGCCTCCGGCGACTGAAGAACCTCCTTCAGAGTGCAAAATATCTTTGACAGTGGTGAAGATTTGCATTCCAACAGGACAATGACCTCAAGCATTAGATAAAGTAACACTGGAATGGCTTCAGAACAAGAACACGAAAGTCTTCGAGTAGCCCAGCCAAAGTCCAGACTTGAATCCGATTGAGAATCTGAGGAAAGACTTGAAGATTGCTGTTCATCAACGCTGCCCATCCAACTTGACAGAGCTTGAGCAAATCTGCAAGGAAGAATGGGAGAAACTCCCCAAACCCAGATGTGCAAAGCTGATACAGACATACCCAAGAAGACTCGAAGCTGTAATCGCTGCCAAAGGCGCTTCTACGAAGTATCGACTCAAGGGGTTGAATACTTATGTAAATTAGATATTTCTGTATTTCATCTATTAATAAAAATTTTTAATTCCACTGACATTATGGGGTATTAACTGTAGATCAATGACAAATAAATCTCAATTAAATCCATTTTAAACTCAGGCTGGAACACAACAAAATGTGAAAAAAGTCAAGGGGTGTGAATACTTTCAGAAGACACTCTTCAATACATGCGTGGTGGAAATAGCGCCACCTTTGGTATGGTATTACCAAATTGAGTACCAGTTCACTGGTAATTCCCTGTTTGTCGTTAAATGTGGCAAAAAGGGTTGGCGTCAGGAAGGGCATCCGGCCGTAAAACATTGCTTCAAAAAGGGGACCGAAAAACAACAACAACCACGGTTCCCGAAAAAGGCCAACCCCCGCTTTGCGGGGAAAAATGGCCTCTAAAGGTGGGTTTTTTTTTTTTTTTTTGGTATGGTATTACATATTGTTGCAGTTTTAGGAAAGCACCATACAGGTCCCTTAGTGTAGTTATTTCTGGAGAGTAAGGTCAGAGTAGCTTTTTCCCCTTGGGTTGTGGGATATAGTGTAATAAAATGCGTTGGTGAAGGGTAGAGAGGTTCCCCCCCCCCCCCTTTTTTATTTTAGGGGTAATTGTAAATTCTTTATAGTCTGGACAAGCTTTGTGACGTGCACTGTGTAACCTGATGGGGAAAGAGAATGGTGAAGACAGTGGATAGGTTGAGGGAGCAAGGTAGGAGGGAAAGATGTAGACCATGATTGAGATGGGAAGATTGTGGGAGGGATATCAATAAGGTGAGTGTGGTTGAAGAGTGGAGAGAGTTGGCCCAGACAAAGGGTGGTGCATGGAGGAGTATCGTGGGCAAGGCAGGGAAGAAGCCTGGTACCATTGGACCTCATCCATGTAAAAAGGAATGAGAAGAAGAATGGATAATCAAAAAATTTGTTAAAGTGCAGATTAAAGAAACAACAAAAACATCTATCGAAAACATCACAATGTGAATGAATGAATATGAATGATCGTTTTAAGGCCATTTTCCCCGCTAGAGTGGGGGTTAGCCTTGCGGGCCCCATGACAATCATGGTTCCCTGTTTGAGGCAATGTTTTTATGGCCGGATGCCCTTCCTGACGCCAACCCTTGGTCACGCTCTTACGATGCGCAGGAATACGGTGTACCTATTCTAAATCGGGGTACACACCGTGATCATTCATCCCAGCAAGCTGGTACTCAATTTGCCGACCTCGTAAGGATGACAGGCTGAGTCAACCCCCCTGGCATTAATTCAGCGATCGACCGGGATTTGAACCCAGGATCCTAGGATCCCAAGCCAGCACCCTAACCGCTAAGCCAACACCAGGCTAATAAAATGTATTACATCACAATGTAATTTTAAAAAATGGTTAAGATTGATTTCACAGAGTAATCACGTTCTGTATCTGCATGCAAAAAGGGCATTTTGAGCCCTTCTACTTTACCTATCCTTCACTTGTCTCCAGTTTCATGCTGTGGCATATTGATTTATGGAATAGTTACATGCAACATATTTTCAAATATGAAAAGCATTGAAATATTGGGCATTGAATACTTCACAATTTGAGAGACTCGACTTCCGCATCATGATGGTTAAAGTTGTATCCAATCAGTTTTATTACACTCGCCAGAGGAGAGGGTATTGCATTTGAGACCATTTGTCCGCACAGAATAAATATGATTTTCTCAGAAACGGTTGGTCCGATTGACAGGAAATGTTCATCATAGCTGCACCTCCACCTGTATATTTTTTAATGACAATTATGACGTCATAGGTCACGTGGTATGGGCGCCATCTTGGAAAAACCGAAAAACTTTGCACCTCTATATCCCCGAAAGCGCTGCATAGAAAATATCGATACATGGCTCATTGTAAAGAACTCTCCATGGGGAATAACATATGTTAATGATGACGTCATAGCTGCCTCCATTATGACGTCATAATTCGACAAGTACAAAACTTCATCCAATAAAGAGGAAATTTCTTGAGCACCATCTAGGGATAAATTGGTGGACAAAAATAATAATAATGATGATGATGATGATGTCATCGGTCATGTGGTTTGGCAGCCATATTTGATTGAACATAAATCTACGTCGTCAATAAACCACACAAACACAGCAGCTAATAAACATCCCACAAAATACACCACACAAATACATCCTGGCGAGGGTCTGCAATCTCCGATCACTCTTTCTGGTTGTTCATGACTTGCTCTGGAAAACCAATCATCTTTCAGGACCATATTTAGTCGTCAGGAAACGTGGTTTTCTTTTTAAACCCATCACCTCGACATCAGCTTAAAGGATTATCACATTTATGTAAGGCATACTTGGCACAACTTTCAATCACATCAACACTCGTCGCTTCTCTCACCAGCACGAAGCAGCATTGTGTATGTTCGGAAGAGATATGCCAGCATTTTGATAAGATTTGTCAAAGTGGAACACCGACCAGCAGACATTGTGTGCAAGTCATATTTCTTGAAATCACGCGCCAGAAACTCCAAGAGGAGTATCAGAGCCTGTAACTGCTCAGGTAATGTTCCGAAGTAACATTGATCATGAAACCCAGGTGCCTGCAAAAGAGCCGGTAGATCCAAGATCATGTCAGAGGAAACAACGCATCTATGTCATCAGAATCATGACAAGATGAGGAAGTGCAACTGCAAGACAATACCATGGCTGTGCATTGTGCAAGGACCGGATGGGATTGGCCAAAAAAAAAAGTTCAGGTTGTGCGAAATATTAGACAAAAGAAATCCACGATGTCGGCATTCAAGGTTACTCACCACAAGCTGTGCATTTGAAATCTGTAAACTGCTAGATCGTTCCACCAACATTGCCTGCAATTTACCACACACACACACACACACACAAAACAAATGTCATAACAATCAACAGCATGGCAGAACTATTGTTTAAACCTGCAGGTTCTCCAAATGTAAAGAAAAGTGAGTTGTGTTGAAAACAAGTAATAAACATATATTGTATTGTCAGCAAAGAAATGGATGTACGTAGTTGGGAATCATCACAATTTACTAAAAACAAAACAAAACAAAAAAACATGCAGCGCACAACTTTTTTCATCCCATAATGAAGGCACGGCTCATGAAATGCAAAATTATTACAATCACGATCTGCATGTCACAGTCGTGCGATTCCGCAATACTTTTCTCCCCCTGAGAGAAAGCTCTAAGAATGGGGAGACCATGACTTGTGTTTCAATCCAATGATAAAGGTCACTCACTGGTCGAAATGTTGGACCCAATGCCTTTGTGCGAGAATAATAAAAAAGGTTGATTGTTGTTGCGTTTGTTTATCGCGAATCATTGATCCAAACTGTACGGTTGCAACTCAAGTTCTCTATTCTAATGCATTGACAGGAAGTGGTAATACAAGAAAATTTCACCTTCAATATCAGGGAAGTCTCAAAAGAGTTGCATGCTGAAAACACCAGGAAAAGTAACAAATTATGCAAATTTAAATTGTAACAAATAACTTTCATATTTAAATTGATATATGTGGGAAAATTACATGCCCAGACCAGGAATCGAGGCCAGGTCCTCTGGAAAACCGAACCAGTGCTCTGCCATCTGAGCTATCTGGGCGGCCCTGACCAAGCATGCAATTTTCCCACACAGACAGTCACGTGAAAAAGTAAGTACACCCCATGTAAAGTTTTGACTTTTTCAACATATTTCAACATACAGCTATTTGATCTTCATTTTAACAATATTGATAGATAAAGGTGATATAATATAACAAATATCATGAAACATTTACATTTTGTAGTCCATTGTATAATTTAAATAAACATAAATGCAAATTTCACATGTGGAAAAAGTAAGTACACCCTTGGCTTTAACAGGTGGTATTGCCCCCTTTGGCAGAAACAACCTCAAGTCGGCATTTCTTATAACTGTCTAGCAGTGTCTGACATCGACTGGGAGAAATTTTTGCCCACTCCTCCATGCAGAATTCTTTCACCTGTGCGATGTTTGAGGGGTTTCTTGCATGCATAGCTCGTTTCAAATCCCCCCACAACATCTCGATGGGATTTAGATCTGGGCTTTGACTTGGCCATTCCAGAACCCTCCATTTCTTTCTTTTCAGCCATTCCTTGGTGGATTTACTGGTATGTTTCGGGTCATTGTCATGTTGCAAGGTCCACCTTCCGTTGAACTTCAACTTTCCGACAGATGGCCTCACATTATCCTCAAGCACCCTCTGGTACAATGAAGAATTCATAGTGGATTCGATGATGGTGAGCTGCCCAGGCCCTGATGCAGCAAAGCTGCCCCAAACCATAATATTTCCACCACCATGCTTTGCAGTTGGTATCAGGTTCTTGTGGTCAAATGCTGTCTTTGGTTTTTGCCAAATATGTCTTCTGGTACTGTAGCCTACCTTTGACTTTGACAAAGTACCTCTACCTATGCTCTACCTTTGACTCATCTGTCCAGAGCACATTGTTCCAGAAGTGCTGGTCTTTGCCGAGGTGTTCATTGGCAAACTTTAGTCTTGCCCTCATGTTCTTTCTGGACAACAAAGGTTTCCTCCTGGCACACCTCCCATGTAGATCAAATTTGTACAACCTCTTTCTAATGGTAGACTCGTGCACTTTGACATCAACAGTGGCAAGAGCTACTTGTAGGTCCCATGATGACATTCTGGGGTTATTCGAGACTTCTTTCAGCATCTTGCGGTCTGCTCTCGGGCTGAACTTGCTGGGGTGGCCTGGCCTGAACAAGTTGGCAGTTGTTTGGAATCTTCTCCACTTGTAGATGATCTTCTGGACAGTTGAATGATTGATTTCAAATTGTTTGGAGATCTTTTTTAATCCCTTCCCAGACTCGTGGGCATCTATAACCTTCTTTCTGAAGGCCTCAGAGAGCTCTTTTGATTTAGGCATGGTGACGCCACACACTTCAACAACAAAGAGCAAACCACACTAAATATCTGAGGTTTAATTAAGACAGGTTCCTCCAAGATCCTCTCTAACGATGTTCTAATCATTTGCACCTGAGCTGGTGCACCTGATTCTAATTTTAGGTATTTTAAGTAGTGATAAATGTCGGGGTGTACTTACTTTTTCCACATGCGAAATTTGCATTTATGTTTATTTAAATTATACAATGGACTACAACATTTAAATGTTTAATGATATTTGTTATATTATATCACCTTTATCTATCAACTAGGGCATGCCCGTACTATATATAAGCTAGGACGTGCCCGTACGTGGGTGCCCGTTCCTTGCCAAAAAAAAAAAAAAAAAAAAAATTTGTGTAGGGGTGTGTGTGTGTAAACATCCTAGGGCGTGCCCGTACGTGGGTGCAAAAAAACATGCGTGCAAACAACAACAACAAAAAAAAAACTTTGAAACCACGTGGCAGTAACGACCACAGAACCCCCCCCCCCCCTCTATTTACATGAATGGTTTGGTCCATTCGCAAGGACCACAGAACCCCCCCCCCTCTATTTACATGCAATGGTTTGGTCCAAAGCGAACGGCTTGCAGTGTTTGGTAAAGAAATCGCCATAGCTCGGTAAGTACTTGTCCGATTAATATGAAACCTTGAAAAGGCACATCCTCGGGTCCCCAGCAATATACCTGGCAAGTTTAAAGTATATCGGACCCGTGGTTGTCGAGAAACAGCGGTCACAGACAAACATACACACATACACACATACACACATACAAACACACAGAGATTAATGGAATTATAGATAGATATTGTTGAAATAAAGATCAAACAACTGTATGTTGAAATATGTTGAAAAAGTGAAAACTTTACATGGGGTGTACTTACTTTTTCATGTGACTGTATAATTTTCACTCTCTTTCCGTCCGTCAATGCTTCCGGGGCACTGGCTGCCAAATAGAGGGGTACCAACGGGCCTGCTCATAAGGGTCTTCCTCCAATGGGGGTGGGGGTTGGGGGGGTTACCGTGGCTCAGAACGTAAAGGAGGGTTTACCGTGGGAGTTTTGAATGCAGATGATCTGGTGTTGATTGGGGAGAGTATGGATGGACTGAAGGAGAGGATGAACAAGTGGAAGGAATGTATGGAGGCAAAAGGTCTGAAGGTGAATACCGGAAAGAGGAAGGTGATGGCAAGTGGTAAAGCATGTGGTGTGGTGGAAAGAACTGGGAAGTGGCTGTGTATTGTGTGAAGGAGGGAGTCAGAGTGAACTCCATTCAATATACAATGTGCGCTGAGTGGGTTCATCAAAAATGTAGTGGTCTGAGAGGGTCATCAACCAGTGTGGCAGCTACATTCAAGTGTAAGGTGTGCACAGAGGGAGCTGCAGATGGAGGAAATGTTGAGTTGTATCTTGGAGACGGGATGAAGCTGTAAGGTGTGAAAACATTTTCCTACCTAGGAGAGATGCTGAATGGAGAAGGTGGATCAGACTCGGCAACGGTTGCTGGAGTGAGATGTGCATGGAAGAAGTTTCGGGAACTGAGTGGCGTGCTGATGAGGAGGGGAGTGTCGTTGAAGCTGAAGGGAAAGGTATGCTGCATGTGTGAGAAGTGTTATGATTTATCGGAGCGAGACATGGGTAATGAACGTAGAGCAGCAACGAAGGCTGGAAAGGGTGGAAATGCGAATGGTTCGGTGGATGTGTGGAGTATCATTGAGAGAGAGGAAGACAAATGATGAATTGCAAAAGATGATGGGAATAGAACCTGTGATGGATGCTGTGAAGAGAAACAGGTTGAGATGGTTTGGTCATGTGTTGAGGAAGGATGAAAGTGACTGGTTGAGAAGAATGATGGAAATTAATGCAGAAGTAGAGGACGGAGATGACCGAGAAAGACTTGGCTGAAGGTGGTGGAAGAAGAAATTCGGGCAAGGGGGTTAAACAAGGGGAGATGTAGAAAATAGGGCAAAATGGAGAAGATCGTCATGGGGCCCGCAAGGCTAACCCCCACTCTAGCAGGGAAAATGGCCTTAAAATGCCTGTTGTTGTTGTTGTTTGTACTTACTACACCGAACAGTACCTGTTGTGGCAAGTCCCGTTTTACTGAATACATTTAACTCGACATATACAAACTACATGAAATATATGACTGGGGAATCCCTCCAGGATTGTAATACCTCGTCAAAAAACTGCTTCGGCAGCACTGACGCTATGTATACGGGATTTTCAAAATGACGTAATCCGCCCCAGAATGCTCAGTGCGCATGAGCAGAAACACCAGCAAATAGAGATCTCTGGGACACGATAAAGTATATTGTGTGTGAGATAACGAACGTTACATGAAATGGTTCACAAAGCCTCTGAAAGAAGCCAAAAATACTTGGAAAAATACCTGAGAGAAAGGCTTGTGCCTCTGCACAACAAAAGACTTGGAGAACTTTCTCAGTTTGCCGAATGGGCAGCTGCTCATACTGCAAACTCCCGACCATGTGGGTGCAAAGCCTGAGTGGAGGGACATGTGTTACATAATCCCTCCAATGGATCACTACCAGTGAATGGACAGTGTATCTGGATTATGGTTCTCAACACCGATGGGAAGGACTTGATCAATTGATTTGATTTTGGTTCAGGTCCAGATCAAGATCCAGCCTATCAGTGGGATACAAAACTTAAACTGTTCAGCCTGGCTGAACCGGCAGTGTGTGTATGTATGTATGTATATATATATATATATATATATATACATATATATATATATATATATATATATATATATGTATGTGTATGTGTATGTGTATGTGTATGTATGTATGTATGTATGTGTATGTATGTATGTATGTATGTATGTATGTATGTATGTATGTATGTATGTATGTATGTGTATGTATGTATGTATATGTATGTATATGTATGTGTATGTGTGTGTATGTATGTATGTATGTATGTATGTATGTATGTATGTATGTATGTATGTATGTATATATATATATATATATATATATATATATATATATATATATATATATATATATATATATATATTGTTGTGGATATGAGAATGTTTTTTTATTTTATTGTTGTGGTAAAACGTTGTTGTAAAAGGTTGTTGTAAAATATCACCCCTCCTCCCTCCGTTTGTGGTTGTATAAAGGTCAAAGGGCGTTTCCGTAGTTAGTCCATAAAACATACATGCAGGACACGATATATCTTTTTTTTGACAGTTATACCCTTATTAAGTGTATTAGCGTAAGGCTGTGTCTTCCATTAATTGAAATACTCCATTGCACCAGTGAAAGAGAATAGATTCCCTTTCCTTCCCATCCCCAAAACCTCCATTTCCATATTACATCCCCTCTCGTCACTGCTGAGCCCTCGATTCCCAATCACCTCCCCTCCAATAACCGCCATTGACCAAGTGCTTTGAGTCGGAGAAGAAAGGCGTGTCTCCACCTCGTCAGAGGGGAGGAGGGGCGTGCCCGCCCGTCGTCATCCAGGGCGGAGCCCGAAGGTCGCGCGACCAACCAGGGCCGAGGTGAGCACCCCGATGGGCGTGTCCAAAACGCCGGGGGCGTAATCGCTGGAGGCGCTATAAAAGGCGCAAAACGGAAGTGGTCACGAGGAGTTGGTGAGAGATGCACTCTGAGTTGGTCTGAGTCGGTTGCCAGTAGAGGGTCTGAGTCGGTTGGTCACAAAGGGTTGGTCTTGGTGAGAGAGGTCTGAGTTGGTCGTCAAGAGAGTGGTGGTAAAGAGTGAGGGACCAAGAAAGAGTTGAGGGTTTAGACGAGTGGGACAAGGCCTGGCAAGGCAAGTGGAGGCGGCAGCAGCAGCGACACCCGGCAGCCGCTTGGGGCCTGGGCGGCGGTTTGGAGCAGGGCCGAAAAGGAACGGCGGCTGCTAAACGCGCCGATCGTGCTGCATGACCCCCCTTTGGACCTCCCTCTCCCTCCAGCCCTCCACATCCTGCGATTCCTGCAATTCCCCGCGTGAGTCAGTGTCTTTTGTTTGTTCTGTCCTGGGATAAGTTAAGTCTGTAGATAAGCTAGTATTTGCACTGTGTCACCTGCGTCTTATGTGTTGTAAATAAACTTAATTGCTCCTTTTTGCTTGTGTGTGTAAATAATAAACCCCATTACTCGTCTGTACGTCTTCTCGTTTTAATTCCTTTTCCTCTTGCATTGCGTCGTTTTTGTCTTTTCCCTCATTGAGCAGCTACGGTGCGATACGGCCAAAGTTCTGGGTGAATCGGGTGAGTTTTGTTAGGTCGCGGTCTTACACCACCGCTCGGTCTATAACATCTGTCCGCGACCTGTAACAATTGGTGTCGGGGAGTGAGATCGATCCGGAGCGCGCTTCACGCGCTCAAAATTATAAAGTACCGAAATTTATTATGTTTTATAAAGTAAAACCCGAATTTTGAAATCGCGCCATGGCTGTTCAAGGCGACGGGATGCCGGTGGGAGAGATAGAGGGGTTAGAAGTAACCCAGGACTTCGGGGAAGAAAGGGAAGAGGAGAGCAATGAGGTGGTTGAGGGTGTATCAGGTGCACAAAATGGCGGCCTCGCGCACATGGTTATTGTGGCGCCAAATTTAGCCACGCCCGTGACCGTAGCAGCGCCGCCGATGGATTGGGGCCTTTTTATGATCCAAATGAAGGCCCTTATGGATGCTCAGAGTGAGCAAATAAGGGCTCAGAGTGAGCAATTGGGCGTAATGGGGGGCCAAATGGGGGTAATGAGGGACGAAGCGAGGGGTACTGGGGAGGAGTTGGACAAGAAATTTGGGAAGTTGGACAATAATTTTGAGGGGTTAGACAACGGGATAAAAGAAGTAAAGAATGGGTTAACGGGGGTGGAAAATAGAATGGCTGCCCAGGAGAATCAGTTAGAAGGGGTGAAAAATGGGTTAATGGGGCTAGAAAACAGGATGGAAGGCAAATTGCGGGAGATAGGGGAGCAATCCGCCCGAGAAATTAAACAAATGGGAGAGCAGATAGAGGAGGTAAAAATCGGGGTAGAAACCAAACTGGATGCTCAGAGGGATGAATTGGGACAGATGAGGGTGGCATCTACAAAAGAGATGGGGGAGATGAAGGAGGAGATACGACGGGGTGTGGGTGAGGAGGTCTCGGGGCTACGCGAGGAGGTAAAGCGAGGCGAAAAGCGTATAGAGAAAGAGGTGAGAAATAATACGGCTAGGTTACAGGAGGGAATAGAAGATCTGACGGAGGAGGTGGAACAGCTGACAGAGGGACAAACGAAGTTAGTGGAGCAGGTTCAAAGGAACACTGCAGTATTCGGAGGGTTAAAGGCGACACAAAAAGAAATTAAAAATGACTTGATAGCGACACAGAGGCAATGTCAGATGGTACGGGAGGAACTGACAATGAGGGTGGAGGAGGTGACAGAGATAATGGAGACAAAGGACCGGCAGGTGAGGATGCACATAGAGACGGTCACGGTAGCCTTAGAGGACGAACTTGAGGAGACGCACCGAGAAATAAAAGAGGTTAAACAAAAATTAGAGGAAGTGGGAGAAGAGGTGAGTGAAATTAAGAAGGGACGGACAGAAACTAAGAGAGAAATCCAGGAGGAGGTAATGGAATATGTGCAAGGTCGGTGCTCAACTCATAATGTGATGCTCACTAACCAAATAAAAAGTTTGCAGGTGGCAAAGGAGGTGCGGAGACGAAGTACGGAGGTGAATGGCAATGTATATTATGTGAGGAAAGCTTCAGTCGGCTTGGGGGTTGCTTTGGATCCGGGTGTTCGTGAAAGGCCGTTGGTGAAGTGTGTGACAGGTCAGGTGTGTGAAAAAAGAGGTGTGCGAGAATGTCCGACCATGGGGTGTGTGAGGAAAAAGTGCATGCCGAGGAGTGAGTGTGCCGTCAGGAGTGAGCCGGTCGTAGCGCGTGTGCGAGGGAGCACAGGGAAGCGCGGTGTGGTGAGTGTTACGGAGGAAGTAAGGAAAAAGTGTGCGCGAGAGGATGCGCGAGAAAGGTGTGTAACGGACGGGTGCATGAGGAGTGAGTGTGCCGTCAGGAGTGAGCCGGTCGTAGCGCGTGTGCGAGGGGGTACATGGAAGCGCGGTGTGGTGAGTGTTACGGAGGAAGTAACGAGAGAGTGTACACCTGTGGTGAGTGTTACAGAGGATGTAACGAGAGAGTGTACACCTGTGGTGAGTGTTACAGAGGATGTAACGAGGAAGTGTACGCCTGTGGTGAGTGTTACAGAGGATGTAACGGGAGGGTGTGCGCGAGAAAGGTGTGTAACGGACGGGTGCATGAGGAAAGAGTGTGCCGTCGAGAGTAAGGGTGAGTGCGCTGTCAAGAGTGGAGGTGAGAGTAGTGAGAGTGAAACGGAGCGTGAGTTGGTTGTGACAGGTGAGCGAGGATGTACACCTGGAATGGAAGGATGCACACCTGGAATGGTAGAGCGTGTGTGGGAAGGCACATTTGAGTTGGTAGTGAGGCACGTGGTTGGGTGTGCGAATGAGAGCACACCTGTGATTGTCACAGAGGAAGTGACCGAGGAGGGGGCGCGAAGAGGTGTGTTGGTGAGGTGTGCGACCAACGAATGTGTGCCAAAGTGTTCAGTGGTCAGGTGTGTGACCAAGGCTGGGAGAGGAATGAGTGTACCGAGGTGTGTAAGGAACGGTACGACGAGGAGCATGGAAACAGCTGCATGTATGAGCAAGAAAGGGGTAGCGTATGCTTGTAAGAATCCAGGTGAAGCGTCGACGGTAACCAGGCTAGAGGTTAGAATGACTTATAGCCGACTCGGGCCCTCGGTGCGCGTCGGGCAGCTTCGCGTGCCGCGAGAACCAGCGGGGATCCGAGCCATGGCGGGTTCGAAAGGACCGCCGTGCGCGATCCACGCTGGGCCTCGCTTGGAACGGCCGCGTCCGGGCTCCACTAGGCGGAGCGGGCCGCCCGATAGGAAGGGTCGTCATGGCGACCACTTTCTATTGAGACGTGCCGGCAGGTCGAGATCGGGACATTGGATGGCTCCACGCCGAGGTGGTGCGTGGGATCTCGGCCCGGGTAAGCCCCCGCCCCTGCCCCGAATGCGGGACGCATCCAGCCGCCGGCACAAAAGAATCCGCGTTCATTGCTCGGCTGTACGAAGCCGGGCTGTAGACGTGAATTGGCGCACCGAGAGGATGTAATAAGTAGACGGGTGATGGTGATAGTGATAGTGAATTGATACGAAATTTCGAAAGATGGGTAGAATTGGCAGTAAATGGAAAATTTTTGAATTGGTTGGAATCTGGACGAACAAAATTGATAGTGAGAGACCCCCGATGTGGTGGGATGGCAAATCCACCATCCCTCACAGACGGGGGGCAAATGCGCTATAGCTTATGGGGTGTATGGCAGTGAAAACTAGCCCGGGTGGGTTAGGTTATATTGTAGGGATCTAGCGAAGCTGACATTAGGTAACGTTAAGATTAGTTAGTGACTGATACCTGTAGTGGGGACGCAGGTAGATTAGTGTGGATTATAATGATGTGGGAGCGCAATAGTTTAAAGGGACGACTGGGAAGCGCAAGTTTCAGAGGGGAGTAGTTAGCTGAGATGATGCCGTGTGTGTGAGGATTGAACAGGTGAGGATTGAACAGGTGTGATTGCACAGGTGTGCAACTGAACAGGTGTGTGGAGCAGTGTATGAGTGAGTGATGTGTGTTGTGTTGACCAACTGGTCCAGGAAGAGGAGGAGGGTGCAGGTGGCACCAGGTAGGATTGCACAGGTGTGCAACGACAGGTGAATGAAAGACAGGTGTATGGAATAAATGGTATGGAGTATTGGAATGGATGGTCGTGGAGTGAGTATGGTGGAAATTGTGGAGTGGAGTGGATGGTGCGAAGGTGTGAATGGGGGAAGAGTGGACCCCCATCACGGATACCCGGGGCGGGGCGGGTAGTGCAAGTGTTAGGTAGAGGGTATAGGTAAATTGTGGTTGGATATTGGCATCTGTGGTGCGAGGTGAAAGAATGGTATTTGGATGGGTGCATTAGTGTCGTGGAAATGGCTGGGCGTGTAGCCTGTTAGTGTGTGTAGTTGGTTGGGCGCTCCACCACTGTGAGGATGTCGGCCAGGTGAGGCCGCAGGTGGGCTCTGGGAGCCGGTAGTAGTTGTTGTGGATGGGGCCCGAGGATCCGGAGGACGGACCCGGGTAGCCCAGTGCCAGAGGGCACCGAGTGGGGTGACAGAGCCAGGAGGGGCCTGCCCCAGTTAGATAGGTTAGGGTGAGGAGCTAGGTAAGCTCGGGTGGCAACTACAGTGGTGGAGGTGTGCAGGTGGGTAGACCTGCTGGGAGAGTTACACGTCGCAGCCCAGAAATTGTGCGAGGGCACCGGGAGATGAATCGGGGGAGTGAGACCCCAAATTGAGAAGCACCACAGTTTGGGCAATGGGAATTGGTTATTAGAACCCATAGTGTAAGTTGGCCAATGGATTGGCAGGGAAAGACCCCGGGTAGTGTAAAGTGTGTTAAAGTCATTTAGAGGATAGTTAGGATGAAGGATCTCCTCGCACCATCTGCATCCACTCACCTGAGGTGACAGGTACTCCACACCATGCCATGTTTTGATTATTTTTTATGATGCAAATGTTTGGATTGTGAGACGCATCATGACGTGGGTGTGACATTGTGCGTAATTCCATCTCTCCCTCCTTATGAGGATTGATGATGAATTGGTGATGGCAAATTTTGAAGTAGAGGGATTGTGGAGACGAATTTGGTATAAGGGAACTATGGGGAAGACGTGACAGTAGTGACGAATTTGTAAATGTGTAGATTTTTGTACATATGGGGTAAGGGCAAGGGTAGGGTAGGTGACAGGGGGGTGACGTACGGTAGGGACGAGCTTTCTCACTTCGCCCTCCGTACGCATTTCGCCTTGCATTGCCTTATTGATGTGTACCCTTGTGACCTTACCCCTCGCTCAATTGTCTTTCCCCTTTTGTCTCCCACATGACCTGTGCGCCGTTGGGCGCCGAGGGGAGCGTGCGTGGGTCGGCCATTGTGCGCCCGAAATTCCCAGAACCAGCTGTCTGCATCGATGCACCACATTATGGACCACATGCCTGTGGCCGAGCACCACTTATGGACCCCATGGGTTGGGGCATGGCCCCTCTGCTGGAACCGGCCATGAGGGCCCGAAATCTTGCTGGCGGACCTTGGCCACAGGGCACCGGTGCCCCACAGGTGAACCACACAGTCGGCCCTGTGGGCCATAAATAAAGCAAATAAAAAAGGACACATTGGGCACACTTTATTGAAAATAGGCCGCCAGTAAGCAAAGCAAAATGAAAATGACAACATCTGGAAGACAAATAATAATCACCAGCAGAGGGAGCCGAAGAGCAAGAGACCACCTGCAGGGTTAGGGGTTGTTGATTTTATTTTATTGTTGAACATTGATGAACAATGGTGACTGCACCGATTGGTGCTTGGGCTTGTATTGGTGCGTTTTTGGGTGCGTTCATGGTGCGTCGATGCAGAGCAGACTGTCTCCCCCCCGAAAGAACAATTACAGGTCCTGGGTTAGTTTTGTAAATAAAAATAGCGTCAATTGTAAATAATGCTTCCCACCGTCAGTGTGTAGTTTGAAGACCATTCCGCAATTCGGTTAACTGTGGGCGTAAGTCTGTTAGGCAGGGTGCAATGGAGCAGCGGGACACATTTATTATGTTTTAAAACTATCGCACTCAGGGTCAGGTTAAAAGTAGAGGGAACTACACCTACGTGCCACACTAAGGTAAAAGTTATAGGCCCGGGACGTGCCTAAGGGGAGGAGGGTGCAGTGTTGTGGATATGAGAATGTTTTTTTATTTTATTGTTGTTGTAAAACGTTGTTGTAAAAGGTTGTTGTAAAAGGTTGTTGTAAAATATCACCCCTCCTCCCTCCGTTTGTGGTTGTATAAAGGTCAAAGGGCGTTTCCGTAGTTAGTCCATAAAACATACATGCAGGACACGATATATCTTTTTTGACAGTTATATCCTTATTATGTGTATTAGTGTAAGGCTGTGTCTTCCATTAATTGAAATACTCCATTGCACCAGTGAAAGAGAATAGATCCCCCTTTCCTTCCCATCCCCAAAAATCTCCCTTTCCTTCCCATCCCCAAAACCTCCATTTCCATATTACATCCCCTCTCGTCACTGCTGAGCCCTCGATTCCCAATCACCTCCCCTCCAATAACCGCCATTGACCATGTGCTTTGAGTCGGAGAAGAAAGGCGTGTCTCCACCTCGTCAGAGGGGAGGAGGGGCGTGCCTGCCCGTCGTCATCCAGGGCGGAGCCCGAGGGTCGCGCGACCAACCAGGGCCGAGGTGAGCACCCCGATGGGCGTGTCCAAAACGCCGGGGGCGTAATCGCTGCAGGCGCTATAAAAGGCGCAAAACGGAAGTGGTCAAGAGGAGTTGGTGAGAGATGCACTCTGAGTTGGTCTGAGTCGGTTGCCAGTAGAGGGTCTGAGTCGGTTGGTCACAAAGGGTTGGTCTTTGTGAGAGAGGTCTGAGTTGGTCGTCAAGAGAGTGGTGGTAAAGAGTGAGGGACCAAGAAAGAGTTGAGGGTTTAGACGAGTGGGACAAGGCCTGGCAAGGCAAGTGGAGGCGGCAGCAGCAGCGACACCCGGCAGCCGCTTGGGGCCTGGGCGGCGGTTTGGAGCAGGGCCGAAAAGGAACGGCGGCTGCTAAACGCGCCGATCGTGCTGCATGACCCCCCTTTGGACCTCCCTCTCCCTCCAGCCCTCCACATCCTGCGATTCCTGCAATTCCCCGCGTGAGTCAGTGTCTTTTGTTTGTTCTGTCCTGGGATAAGTTAAGTCTGTAGATAAGCTAGTATTTGCACTGTGTCACCTGCGTCTTATGTGTTGTAAATAAACTTAATTGCTCCTTTTTGCTTGTGTGTGTAAATAATAAACCCCATTACTCGTCTGTACGTCTTCTCGTTTTAATTCCTTTTCCTCTTGCATTGCGTCGTTTTTGTCTTTTCCCTCATTGAGCAGCTACGGTGCGATACGGCCAAAGTTCTGGGTGAATCGGGTGAGTTTTGTTAGGTCGCGGTCTTACACCACCGCTCGCTCTATAACATCTGTCCGCGACCTGTAACAATATATATATCCGGAGCCATCCCGGAGTGTGTGGTAGAGAGTGTGCAGGAGTGCACACCAGAGTGCGTGATTGGGTGTGTACCGGGAGAGCGCACACCCGTGGTTGTTACCGAGTGTGTAACAAGAGAGTGTGCACGAGGGTGTGCAATGGCCAAGTGTGTAACGGAGTGTGCGAGTGGTATGATCGCCAGGATGTGCGCGAGGGTGTGTGATAATGGAGTGTGCGAATGGCATGAGTGCGCCTGAGTGGTGTGCACCTGAGTGTGCAAGAGAAGCGAATGCACGAGCGAGTGCAGCAACAAAATGTATGGAGTGTATGGGTGGCGCTGGAGCGCCGCGTTGTGCGAGTGAGGAGTGGGTCGCGTGTGGGTGTGAGAATGCGACTCGGGTATCGACCCAGACCGGGGGGTTAGCGCGTAGTGCAACGGATAGCCGACGCGAGCCCTCGGTGCGCGGGGTGCTTTGTGTGCAGTGGGGATCGTTGCCGCGGTGGCGTGCACGATTCGTGCCGGGCCCCGCCCTTTATGGTCGGTGCCGCGCCTTGGCGGGAAAGGCGATCGGCACGGTTCGAGGGGGGGGGGGTAGGAGAGGTTGGAGCTTCGCCCCCTGGCGGGCGCAGTGCTCCGACCATGGGAGGTTGGGCCATCGTGCCGGGGACCGAAAGGCTCCACGTTGGGATGGAGCCTGGAACCTTGGCCCAACAAAACTTCCTCCCCTGAATCGAAAATTGCCGGACGGACACAACCTACAGGAGACAAACCACCCGCATGCATTGCTCGGCTTTTCGAAGCCGAGCTGTGACGAAAATGTATTGCCGCACGGAGAAGCTCGAGTGGAGTGGACAGATAGTGCTAGTGTTGGGGAATGGTGCCCGGTGTGGAGGGATGGTCGCTTTCGCCATTCTTCACACAAATATGGGGCACATGAGCATTGGAATATAGGGTGGCAGTGTAAACTAGCCGAGGGCGGGCGAGGATATTGTTAGGGATTTAGAGATAATAGGGACAAGATTTAAGTAGGGACATGGTACAGGTAGAGGGGACGTAGAGAGATTAGTTGGATGATAATGACGAGGGAGTGCTTAGTGTAAGGGAAGACGGGAAGCACGAGTATTAGAGGGAAGTAGTTAGTTAGATGATGCTGTGTGTGTGTGTAGTAGTGTATAAGTGGTGTATTGAGGACAAGTGGAATTGTGTTGAGTGAATTGACTTGCATGGTGTGCAAGTGGGGAAAAGGTGTAAGAGCACAAGAGGTGTGCAAGAGAGCTTGGTGTGGAATAAATGGTGTGGAATGAGTGGTGTGGAATGCATGGTGCGAAGGAGTGGATGTGGGAAGATGGACCCCGACACGAGTACCCGGGGCGGGTAGTTTAAAGTTAGGTAGAGGGTTTAGGTAAATTATTGGATATTGACACCAGTGGTGCAGGTAGTGGCAATGAAGTGCTTGGATGGGTGCATGAGTCTGGAATGGCTGGGTGTGTGGGCTTAATTGGTGCGTATGGTTATTGGGGCACTCCGCCACTGGTAGTCTGTCGGCCAGGTGAGGCCGCAGGTGGGCTCTGGGAGCCAGTCAGAGTAGTGTTCAGTGGGGCCCGAGGATCCAGGAGAAGGACCCGGGTAGCCCAATGTCAGAGAGGGCATCAGAGGGGTGAGAGAGCCAGGAGGGGCCTTCCCCGATTTAGGGTAGTTGTAAGGAGCATGGTAAGCTTGGGTGGCAACTTCAGTGGCGGAGGTGCGCAGGTAGGTAGACCTGCTGGTAGAGCCACATGACCCAGCCCCGAAATTGTGCGAACGCACAGTAGTGAAAAATTGGGTGAGTGAGACCCCAAATTTGGAAGCGCACCACAGGGCGAGTCAATGGGAATTGTTTTTTAGAACTACATAGTTTAAAGATGCCAATTGGCAGGGCATGACCCCGGGTAGTTTAAGAGTTAATGTTAGTTGAAGATAGTTAGGATGAGAATCTCTTCACACCATCCACATCCACTCACCAAGGAGACGGAACTCCACACCAGATTTTGCAAATGTTTGGAATGAAAGACGCATCTCGACAGGATTTGACATTGTGATATTCCATCTCTTCCTTCTTGGGAGGGATTGGAAGACGAATTTGGCATAGAGGGGGGATAGAAGAGACAAGACGTAGAGACGAATTTGTAAAGTGTAAATACGGGGAAGGGCAAGGGAAGAGTAGGCTGACATGGGGGGGGGGGGGGGTTACGTACGGCTAGGGACGAGCTTTCTCCGCTTGCTCTCCCGTGCTCCTCATGTTGCATTGCCTTGTATTGTGTGTACCCGTGCGCCCTTTCCTCCGCTAACCTCTGCTGTCTTTCCTCCCCACCCATGGACCCATTTTTTGTTGTTGAGGGGAGTGTGCAGGAACCATGAGCGGTGCGGCTGCACTTTGCTCCACCTGTGCAGCTGCACTCTGCTACCTCTGGCTGCACCAGTACACATAATGGACCACACATTGCTGGAACAGACCTTTGCTGCAAGCGTTATATTGCCCTGCGGACCACTGATTTTAAGTGGCGTTAAAGTCACGCAGATGGACCATGAGATTGGCCCTGCTGAAATAATTAAAAAACGGACACGGTTTGTGCACTTTTTATTTATTCTGGTGTGTCAGGAAGGAAGATCAAGTTTTATTATGGCACACCGAAGACAAAGCAGGAAGACGCAAGACGCAGCAGCCCAGCAGTAGCCAAGCAGCAAATGTGCCATTTATTATTGAAATGTGATCTTTGTGTGCATTTTGATGATTGTGCATTTTTGTGCATTTTTTTGTGCATTTCTGGTGTAATGGTGTATTGGTGCAGTGCAGTGCATTCTGTGTTTCTCTCTCCTCAAATTTCTTTCCCAAAAAGACAGGTCCTGGGTTGTAGAACTGTAAATAATTAGATTAGTCTTGAAAATAACATGCTCCCCACCGGCTTGATGTTTAATTTGAGAATTCTTTCCGCAATTCGGTTATTCGTGGGTGTGAGTCGGTTAGTTAGTACACAACGCAGTAAGTGGGACATATCTAGTGTTGTAAAACTGTCACACAGAAGGTGAGGTTAACTGTAGAGGGAAACCACACCTAAGTGTCACACGTAATTTAAAACGTAGTCCTGACCCTTGCTAAAAACCGGTCGTGCTCACTTGTGTGGGTTCGGCTCGGGGACGAGCCTGGCGAAGGAGGGGGGGCAGTGTTGAGTTTTGAGAGTGTACATATAACATCATTACAGGTTAAAGGTTTGCCCCCCATAGTTAGTCCACAAGCAACACGTAGGCCCATTA
>NC_136266.1:56208519-56598519 GCF_964187855.1 Myxine glutinosa | reverse complement strand
GATCTTTTCTACGCCCGCTAATTCACCCAGATACACTTTTTCGAAATTCCAACTTCTTTCCTGGAAGTCCTTGCACTGTCCATATGTTTTATACCTCTCCCACCTCCCCCCAAGCCCTCTCCCTCCCACAATTCTCTCAAATGTTGTGTTTGTGTCCTTCCCCCTCTCTCCCCATCTTGTCTACCGCTCCCCTTATTTTGTGTTTTATGTGGCAGTTTATGTTGGTTTGACTTTTTGTGTGATTACGGTTAGCTCTTTCACGAGCCTCGATCTTGTATACAAAAAAAAACAAAAAAAACCACGGCTGGAATGGTACTTTATGTCCTGGGTATTGTTCTATACCGACAGCTTGATTCTATCACCTCACTTTGTGTTGACATACAAAGATGAACAGCGATTTCGTAGGCCTTAGGAATGCATTGCTTGAATTTAATTATGATAACGATCATGGGTCGGACACACACACACACACACACACACACACCTTTTTATGTTCCCCCCCTCAACCCCCCCCCCCCCCCCCCCCCGCCCCAATACTTTTTTTTTGAAAAATAAATACATTTTTGAGCTTTCAGCCATCTAAAAAAATAAAAGCTTCCTTTTTTATTTTCTTTCTTCTATTGTGATATTTTTTAACCACAGGTTTCTGCCTGTTAAAATTATATAAAAATAGTAGATACGATGGTTGAAAAAAAGTCAGTCCCACCCTCTTCTTCCTGCATACAGCACATAGCTGTGAGTTTGCATGAAGTTTTTGCTGGGAGCATAGCTGTGCTGCTGATGTAGTGCGCTCTGTATGTTGGGGTGGGAACTTGTAATTTCTTCATGGTGGCGGCGATAGCTCGCCTACTTTTCACGAAGGACACCGTGGTATCTAACGTCCACAACTAAAGCTATCAGACGTGATGTACATCTTAACGACGGCTTACACATCGATACTTAGTCCTGCCTGTGAAACACCAGTATGGCAGTTTATAGCAGCGTCGAGATTATAGCAGCGAGCTAATCAGTACAGAGGTGAGTGTGCAAAAGGCTGGGGTATCTTTGCAGCAGTGGCCCTATAAAATGCTGATTCTTATCACCCACACATGGGAAAGTGTTTTTTTTTTTCAGAATAACAATTTTGTCAGCAGAAACGATTATCGCACAAACTTTACCAAGCCTCACCAGGATGGTCCAGAAATGACGATTCTTTGTAGCATGCTTTATGGCTCGGCATTGCAGAGCCAGAAGAGATGGTTGCTTCTGCAACAAGGTATCGATGGCCTGACAAAGAACCAGATCCATTTCTTTTTTAGAGCTTTCCAGTTTCAAAGGGAACCCTTCTTCGGAACCATGTCCATTGTTTGGCAGACAAGTGTCAGTCTCTGGGATCTTTGTGCGCAAGCGAGATGGAACGGTCTGTCCTTGAACCACTGCACAACTGCTCTTTTTGTCTGCAACCACCTCCATTCTTGCAGATGTACGCTGATCTTTTCTTCCTCCTATATAAATTAAAATCCTACAAAACAGACATATCTTTAAACAAAATGCAAGTTATTCTTAAAAATACAAAAATTACTGTGCAATAAATCACAATTATTTTTCAATAACAATTCATCGTCATAATTTTCCTTTGAGGCACAATTTCCATATTTAATGTCTATGTATTAATCAGACAATAAACCAAATTGTAACAAAACCGAGATTTGATCATAACAATTTTTAAGCGGTGAAGCCACTTCAAAATTTGGCTAGATTCTTCCTTCCATCCGACCGTCGAAACTGAAAAACCTTTCTAACCCACCATGTTTAATTCTAGAGGGCTGTAAAGAGTAGTTCTAAAGGAAGGGTAGTTCTAAAGGGTTCTAAAGTGTAATTCTCGAGGGTTACAAAGAGTAATTCTCAACGGTTTGAAAGGGTAATCCTAGAGGGTTCCAAAGGGAAATTTTAAAGGGTTCTGAAAGCTAATTCTAAAGAGTTCACAGCATTGAAAAACTAATAATAATCGGCCCCTAATGGGGTCTAAGGGGGGGGGGGGTTGCCCTCCTCCCTCCCCCCAAAAGTAGGTATTTGTTATTTTCTCAGAAACTACACACACAATTTCAATGAAACTTGAATACAACATTCATCACCCGTGATGCATCAACGTTTGTTCACGACATTTAAAAAAATAAAAAATAAAAAAATCAGGGTTTAAGGGGATATGTGGGGGGTTTGACACCCCCTAAATTAGTGTGGCGTTCCTGGCGATTAAAATCTTTACCAGGAAACAGATTAGCCGAGCAAGCCTCAACTCTGGGGCGATGATCAAATGCGGACTTTATATATACGCGGAGGAAGAAAGTGAAAGGAAGCAATGAAGGGTATTACCTGTGGTCCGCCGGCAGTTCCCGAACCTGCAGAAAATAAAAAACCGGATTTAAAATGTACAAAAATAAACAGATTTATTAAAACGGAATGACAGTAACAAGAAAAACGCGACGAAAAATAAAGTTCCTATATGGAGCACTCCCAGAACAGACACCGTACACAGACAGAGGGGAATTCAAGAACTGGAAGTGGGAGAGTAACCAGGGAGAGATTTAGAGGGAGAGAGAGATAAGGAGTCACGGACGTCTTGAAGGAGGAAATCAGGCCCATCAACCCTGTGCAACCCTTTAATACTCATGTAACCCTCTGTCTAGCATGTTTGTAGGTATCAATTAGCCTGTCCCCCACTCAATGGGAGACAGGGTTCTACGTGTGTGTGTGTGTGTGTGTGTGTGTGTGTGTGTGTGTGTGTGTGTGTGTGTGTGTGTGTGTGTGTGTGTGTGTGTGTGTCGTTGGTTGTTATCTCCATTTGCGGGTTTCAAGAGGTGGAACGGAGTGCTCCCAAGACACAAAGTATCCACCTCTGCTTCGATAAGGGATAATGGACCAAGTTGTTCAACTTTTTAAGAGTTTTGTTCCAAGGGCTCTTTCCAGGATCATTACCGAACCCCGGATTGCCTCCAGTTGTAGCTCATTTGTGATAATATTCCCGGGGATGTATTTTTAAATCTCAATGCGGTTCTTCTTTATCATTCCTGTTACTCCAATTATCACTGGTTCAATTTCAACACTCTTCAGCTTCCAAGATCTCTTGACCTTGTGTATGTGTCGTTGGTTGGGAGGGTTTTCCAGATGGTCTTTTCGGAGAGACATAGTGAGAGTGTGAGATTTGTCAGGATTGAATGATATGTTCCACTTGTTTGACCAGTTTGTGATTTTGTCCAGTTCTGTGGAGTGGGGAGCCTGCTGCCTGCTGATCTGTGGGTTGAGATATGGAGTGGCAGAGAGTGGAGTCATCAGCAAAGAGATAGAAAGGATTTTTCAGAGTATGAGAGATCATTAATGAAGACCAGAAAAAGCACAGGGCCCAGAACACTGCCTTGAGGAACTCCAGCCTGAACAGGAAGGGAAGATGAGAGAATTCCATTTAGAGCCAGGTTGACTACGACAGGAGAGGAAGTTTGCGAGCCATGAGTGGAGATTTCCCTAGATACCATAAAAGGAGAGTTTGGTGAGCAGGGTGGGGTACCAGACCTTATCAAAGGCACGAGACCTGTCAAGGGAGATAGCTCTGATTTCCGATTTGGCGTTGAGGACCTCCATCCATTGTTGAGATAGCAGAAGCAGCATATCCAGAGTAGAGTGACCTGGTCTGAATCCAAATTGATGATTAGAGATCAGGCCATTGGAGTAGAGGAAGGATTTAATATCAGATGGAATCCATGATCTTGCTGATTGGAAACAGGCTTATTGGTCTGTCGTTGCAAGGATCTGTTTGTGCACCTTTCTTATGTAAAGCGGTAATGTTGGCTGATTTTGAAGCAGATGTCAGATGACCTTGAGCAAAAGAGAGGATGAATAGAACAGAGAGAGGGTGTGATAGAGCGGAAGAGCAGGATTTTGGACCTGTGGGATGATGCTGTCTGGTCCTGTCGAGATTTGACAGAATCGGAGTCGAGATTTGACAGAAACTTCTCCACCTTGTTGGGAGAGAAGGACACAGAGTCCAGGAGCAGCTGGGTTTGACTGGGTGAGGTGGGAACAGAGAGAGATGGGTTTGGCACACAATATTTTGAGGCAAACACAGAGTTGAGGCATTCGACTTTTTCAGGTACGGAGTCAACTGTGTAGCCGTTTGAGGTAGGGGAGGGGATGGAAGGGGAACAAACACCAGAAACAGATTTGCCGAGATGTCACCAGGATTTGGAGGAGGGAGACAGGTTTGAGAGTTCAGTCTTGAGAGCAGAGAGATATCGTTTCCTGGCTCTCGAGGGTAGACACACACTTGTTCCGAGCTTTGTGAAAGGAATGGAGATTGCCTTCAGTTTGATTTACCTTCCATGAGGTAAAGGCAAGTTGTTTCATGGCAACTGTCTCACTACAATATTCAGTGTACCTTGGATGGGAGGAAGAGAATGACAACTGAAGACAAGATGGGATAAATCTGTGCATGACAGAGAGTAAATTTCTTTGGAAAAACTTCCAGGATGAGTTGATGTCAGAGGCAGTAGAGATGGGAGACCAGTCCAGATGTTTGATGGCTGCTTGAAGACCATGCCAGTTGGCTTGATTGGAATGCCAGACTCGTCGACGCTGAGGAGGCTCGCTGATAACGGCCACAGAGATGTCCACTTTAGCAAGCAAATGATCAGATAAACCGATTGGAGCAGAAGAAGAACAGCAGACATTTGCAGAGAAGTTAGTCATAACCAAGTCCAGAAGAGAAGATGTACTGGTGACTGAGATCTGGGTCGGGAAATTGACAGATTGTGTCAGTCCCAATGAGTCGCAGAAGTCCTTTGCTGAGGTGCCAAGGCTGGTGCGAAAGGTTGTGATTGATAGCTAGCTAGCATGATGACTGTTGAAATTGCCACATATGAGGAAGAGAGTCGAGATGAGTGGATAGAAGTTGGTCCATGTTGTCGGACAGCGAGATGTAAATGGAGTCATCACTGTTTGGTGGACGGTACAACACACATATGAACAAAAGGTGGAGAGGAGAAGAGGCCATAGCCAGAGGTACTCATGATGTTTGGGAGGTGGAAGAGCAGTACACGGAGAGTGAGAAATATTTTTAATATACAGTGTAACTCCGCCACCAGGATGAGGTTCGGGTCTCTCCTGCCAAAGGAGGGAGTAACCAGGGAGAGATAAATTAACCAGGGAGAGTAACAAGGGAGAGATGTAGAGGGAGAGAGATAAGGAGTCAGGGACATCTTGAAGGAGGAAAGTCTCTGTGAAGCAGATTAAGCCTGATTTGTGAAAAGCAACCTGTATAGAGAGATCATTCAGGTTTGAGCGAAGGCCCCGGATTTTCGACGTCCATACCGTTAAGGAAGAAGGAGGGGGAGCATCGGGTACAGGACAGGGGAGGGGAGGGGGGGGATAGGGAAAGTTGAGGGAGAGAAGGTGGTAGCGAGAGCAGTTGATAGTGTGTCAGAGATTGCAGAAGAGCAAGGAGAGAGGGCAGGATGAGGAAGAGGACAAAAGTTTAGGTGGTGATGGGATGAGGAACAGTGGGGAGTAATATGAGGGTGGCAGAGGGAAGTATTAGATTGGAGGAAGTGGAGGAATGATTTGGATGAGAGAGGAAGAGGAAGGGGGAGGAAGGGATGAGCTAAGAGACAACTTTGAGGAAAATGAGTGAGGGGAGATTAGAAAGGGAGAAGTGGAAAGTGGGGGGGGGGGGGGGGGGGTGGGAGAGAGTGAGGGGAGTTTTGAAAGAGAGGGGTCAGGGGGGACTTTTGAAAGAGAGGGGTCAAGGGGAGTTTTGAAGGGGAGGGGTGAAGGGGGAGATTTGAAGGGGAGGGGTGAGGGGGAAGGTAGAGATGAAATGGGGGGAAGGAGGGAGTGGAGGGAGGGGACATGGAGTGGGACTCTGGTAAGAGATATGGTTGGTAGGATACGAGCGAGTACAAAAAGAGGAGGGAACAGACAGGGAAAGGTTTCACATGGAAGTACAACAAAAGAAACAATTAATGAAAAACAAACATTCATTGCAAACTTGGTTCTTGAGATTTTCAAGTCAGAGATACTGTCGTGCGACTCCGGGTTAACACCAGAAAGTCGCGGATGGACCGAAACGGATTTAATGGAGGCGATAACCAAACATGGATTTTGCTATCTAACGCGGGAGGAAGAAGGAAAATGGAAGGCTGAGGCAAAAGCTCACCTTCAGCCCACCGACATAGCCCCGGTCCTGTAAGAGGATTAATGAATTTGACAAACACAAATCAGAATGGACAAAAATTTTAATTTTATTCACGGACCCCGAAACAATGAAACGCGACGGCAATGAAATAAAAGTAACTAACTTGGGATCCCACACACCGACTTCAGAAACAAGACGAGGGAATATGAATACGAAAGAAAATGTGTCGTCGTGTAAAGTGTAAACGCGGAGCTTGAGCTTATCTGGCTCTTGTCGTCTTGTCTCCGCTGCCCACACGCGGCTTCGTTCGGCCCCGATGCACCCACGAGGTCCCACACACCAGCACCACGCACCACGAGGTCCGTGCACCAAGCACCATGCATCCAACGCAGGCCAGCGGCTCCAAGCGAGGTCAGTTTTCCCACACGATCGGCCTGCCACGTCCCAGTCAGCTCTCCCGAAGCAAACGTGCCAGCAAGTTAACTCCACTCGGGCTATATTTCAGCTCAACTCGGGCTGCGCAAGACGAAGCGCCGGATGTCCAAAACAGGCCGGTTGCGCAAACAAGAGCACTAACCGCAAGGGACGCAAGGGCTGCAAGAACACACGAACCGCAAGAGACTCTCGAGACCAACACAAATGGCGCAAGACTCACTCTCTCTCTCTCAACCTCTCTCTCTACTCTCTCTGGCGTTCGGCCCTCTCTTAAATAACCTTGCTGGTGACGTCACGTCAGCCTTGGCACGTTACCCAATCAGTGCCCTCCACTGACTCGCTAGCTGAAGGTTCACGCCTACCGCGCCACCCCAACTCTCGTCCCCTGTTCCGTGGTCATAGCGCGTGGTACTCAATGTGGTTAGGCCTGTCGGAGGTGCAACTGGCGGTGGCGCCCATCGGCGGTGTCCTGGCTTGGTTTCCTTGCCTGTTCGTCTTTCATAATTGTCAGGGAAGGGCGTTATTTAGTGTTGCAATAAAGATCCTAACTAAGTGTCGAAGTGGTTGCGATGCCAAAAGGGACAAAGGTTTGGCTGACCAGGTGAGACACACAGGGGTGCTACTCTTTAATCCCTAACTCTATTTATCACACGAACATCCTGGTATGCTCACAAGTAGATATCTTACTCGACAAAACGCCTACACATGAAAAGTACAAGTCCGATTCCTTACCGCGACAGACGAATACCTCCCTACACAGATCTATCTGGCTCTACATATTGCTACCCCACCCGACATAACAATACATTTGAAAACGTTAGAGGAGGGGTGGAATAAAGGCGAGTGTTGAGAATGTAGAAAGGAAGAGCTGTACATGTTGTAATGATAGGATTTATTTAAAAGCAATCTTTTGTAGAGGAAGAAGAAGAATGAATTGAAGTGGAATAGAGAATTCAACACAGGAGAAAGAGGAAATTTGAACATTGTAAAAGGCACCGTGATTTGCACACAAGGCACCGTCAAAGGTTTCATTAAATCATCAATTTTTGTCTGAGCGACTTGAAATTTTAAGAATTTGCATTTTGGGTCATTTTATTGGTTCACCAATCAAAAGCTGGAAGCCGATTTTTTTTTTATCATAAAAGGCAATTTTCATTTTGTATTTTTTAAACTGTTTTTGTCATGTTCAGCATATGGAAAAGGAGACGTCTGAATACAAATAGACGTGCAGATGGGCTTTGCATTTTCAGATGCTTTCTGCTTCCAATTTCAATTCCTATCGACTGTTTCTGCCCAGGTCTAAAATCCCATAGAAACCAATGGAGATCAGAAGGACAATTCTATGGATCTCTATTGGAATTTACACTTTCTATTGCTTTCTGCGGGAACCAGTAGAGTTCCAGTAGCAACACAACCAGATTCGGTTTAAACCAATAGAAACCACGAGATGGCAACTGGTTTGAAAACCATAGAAACCAATAAAAACCACCTTTAGAGGTCATTTTTCCCCGCAAAGCGGGGGTTGGCCTTTTTCGGGCACCGTGGTTGTTGATGTTTTTGTTGGTCCCCTTTTTGAAGCAATGTTTTACGGCCGGATGCCCTTCCTGTCGCCAACCCTGTTTGTCGCCTTTTTATGACACAGGGAATTACCAGTGAACTGGTACTCAATTAGCCGACCTCGGAAGGATGACAGGCTGAGTCAACCCGCCTGGCGTTAATTCAGCGATCGACCGGGATTCGAACCCAGGATCCGAGGATCCTAAGCTGGCACCCGAGCCGCTACACCAACACCAGAAACCAATTGCAACCTTCATATTCAACTGGTCCTGGAGAAACCATGAGAGTTAACTGGTCTGAAACGCCACAGACCAACCAAAATACTTTAATTACCTCCACCACCAAAGGTGGATGGAGGGTATGTTTTCACCCCTGTTTGTTTATCTGTTTGTGAACAAGATATCTCAAAAAGTTGTGGACGGATTTGGACTAAATTTGGCAGAGAGGTTGTGTATGTGACAAGGACAAAATTATTAGATTTTGGTGAAGATCAGGATTCGGATCCGGCTACTATAATTTTTTAAGTGATTCTTCACCATTGGGAGATAGGGCCAAAAACGATACATAGCAACAACAACAACATGCATTTTAAGGCCATTTTCCCTGCCAGAGCGGGGGTTAGCCTTGCAGTCCCCATGACAATCTTCTCCAACTTGCCCTATTTTCTGCATCTCCCCTTGTTAACCCCCTTGCCCACATTTCTTCTTCCACCATCTTTAGCCAAGTCTTTCTCGGTCTTCCCCATCCTCTACTCCCTTCTACATTCATTTCCATCACTCTTCTCAACCAGTCACATTCATCCTTCCTCAACAATGACCAAACCATTTCAACCTGTTCCTCTTCACAGCATCAATCACAGGCTCTATTCCCATCATCTTTCGCAATTCATCATTTGTCTTCCTCTCTCTCTCAACGATACTCCGCACATCCATCAAACCATTCGCATTTCCACCCTTTCCAACCTTCGTTGCTGCTCTACGTTCATTACCCATGTCTCGCTCCCATAAATCACAACACTTTTCACACATGCAGCATACACCTTTCCCTTCAGCTTCAACGACACTCCCCTCCTCATCAGCACGCCACTCAGTTCCCGAAACTTCTTCCATGCACATCTCACTCCAGCAACCGTTGCCAAGTCTGATCCACCTTCTCCATTCAGCATGTCTCCGAGGTAGCAAAATGTTTTCACACCTTCCAGCTTCACGCTGTCTCCAAGATCCAACTCAACATTTCCTCCATCTGCAGCTCCCTCTGTGCACACCTTACATTTGAATGTAGCTGCCACACTGGTTAATGACCCTCTCAGACCACTACATTTTTGATGAACCCACTCAGCGCACATTGTACATTGAATGGAGTTCACTCCGACACCCTTCCTGCACACAGCAGAGGGCCACTTCCCAGTTCTTTTCACCTCACCACATGCTTTACCACTTGCCATCACCTTCGTCTTTCCGATATTCACCTTCAGACCTTTTGTCTCCATACATTCCTTCCACTTGTTCATCTTTTCCTTCAGTCCATCCATACTTTCCGCAATAAACAGCAGATCATCTGCATACAACTCCCACGGTAAAACAAAAACGATACATAGCAGGATATCTGCGAGATTTGAAAAAATCTCGCGAGATCTCGAGACGACGTCACGAATTTTCGAAGCTCCACACTGTCTCCACGTTTTCAAAGTTAAGTCTGTTCACAATTGTATTTTGTCGTAACTGTATTTTATCTTTCGGCGTGTGAACTTATAGGGTGTCCCTTGGATGTTTCTCGGTGTTTATCTTTCATAAATTCATCGTTTGTTTGCCGCGCGGCGTGTGAGGCCTTGCAGCCTCAGGCTTCCCCCGTCGAAGTTTGTTTCTTCCTTCGCTGGTTTTGCTCGGTTTTTTGATTTTCCCTTCTCCCCCAAACTTCACCGAACATCTACTATTTGTCTGACGTTGTAACCCCCACACTCCCCCCTCCCCCCAAAAAAAACAAAAAAAACTTTTATTTCCCTTTCTCCTCGTGTGCTTTTGTCCCATCGTGTGCTTTTGCCTCTGCCCACGTGCGCTGTCTCGAATGTTTTATTCAGTCGTATATTACAACACGCTGTTTTTCTTCCTATATAAAAGGCTCCTTTCAATTTCCTCTTCAATTCATTCCATTTCAAAAAAATATTCAATCTCTTATGATTCCAAATCACTCCAAGCTCTAAATTCTCATTCATTCCACCCCTCCTCCATCGTTCTTAAATGGATCACTAACTTGAAAATCACAACAAACCCAATTTGTTATAAATGTTCATCTTTCATTAATCATCCACTTTCTAAACTCTACCCTTGCCCCTCCCCTCCAAATCTCCCCCCTGCCCCTTGCCCCTCCCCTCCAAATCTCCCCCCTTGCCCCTCCCCTCCAAATCTCCCCCCTTGCCCCTCCCCTCCAAATCTCCCCCCTTGCCCCTCCCCTCCAAATCTCCCACCTTGCCCCTCCCCTCCAAAACTCCCCCCCTTGCCCCTCCCAAACTCCCTCCTTGCCCTTCCCCTCCAAAACTCCCCCCTTGCCCCTCCCATTCAAAACTCTCCCCCCAACCCCTCCCCTTCAAATCTCCCCCCCAACCATCCCTCCCAAATTCTCCCTCCTCCAACCTCCTTCTCAAAGCTGCCTCCTCCCCACTTCGTCTCCCTTCTATCTCATACCTCCACCTCCCCCAACCTTCTACTTTCCTCTGCCCCCCGCCCCCCCCTCAAACAACCCCTCACTGTGCCTCATCCCATCACCATCAAACCTTTCATCCTCCTCATCCTTCCCTTTCTTGTAACTCTTCTGTAATCTCTGACACACTATCAACTGCTCTTCCTACCTCCCCCTCTCACCCTTCATCTGACCCTACCCCTCACCTCCCCTGTCCTGCACCCGATGCTCTCTCTCCTGCACCCGATGCTCTCTCTCCTGCAACCGATGCTCTCTCTCTCTCCTGCAACCGATGCTCTCTCTCTCTCCTGCAACCGATGCTCTCTCTCCTGCAACCGATGCTCTCTCTCCTGCAACCGATGCTCTCTCTCCTGCAACCGATGCTCTCTCTCCTGCACCCGATGCCCCTCTCTCCTCATTAACGGTATGGACCTCAAACATCCGGGGCCTTCGCTCAAACCTGATTGATCTCTCCATTCAGGTTGCTTCTGACAATCCAGACTTGATCTGCTTAACAGAAACTTTCCTCCTTCAAGATGTCTCCGATTCCTTAATATCTCTTCCTGGTTACTCCCTCCTCTGGTACGATAGACCTGAGCCTCGTCCTGGTGGTGGGGTGGCTATCTTTATCAAAAACTCTTCCTCACTCTCCCTGCACTGCCCTCTCTCCACCCCACCCCCAGCAGTACCTCTGGCTACGGCTTCCTCTCCGCTCCCACCTTTTGTTCATATGTGTTCTGTACCGTCCTCCAAACAGTGATGACTCCATTTACATTTAGCTGTCGGACAACATGGACCAACTTCTATCAACTCATCCAAACTCTCTCTTCCTCATATGTGGCGACTTCAACTGTCATCATGCCAGCTGGCTGGGTGTGGGTTCATCTCTCACCAGCCATGGCACCTCAGCAAAGGACTTCTGCGACTCATTGGGACTGACACAATCTGTCAATTTCCCGACCCGGATCTCAGTCAATGGAGTATCTTCTCTTCTGGACTTGGTTATGACTAACTTCCCTGCAAATGTCTGCTGCTCTTCTTCTGCTCCAATCGGTTCTACTGATCATGTGCTTGTTAAAGTGGACATCTCTCTGGCCATTCTCAGAGAGCCTCCTCAGCGCCAACGAGTTTGGCATTTCAATCAGGCCGACTGGCACAGTCTGCAAGCAGCCATCAATCATCTGGATTGGTCTCCCATCTCTACTGCCTCTGACATCAATTCTTCCTGAGAATTCTTCCAAAGCAAACTGCTCTCTCTCATGCACAGATTTATCCCATCTCGTCTTCAGTTGTCTTACCCTTCCTCCCGTCCATGGTACACTGAATCTTGTGGTGAGGCAGTTGCCCTGAAACAGCTTGCCTTTGCCTCTTGGAAGGCAAATCCAACTGAAGGCAATCTCAGTTCCTTCCACCAAGCTCGAAACAAGTGTGTGTCTACCCTCAGGAGTGCCAGGAAGCACTATCTCTCCACACTCAAGATTGAACTCTCAAACCTGTCTCCTTCCTCCAAATCCTGGTGGCATCTGGTCAAATCCGTTTCTGGCGTTTGTTCCCCCCCATCCCCTCCCTTACCTCAAATGGCTACACAGTTGACACTGCACATGGCAAAGCCGAATGCCTCAACTCTGTGTTTGCCTCAAAATCTTGTGTCCCAAACCCATCTCTCTGTTCCCACCTTTCGCAGTCGAATCCAACTGCTCCTGGACTCTGTGTTCTTCTCTCCTGACAAGGTGGAGAGGTTTTTATCAAACCTCGACTCTGATTCTGCAACTGGACCAGACGGAATCAGCCCATGGGTCCTAAAATCCTGCTCTGCCGCTCTATCTCACCCTCTCTCTGTTCTTTTCACCCTCCCTTTTGCTCAAGGTCATCTGCCAGCATCTTGGAAATCATCAAACATTACCGCTTTATACAAAAAAGGTGCAAAAACAGATCCTTGCAACTACAGACCAATCAGCCTGCTTCCAAATATCAGCAAAGTCATGGAATCCATCATTGCTTCGGATATCAAATCCTTCCTCTTATCCAATGGCTTGATCTCTGATCAATTTGGATTCAGACCAGGTCATTCCACTCTGGACATGTTGCTTCTGCTGTCTCAACAATGGATGGGGGTCCTCAATGCCAAACAGGAAATCAGAGCTGTCTCACTTGACATATCATGTGCCTTCGATATGGTCTGGCACCCAGCTCTGCTCACCAAACTCTCCTCCTATGGTATCCATGGAAATCTCCACTCATGGCTTGTGGACTTCCTATCTGGTCGTAGGCAACGTGTGGCCCTGAATGGATTTCTCTCATCTCCCCTTCCTGTTCTGGCTGGAGTTCCCCAAGGTAGTGTTCTGGGCCCTGTGCTATTTCTGGTCTTCATCAATGATCTCTCCGACTCTCTGGAAAATCTTCTCTATCTCTTTGCTGATGACTCCACTATCTGCTGCTCCATTCCTCATCCCTCAGATCAGTAGTCTGCAGCCTCCTCACTCTCTGCAGACCTGGACAAAATCACAGACTGGTCAAACAAGTGGAACATGTCTTTCAATCCTGACAAATCTCACACTCTTATAATGTCTCTCCGAAAGGACCGACTGGAAAACCCTCCCATCTACTTTCTCAACAATCCTCTCCAAGAAGTTCTGTCGCTCAAGCTTTTGAGTCTCACTATCTGCCATGATCTTTCTTGGGAAAACCACATTTCCAAGCTGGCCTCCAAAGCCAGTCGCCGACTGGGCATCCTCCGTCGTGCGAAGTCCTTCCTTGGCACACCTGAGCTCCTTACCACATACAAGGCTTTCATCTGCAGCTCAATGGAATACTGTTTCCCCCCTCTGGGCTGGTGCTCCTGCCTCACACCTAGCTCGGCTTCACGCTGTTGAGGCCAAAGCTTTCAGAATCATTGGAATCTCCTGCGATGAAGTTAACTCCAAGGGTCTTTTCACTCACTCACCGCAGGCAGGTTGATGGTCTTTCTGTCTTCTACCGACTCCTCTCCGGCCTTGCTCCCCAGCTCTCTCTGTGCTCTGTCCCCCCAATATTCCTTCAGGTCACACAAGATCTGCCTGCAACCCTCTTATGGTTAAACTGCCAAAATCTAGGCTCTCTGCTCACCTTCACTCTTTCATTCCCCTTTTCTCCCGCCTCTGGAAAAAACTCCCCCACTCCCTTCAATCCCACTCCTCCCTCCAGGTCTTTAAAACAGCTGTTCACCACCATCTCTTATCTTCCCCCATCCAAAACCTTGATCTTTTCTACCCCCGCTAATTCACCCCAGAGTCCTTGCAGTGTTCATATGTTTTATACCTCTCCCCTCCCCCCCCCCCCCCCCCCCCCCCAAGTACTCCCGATGTCCCTGCTCTCAAATGTTGTGTTTGTGTCCTTCCCCCTCTCTCCCCATCTTGTCTGCCGCTCCCCTTGTTTTTTGTGTGTCGGTTTGACTTTTGGTGTGATTAATGTTAGCTCTTTCACGAGCCTCGATCTTGTATAAAAACCACCGTTTAGAGGCCATTTTTCCCCGCGAAGCGGGGGTTGGCCTTTTTGGGGACCGTGGTTGTTGTTGTTTTTTGGTCCCCTTTTTGAAGCAATGTTTTATGTCTGGATGCCCTTCCTGCCGCCAACCCTGTTTGTCGCCTGTTTACGATAAACAGGGAATTACCAGTGTACTGGTACTCAATTTGCCGACCTCGGAAGGATGACAGGCTGAGTCAACCCCCCTGGCGCTAATTCAGCGATCGACCGGGATTCGAACCCAGGATCCTTGGATCCTAAGCTGGCACCCTAGCCGCTAGCCCAACACCAGGGTCTTGTATACAAAAAAAAAAAAAAAATCTCAAAAAGTTATGGATGGATTTGGACGAAACTTATTGGACAGGTTGTGTGTGTGACAAGGAAGAATCGATTCAATTTTGGCGAAGATCCGGATCCGGTTCCGGCTAGTATAATTTTTTCAGTGATTCTTCACCATTGGGAGATAGGGCCAAAACCAATTTATAGCAGGATATCTCAAAAAGTTGTGGATAGATGATTTTGATTAAATGCGATTCTGTATTGTAATCTTCTGGTCTACAAAACGTAAACTGTTCATCTGGTGGCGGTATGCTCTCCATCGAGTGCCGTTCTCTTTATATTTTGTTATAAACAAACGCAAAACACACAGCTCCATATTGAATTGACTTATAGCCATGTAGTTTGCCATCCAGAAGCCAGGTAGCTCAGATGTCAGATCAATGGTGTGATTCACGAGGAGTTGGGTTCAATTCCCAATCTGGGCATGTAATTTTCCCACATATGTCAAATGATTATTTACAATCCTGTTCATTTATATATTGCTATTCTATTGGTCTCCTACTGGTCCAATTGACCTAATTGTTACCATGCGCTCGCGAAGCGAAAAGCAGGGTTAAGCGATCGGTTGCGTGCGTGCACACGTACTTGCGTGTCTGCAGTTTAAAAATTCATTTTCTTGGCAACCTTCGTCTGATCGACACAAAATTTTCCCATAGGAGCGCCTCTGCCTGTAGGATGTTTTTATATATAATTATGACGTCATCAGTCACGTGGTATGGGTGACAACTTGGAAAAACGTTACACCACTATTTACAAAACCGCTCGATGTAGAAAACTTGAAACATCACTCATTGCCAAGCACTCCCCATGGGGAATAAGATATGTTGATGATGCCAGTGGTGCCTTCATTATGACGGCATAATTCGACAAGTACAATGCTTGATCCAATCAACAACAACAACAGGCATTTTAAGGCCATTTTCCCTGCTAGAGCAGGGTTAGCTTGATCCAATCAGTATGGAAAAAATAAAAATATTTAACTGTTCATCGATGGACACGAAATGTTCACTATAGAAGCGCATCCTCCTGTAGAATTTTCTGATAATTATGACATCAATGGTCACGTGGTACAGACGCCATCTTGGAAAACCCCCCAAAAAAGCGTTACACCTCCATGGAAAAAATTGAAACGTGGCTCATTGTAAAGAACTACGAATGGGGAATAAGTGTTGTTAACGATGACATTGGTTCCTTTATTATGACATAATTCGACAGGGACAACCCTTAGTCCAATCAGTTTGAAATTTATTGAGCGTGATCTACGCAACAAATTAACAATTATTATATTAGAGAATATAGATTTATGATGTCATCGCTCACGTGGTCTGGCAGCCATATTAGATTTTTTTTTTTAAACAACTTCAAAAACAAGAGTTGCCTCGCACCGAGTTGACCGCGAAGGGTAAGTATTCTATGAATAACATCGTTATTTATTGGTATTTTCTACTGGTCCAGTATTTCACTTTCCTTATTGAAACCAGTAAATCCTACTGGTCCAATTTCCTATGGTATGGGATTTTCATGGGATGTGTCCTATTGTATTGGTTTTCTATGACATTTTTGACTTGTGTGCTGCGCAGATTCCGCTACCTTTCCAGATCATCCCATGCATGACTAACTACTCTGAGTGATAGACAACAACCACCCTCGTCTGATTTTTAGCGGATAATGACAATAAAGTTGAAAATTATTGAAATAAAAAAGTACAAGATCATGCAAATCACATGGGAACCAAGAACAGGTGCGCACTGGATTATCATGAGCACGATTTTACGCAGGTGTTCGGAAAACATTTCAATTCAAACGTATTATTATAAAAACCAAGATTGCTACACGTGCGATGAACACATTTTACCACATAATAAAACACTAAAACCAAGGTGTAAATATAAAAACCGGTTTATAAGTCCAAATCACAACATCTTTTAATTGCAATGTCGACGAACCTGATGAAACGGCCTCCTTTTTTTCCCGGCATGCGCAATTGATTTGAATCTTCCGCAAACACGTTACTTCCGCGACTGCAACACTAATTAACAGGCATTTCCAAACTAGATTCATTATATGCATCTCTGTATTATCGTTAAATGTTTTATTCTTGTTCAGCTAAAGTTAAACACTTCAATAAGGTGTAAAATATGAAGGTATTATAAAACGACACAAACAAATCATCTTGATGTTTATACACTGCCTAATGCGACGCCGCAATAACCAACCCTTTGGCAACATATAAAGAAACGTGAATAATGGAGCTAAAAAAAAGATTAATATGATATTAAAATAGTTTGTATGAATCTTTAACTAGTTTGATATTTCAAATATTTGTTTTTGGCAACGCTACGGATTTCCGATTGGATACTGTGAGTCACGTGCACCGTCGCTGGTTATTCCTGAAGATGGTGCTCTCTGCTGCATTACTGGATTAATTTAGGCATAGATTTATTATGTACGCAAACTTGTTGCATTTTGGCCCCACCCCTCCGCACACGCCCATTCCGTCTCCTCCAAACTCCTATATTCTTCATTCATGGCACTCACGGACGTATTTTTTAAAAACCTGTAAATAAGACCGGTTCTCTTTGTTAATCCAGTTGGCGGTTTATTGCAACTTCAACAATGAACACCGTCTGAAAGACATAAGAACAAACACAATGATCAGTAATGATTAAGAATCCTCTATCTCCCCCCAAGTCTTTGGCATGGAAAATATAAGTGTATAACAAGTATGTGTGTCTTTTGGCATGACAAAGACTGAGAATATGAAGAATATATGTAACTAACTTTGAAGCTAATTGAAGAACTGGTGAACCAGAAACCAAACACAGTCAGTAATGGTCAATGCCAGAATCACATGTCATAGTCAGAGTGCCAGGCAGGCTTGCTAGTGCTTCGGCCAGACCGTCTGGGTGCAGCAGCTGGTTTGTCAAGCGCAGGGCGTGTGGTAACCGTATTGGGTTTGGGACCACTGACTTGAGGAGGTGACATTGGAGGCGCTGCAGTGATATGCCGAGTTACCTGCGATGACTTAGCCGGAGATGGGTATGTAGCATCATCAAAGAGCTGATGGTGGCCAGAAGGGCTCCGGTTGACCCTGGGTGATTCAACAGGAAACGTAGCAGGTGGCTGCGGTGGAGTGGTGTCAGAGGAGTGGGTGGTGCACTTGGATTGGAGGGCGCAATTCGATTACAATGGTAGCACCCAGCACGAAGGGCCGCAATGGCAGGGGCGATGCCAGGCCAGAAGATGGAAGACTCGGCTCTCGCAGTCATAGATGTGACCCCTTGATGGGCAGCGTGCAGAGCAGCTAACACCTCGTCCCTGAGAGACGGTGGTATAAGGACACGATCCTCGTTGAGTATGACACCATCAACTGTATGTAGACGATCTCGAAATTTGAAGTATTCGCGTAGGGGTCCAGGGAGCTCATGACGGAATTCAGGGATACCTGACTCGATAAGGTCAACAAGGCTCTGCATGTTATTGTCACTCGCTATTGCGGTTCGAACCCTGTCCCATGTTACAGATTTGAGGCTGAGTGAGGCGAGGAACGACATAGCAGACGTGGAAACATAGTCGTCGGGAGTTTCTGGTGCTGATCTACGTAAGCCACTCAGGAGGGTTTTGGAATGCGTCAGGATGATGGGTGTGGAATCAATGGACGCCATATCGTCAGTGAGGGTCAGTTTCACAGGCTCTCCAGTAGGGTGTCGTGAGATGCAGTCTGTGGCGCGATGTCTAATCCCCGGCACATGGACCATCCGGAACCTGTATCGCAGGGTCTTCTCCTTCAAGTTCCTAAGTCGAGCGTTTGAGATGTCCTCTAGACTTCGATCATTAAAGATCCTGAGCAGAGGTTTGTGGTCAACAGCGATTATGAGGTCTTCACATCCCAGAACAAAGTATCTGACCTTGTCAAGGGCATCAGCAACTGCTAGGGCCTCATCCTCAACTGGTGCATAACGTGATTCAGCAGGGTGGGTGAATCTGCTGCCAACGAGTGTGATTTTCCATCCTGTGTGACAACAGAAGGGTTTTATGTTGGTACAGGTACAGTGTTTCTGCAGTAGCCAGAAGCCAATGCCAGTCTTGGACCAGTCTGTAGCGAGGCACGTGGGCTTGCTTGGGTCGAATATCCGGACACCCTCCTCGATCTCACTGGCAATGACAGCTTTCGACTCTTCAAATGCATCTTGGAGGTGCTCATCCCACTTAAACGGTGTACTAGGTTTAAGTAGTTGCCGGAACGGCAACGTCTTCTCAGCCATACTGAAAGCGTATGACACTTGATTGACAAGTCCAAACCAAGAACGTACATCTGTGATGTCCTTGGGTGTTGGGATATCGAGGATCGCGCGTAGGTATTTCCTGCAAGGACGGACACTATTGGGAGTTATTTCGAACCCAGCAAATTCCACTATATCTTCGCCAAACACAAACTTGTCAGGGTTCAGGGTGATTCCATTCTGTCCACAGGTGTCAAGCCACTGAACAGCCTGGAAGAAACTGTCTACCAGCGAGTCAGACCATAGCAAGACGTCATCAACGCATTTGGTCTTATTGGGGATGTCAGACACGATCTCGTCATAACGTCTTGTATATCCATCGCCAGACGCAATATACCCTTGAGGGGCTGTTTTATAGCGGTATCTTCCTCAGGGTGTGATGAAGGTGGTCAGGTGCCGGTCTTCTTTGCAGATGGGCACGCTGTGGTAACCGTTCCACGCATCAAAGACCATCTTCTTCTTACCGTTCGGAACCCATCTAGCCTGATGAAAGGGTGATGGCGTGTGATGTGTTTCCCGTGTAGCATGAGCGCTGAGGGCCTGGAAATCAACGGTGCGGCATGGCTGGCCATTCTCCTTTGCACAGACAACCATTCTATTGCACCAGGTGATGGGTTCACCAATGGGGACTGGTTCAAACACACCCAACTGTACATCGTGGTCTATCCCAGCTTTGACCACATCCTGCCAGTGTAGTGGGACTGGTACCGGTGTGTGGTGTGGCACTGGTTCAGCATTAGGATCCACCATCAGTTTCATGGGTGGGCCATCCATTAGAGGCAATGTTTGATGTTCACAAGTGTTAAATGTACTTGACTTATAGTATTCAATGAGATACTGTTGTAGCTTCATGCGATTAGCATCAGTTGCGGGGAACGGCAGCTTTGTCGGGGGTGGTGGGGGTCGACGACTCTGAGGGCAACGGCACGCTGCAGTGGGGTCTTCCTGTAAGACTGCTGTTGCGTCCGGCTGCTGTGCTGTCAGGTCTACACCAATCTTGGGGAAGCTATCCGGGATGATGTCAAGGGCGACACAGGCTTCTCTGCTGAGGAAGAGCATGTCAGTGCTTTTTGTGACATAGGTCAATTGCCTAGTTTCAACAGCCTGACCCCATTTGTCTTTTCCCGACAAGCGGAGTACAGTGGCCCCAAGGATATTGATGCCTCCATTGTTGGCAGTGCGCATTCTAATGGTACTGGGATGAGGTCAGATTTGCGCAAACCAAGGCAGTGGATGACCTTTATACCAGCAAGGCAACTCTGGCACCCTGTGTCTGCCATCGCGGGGACATGGCAAGTCATGGTCTGAGTGGAAAGGTCAAAGCCAAGGGCTGCGTAGTCTTCGCGCATGATTTTGACAGTCACACTAACAAATGGTTGAGGTTTTGAACCCTTCCTGATCCATGTATTAGAGAGTTTGTCATAAACATGGTGATCAAGGGTGATGGAAGGCTCACTGCGTGATCGAACCGAATTAATAATATTATCAAACTCATTACATTCATGCCCAGATATGTTAGGAGTTTCATTTGACTGTTGTTCTGATATGTGGACAGTACATAAGGTATCAAACACAGCATTTTCACTGTTATTAGAAGAGGTACTTGTGCGTTTGGGTTTGTTCCTACTGTGAGATACACTCTCCATGTGATTATC
The DNA here is from genome assembly GCF_964187855.1 of Myxine glutinosa. Classification (NCBI taxonomy): domain Eukaryota; kingdom Metazoa; phylum Chordata; class Myxini; order Myxiniformes; family Myxinidae; genus Myxine; species Myxine glutinosa. The sequence goes on along the minus strand of NC_136266.1, from coordinate 56,577,910 downwards.
GCGATTGCAATGCCCACATCTGTGACCATATGCCGCGCATTCTGTTTTGCGAACGTGGGCTGGGGCGCTCTTCCCGTGTCCCTTTTTGCCACAGTAGGAGCATGGGTCGTTTCTGTCCTTGATGGTTACTTGCTTGGCCTTTTGATATGTGCTGCTAGCTGCTTCCACTGAGTGTGTGTCCAGTAGTGTAGATGCTGACCGTTTGCCAGATTCTTTAGCCTCAATGAATTGGAAAACGTCCTCCAGAATCATGTCCTGGTTCTGGTCACCAAGGAGGTCAAGCTGGATTTCAGGGTCAGCAATTCCTCGTGTAAGAACATCACGCACGATCGCTTCTGTGTAGTTAACTTCCGCATCACAACTAGGGCATTTGATTAGGAATTTGCATATTCCCGCTTGACCACATAGGCGGGCCCCGAAGGTGCGCACTGTCTCATCACGGTCTTGACGCATATTATGTAGTGCTACTCTGGTAACCATAGTTTTTTTTTGTTTGTTTTTTTACTCTGGTAACCATAGTGTTCTCTCCGCAAACAGCAAGTTTTTTTAATGGCTGCCATTACCACCTCGATGGGTTTGTTTGAAAGGCTACCACCTGTCGATCTTGTTAGATCCTTGCACAGAGGTTCGTCACAGCACTATAGTAACTGCACTACTTTATCGCGGCCAGTGATTTTGGTTGCATCGACGTATTCAGACCATCGTGACTCGAAGTAAGCCCACTCTTCACTGGAGCCAGCGGCGACAATTGTGGGCCTTTTGACTTTTTCAACCTTCACGGCATGTCCAGGGGCGTGTATGGCACTGTGGGCAGTGATGAGTGCGGCCACGATAGCAGGATTGAGGTCTTCAGTGGTGTAGTCACATCCGGCGATTGGGCATCCCACAGCAGGCATCGTGGCTTTGGTCAACTTGCACCGTGTTCATAAATAAGAGCAGTTCTCTTTGTTAATCCAGTTGGCGGTTTATTGCAACTTCAACAATGAACACGGTTTGAAAGACATAAGAACAAACATAATGATCAGTAATGATTAAGAATCCTCTAACCTGGACTCGCATTGCGTCTATCGCTCCCACGCGAGCTAATGAAGTCACCGGAAGCAGTCTGTCGGCCATGTTGGTGTGACACTCCCGCCGCCCCGCGAAACTTGAAACGAGTCAGTTCGTTCAGAAGGTGTTCAACGTACTTTGACATATTTTATGCCATTTTTCGCCAGAAGTGTGATTTTTTTTCAAGGATGCCACTATGTGCAGCATTTGGTTGCACCAATATCTCGGGAAAAGGATCAAAATTTACATTTCATCGGTAAGTAGTTTGGCTGAACTCAAGTTCATGATAGGCCGCTGTTTGATTTTTACTTCAATACCTGCACCGGCATAAAAGATCCGGAATAGAAAATAAATGTCAAAATAAGTACTCTCTCTTGGTCATAACTGATAACTGTTTAAACACCCGGCACCACTGTGCTATGCAGTGCCCACTTCCTCGAAAGTTATTTCGATCGAACAGGACAAACAGTCCGTCTGAAACAAAATACGGTGCCCAGCATTTTAAATTTTCCACAACATCTAAAGAATGTTAGTAAATTTTCAAGTTTGTGTTTGAATCACTGGATTCTGATGCATGACCAAGATACCCACCGACTTTACACTCTCACTCTGATAAGATTTTTTTTCAGTTTCAAAGTAAATGGAAGAGAGAAATCTGGCAAGTAATTCATTTGGTGAGCATGTCACACAATTCTGATCATTGATTTGAGAGTACCGTGGAATGGGGTGAATAGGGACAGCAAGGTGAAAAGGGACACAAACTGAAAAAAAGTTCAGAAATTTTTTTCGCTGAAAATTGATAACCATACTGATTTGTTGATATTTGGGTTGAAAGTGTTCTCTTGTTTTTTTTAAAAAGCAACTTATAGTCCCTATTAACCCCATATATGGGTTAAATAGGAATAAATAGGATTTTTATGGCTGTCCATATTCACCCCGTTTGACGGGTGAATAGGGACAGTCACTAATACAAAAAAATATTAATCAAGAAACAATCCTGAGTTTCCAACTTATTGCTAAATTGATAGCTCAGATGGATGCACATAATATGCACCCATAATATAAACCACGGTAAAAATGAAAAAAAATATGGGATAAAAAGTTTCTCCAAACTGTCCCTATTTCTTGATTTTTTTTTTTTTTGTATTAGTGACTGAGCATTGGCGGAGCCATAAGTCAACGTCATCTTCAATACCCCCAATAAAACCTTCGTACATTACATGATCTTCAATATCCTCAATAAAGCCTTCTTACATCACATGATCTTCAATATCCTCAATGAAGCTTGAACAGGGGTAGAAGGATCATTGTTTGAGTGGGTCTAGGATGATCTGCCAGATGATATGTAGAAGAAGGATGCTCTTTTAAGTAGGTTTGATGGTCTCTACCAGTTTGAAAATTTACTAGTCTCTTGATCTGCACTCAAAAATTTACTAGTCTCTTGAAAGTAGGTTCGAAAATTTACTAGTCTCTTGGCCTATATTCAAAAATTCACTATTCTCAGTTCGAAAATTTACTATTCACAGTTCGAAAATTTACTAGTCTCTTGAAATCAAAAATTTACTCTTCTCTTTTAAGTAGGTTTGAAAATGTACTAGTCTCTTGACCTATATTCAAAAATTCACTATTCTCAGTTCGAAAATTTACTATTCTCTTGATCTGTACTCAAAAATTTACTAGTCTCTTGATCTGTACTCAAAAATTTACTAGTCTCTTGATCTGCACTCAAAAAGTGATATATTCTCTTGAAATCAAAAATTTACTATTCTTCCTATTAAGTAGACTCGTGGATTCGAAAATTTGCCATTCTTCCCTATAATCTCTCTATAATCTCTCTTGATCTGTACTCAAAAATTTACTAGTCTCTTGATCTGTACCCAAAATTTGCCATTCTTCCCTATAATCTCTCTATAATCTCTCTGGGTCTGTACTCAAAAATTTACTATTCTCAGTTCGAAAATTTACTATTCTCTTGATCTGTACTTTAAAATTTACTAGTCTCTTGATCTGTACCCAAAAATTTGCCATTCTTCCCTATAATCTCTCTATAATCTCTCTTGATCTGTACTCAAAAATTTACTATTCTCAGTTCAAATATTTACTATTCTCTTGATCTGTACCCAGAAATTTGCCATTCTTCCCTATAATCTCTCTATAATCTCTCTTGATCTGTACTCAAAAATTTACTAGTCTCTTGATCTGCACTCAAAAAGTGATCTATTCTCTTGAAATCAAAAATTTACTATTCTTCCTATTAAGTAGACTCTTCAATTCGAAAATTTGCCATTCTTCCCTATAATCTCTCTATAATCTCTCTTGATTAGAACTTGGAAATTTACTATTCTCAGTTCGAAAATTTACTATTCTCTTGATCTGTACCCAAAAATTTGCCATTCTTCCCTATAATCTCTCTATAATCTCTCTTGATCTGTACTCAAAAATTTACTAGTCTCTTGATCTGCACTCAAAAAGTGATCTATTCTCTTGATCTGTACTCAAAAATTTACTGGTCTCTTGATCTGTACTCAAAAATTTACTAGTCTCTTGATCTGTACTCAAAAATTTACTACTCTTGATCTGTACTCAAAAAGCGATCTATTCTCTTTTAAAGTTTCTCACTATATAAATAACATGAAATCTGGTTATTGTTCCGCCTGTGATAAACAGTACAATCGATATGATGTTCATGTCTGGACCATTAAACATGCTATTAATACATCTGATAAGAGTAAAAAAAATATGATAAGATGTGAACCTTGTAATAAGCTAATTAGAGTATTTATTAAAAGGAAACATAATCAAACAAAGCATCATTTAGATAATGTTCTTAACGGTTATAAAGAAGAAGAGATGGAACATTGTGATCTTTGTGATAAGGATATGAAGAAGACTAGTTATAGATATCACATCCTAACCAAGAATCATATGAATATGTTGTCCCAAATATAATTGAGTTTCCTGACTCTTATTTTCAATTTTTCATGTTTTATTTTAAGTAAAAGATAACTAGTATATAGTGAAGTTTTGTTACTATATAAATAGTATGGGTTCTACTTATTGTGAGAGTTGTGAGCAGAACTATAAACATATTAATAAACATTATAAAACACAAAAACATATACGCAAGACACTACCTCCGGCTCCGCCCAAAAGACAACATTGTACGGTCTGTAAAATATCAGGCCTCAAGAAGGGGTTTAAAGAACATCTTAAAACAAACAAACACACATCAAAAGTGTTTACTATCAGGAACATTGATGGAGCTTTCAAAAAACATATCAGAATACGCATATTTGACTTTCATCCTCCTGGCCCCCCCTCAATTGTTGAGGCTGTGCAAACCATCAAACACTCTGTCCGAGATCTTATTGAAAAGACTCTTATTGAGTTAAAACCAATCAAGTTTTATATGGGTATATTAATGAAAAACTCAAAAGTAGATCCAATCGAAGGCCCTATTTTCACTGAAGCTTACATGAGAACACCCAATCACTTTATATCTTCATATCAAGATTTTAAAACAACAGGAGTCTATGACCAACTAATCAAACAAGAACAAAAACTTGAGCATACAATTACTGGAAGTGGTTGGAATATAGATGAGATAGTATATATTGACATTCATATTCTTAAATCAGATCCTCTAAAAGCTTCTTCTTACATTGATTTACCTACTGTTATCAAAAATAGAAAAGCAGTTATCAATATCAAAAATAAAGATATTAAATGTTTTCTCTGGTCTATTTTGGCACATTTACATCCTGCTGCTGATCATGTTGAATGAGTTAGTAATTATAAAAAATATGAGAATACATTAAATACGAAAGATCTAAAGTTTCCTATGGCTTTAAATGATATTCCTAAATTTGAAAAGATGAATAATTTATCAGTTAATGTTTATGGTCTAACAGAAACAAACAACATTCGGGTTCTGAAACTTACTGATGATCATAAATCTTGTCATGTTAATCTTTTATATTTTAATTTAGAGGGAAATTCGCATTATGTATACATCAAAGATCTTTCTAAATTGGTTCGTACACAAGTATGTGAAAGGACAAATAAAATATTTGTTTGTTTGCATTGTCTTAACTTCTTCCATACACAAGAAAGATTAGATAAACACTGAGAGTATTGTAGTGAACATAAATCAACGGTAATCAATATGCCTAAAGAAGGCTCAAATATCTCATTCAAAGATGAAAAGAAAACGATGAAACATCCATATGTTATATATGCTGATTTTGAAAGTATTCTAGAAAAAATTGATACTACTTCTCCAGACCCAAAATAATCATACACAAACAAATATCAAAAACATATTCCTTGTGGCTTTTGTTATTATATAAAATCATCTGTTTGTGATCAATATAACAAGTTAGAGGAGTATAGAGGTCCAAATGCTCCAGAGGAGTTTGTCCAACGACTAGAAAAAGACTGTGTTCGGTTATCCAAGATAATGAGAGAAACCAATAAACCAATGAACCCCCTAACAAAAGAAGAAGAAACTGAATTTGAGCATCCGAATAGCATCTGTCATATTTGTGAGAAGAAAATTGATGAAGGTTTAAAGGTTAGAGATCATTGTCATCTCACTGGTAAATATAGAGGTCCAGCTCATCAAAGTTGTAATATTAATTATAAACTCCCTTCTTTCATTCCTGTCTTTCTTCATAACAACGCTAATTATGATACACATCTATTTATTAATGAACTCTCAAAGACGCCCGGACACATTTCGGCAATTCCTAACACAGATCAGAAATACATTTCATTCTCGAAATCAATTCATACATCTCCTATTACGCAGATCAGATTTCTTGATACATTTAAATTCATGGCAAGTCCATTGGCTAACTTGGTTCAAAATCTAAAAGAGTTTCCATGTTTAAAAGAACACTTTAAAGATATAGATTTACAGGGAATTTAAAGACAAAAGGGAATTTATCCCTATGACTATATGGACTCATTTGAGAAATTCAATGAAACACAACTCCCTTCAAAAGAAAATTTCTATAACATTCTAAATAATTCAAATATTTCAGGTGATGATTATAAACATGCTCAAAATGTTTGGGAAAAATATAATATTGGTGAGTATCATGATCTCTATCTGAAAACTGATGTCCTTCTTCTAGCTGATGTGTTTGAGGCTTTCAGAATAATCTGTCATTCTGGATATGGATTGGATCCTGCTCACTATTACACTGCTCCTGGATTGGCTTGGAGCGCGATGTTGAAAATGACAAGCAAAGCGTTGGATTTGATAACTGACGTTGATATGCTTCTGATGATTGAAAAGGCAAAGAGAGGTGGAATTTCACAGATATGTTGTAAAAGGTATGCTAAAGCAAATAACAAATATCTTCCGAATTATGATTCAACGATAGAGAGCTCCTACTTGATGTACTATGACGCGAATAACTTGTATGGGTGGGCAATGTCTCAGGCTCTTCCATATGGTGGATTGAAATGGGTAAAAGAAAATAATTTCAACAAAGTCTTTGAGGATCTATGTACATATTCACAGGCTGAATTGGATGATTCAAAGGTCGGTTATTATTATGAGGTTGATTTGAAATATCCAGAGGAACTCCATGACCTACACAAAGATCTTCCATTCGCATGTGAAAAGGAAATTCCAAAGAAGGAGTGGTTAAGTGATTATCAACGATCATTCAATATAAAGTAAAGTATAAAGATCATTCAATATAAATTGAGTACCAGTTCACTGGTAATTCCCTGTTTGTCGTTAAAGGCGGCAAAAAGGGTTGGCGTCAGGAAGGGCATCCGGCCGTAAAACATTGCTTCAAAAAGGGGACCGAAAAACAACAACAACCACGGTCCCCGAAAAAGGCCAACCCCCGCTTTGCGGGGAAAAATGGCCTCTAAAGGTGGTTTTTATTCAATATAAAGGGTTAATAATTCCCTGCTTGTCGTTAAAGGCGGCAAAAAGGGTTGGCGTCAGGAAGGGCATCCGGCCGTAAAACATTGCTTCAAAAAGGGGACCGAAAAACAACAACAACCACGGTTCCCGAAAAAGGCCAACCCCCGCTTGCGGGGAGAAATGGCCTCTAAAGGTGGTTTTTTTTTTTTTTTTTCCAATATAAAGGGTAAATCAACAGAGAAACTTCTTACTACCTTGTATGATAAGAAAAATTATGTGATCCATCAGAGGAATTTGAGACAATGTATTTCAGAGGGTCTCCATGTTGAAAAGATACATAGAATTCTCAAGTTTAATCAGAGTCATTGGTTAAAAGAGTACATTGATTTTAACACACAATGCAGGATTAAATCAAAGAATGATTTTGAGAAAAACTTTTATAAGCTTATGAACAACAGCGTATTTGGAAAAACGATGGAGAATGTTAGAAATAGACAAAATATCAGACTATCAACATCTTGGGAACAAGCATCAAAATTAATTAATAAACCGAGTTTTATGAGAGAAGAAGTTTTTTCGGAAAACTTTTGTACGATACATTTGATGAGAGAAAATGTTGTTATGGATAAACCTATTTACATTGGTACCTCAATACTTGATTTATCAAAGTCTTTAATGTATGATTACCTTTATAATAACTTGAAGAAAAGATACAAAGATGATATTAATCTACTTTATATGGATACAGATAGTTTTATTGTAAAAATCTTAACAGATGATGTTTATTCAGACATGAAAGAGGACCTTGATACCTATGACACTAGTGATTACAATGATAAGAGTGAGTTGTACTCTTCTAAAAATAAAAAGGTGATTGGGAAGTTTAAGGACGAATTAGGAGGAAATGTTATGAGTGAATTTGTGGGATTGAGGTCAAAGGCTTATGCTTATAAATACATTGTGAATAACGTTGAAAAGACTGTTAAGAAGTTAAAAGGTATAAAGAAAAATGTTATTAAAGAAACAATAAACTTTGAAAATTATTATAATTGTTTAACATCAAAGAATGAAGAGTTTCGAAAGATTAATGGAAGAAGAAGTTATAAACATCAATTATATTCAGAAGAGATCAATAAGAAAGCATTAGGAGCTTTTGATGATAAGAGGTATATTTTAGAAAATGGAATTGATAGTCTCCCTTATGGGTATATACATACATAAGATACAGAAGATATATACATAAGTATAAGTATAAGTATAAGTATAAGTGATAAGATATATAATATAAGTACAAGTGATAAGATATATATATATGTAAGTATAAGTGATATAAGTGTATAGGTGATGAGATAATATAAGTATAAGTGATAAGATATATAAAAGTCATAATATAAGTATAAGTATAAGTGATAATATATATAAGTGTATAAGTGATAAGATATATAATATAAGTATAAGAGATAAGTTAAAAAGGGGCTAGGGATTTTAAGGGGCTAACCCCCTCTTCCCTAACAACCAAACTAATGGAGGCTTTAATTTAAAAATGGTGGAGACAAGCAATGTTAAAGTATATTAGATGTAGGATCATAGAAGGTGAGTGGTCTACTGAAAGGTTAAACGGTTTATAAGGTTAGAAGGATCATTGTTTCATACAGAAGGATCATATTGTTGCGGATATGAGGATTGTATTTTTTTTTATTGTGTGTTTATTAATATTGCTTGATTCTGGACCCTCCTGCCTCCAGTGTTGTGTAAAGGTCAAAGGGCGTCCCATAATTAGTCCATAAAGCATACACGTCAGCCAATCATAGATTTCCCCCTGGTTGATAGTTATATCTTTATTATGTGTATTAGGGTAAGGCCTTGTCTCCCATTAAGATGACACTCCATTGCACCAAGTGAAATAGAGTAGATTCCTTTCACACCCCCCTTTCATCATTGCCAAGCCTCGATTGCCAATTACATCCCCTCCAAAACCACCATTGAACATGTGCTCGGGTCGGGGAAGAAAGGCGTGCCCGCCCATCGTCATCAATGGCGGAGCTAGAGGGCCGTGCCGACCAATCAGGGCCGAGGTGAGCACACCGACAGGCGTGTCCTAAAGGCCGGCGGCTTGATCGCTGGAGGCGCTATAAAAAGCGCGCGCGCGCAAGGTCCTGAGAGAGGTGAGATGATCCAGCAGCGATTCTTGTACGAGAAAGATCATCCAGAGATATCATCCAGAGATGACATTAAAGAGATCAACTAAAGAGATCATCCAGAGAGAACATTAAAGAGATCGTCCAGGGAAGCACAAAGCCTGCTATTCGTCGCCTTGCTCGCCAAAGTTGGACCAAGCAAGAGAGTTGGGCAAGAAGCAGGCATGTTGTTCAGTTGTGTGGTTGAGTCAGACGAGTCCTGGCAAAGAGCGCGACGTCCACCGCAGCAGCAGCAGCAGCGGCGGCCACAGCAGCAACAACACTCAACAGCAGCTTGGGGCCTTGACGGCAGTTTAGAGGAAACGGCACCGCCGATCGTGCTGCAGTACCCTTTAGTCTAGTAGGAAGACTAGGTCCCCCTGCACCCCCCGGAGATATACTTCTAATCAGTGTTTCTAGATTGGAAAGAATGTGTAGAAAATGACTAGCTATGGCCCCAAGCTGAAAAATGTCCCACATACCATTTTTATGCAAATTACTGCTGCCATTATCAAAAAAACGATTTTTGACATATCTCAGCCAATATTGCAGATAATTGAAAAATGAAGGTGTCTAGACCCATGTTTTGAAGGGCATAGATCATGATAGAACTATTCATAACATGATTACATGTGTCTATGGTATACTAGTATGCTAATTAGTGCTTTATTTACAAAATAATCACAGTTTTACGAAATAATAGACTCATATTAAGGTCCGTCTACACAGACGTTAACACAAAGTTTTATTTTTCTAAATATTACAACTGTCAAAATAGTCCTAGCACTCAATGTGACCACTCTTCTCTTGCTTGTTTTAGATAAACATCATTAGCATTAGTGATTCTACACTGAGTCAGTCATCATCATTTTCATCGAAATCGTCAGAGTCTGAGAAGCACAGCAGGGTCAGAGATCATGATGTTCTCCTCCTCAGTGAATCTCTCCATCAACAGCCTCTCCATTGCCTCACACACTGTTTTGAGGCAAAAGAGGGACTTTGCGTAGGCCTTTCCACTGAGAACACCTTTGAGAGATCCACTTGTTACTAGTTGTGCCTCAAAGAGAATCTCTGCATATCCAGAACCACGCATCTTGTGTCCAGTGAGCATCCCGATGTAGTTCATGGATGTGTGGAAGGGTCCAATCGTTACTACATGACTAGCAAATTCATTTGGCCAGCGCCAGATGATGGGAAGGGCTTTCATGCAGACACCCAGATCAAATGTATTCAGGACCCATCTCTGACCCACCTCAGCAGTTGCTGCCTCGGAACGCTTCAGTAGCTCACGAACAACTGCGTTGTCTGTGATCGGTTGGTGGATAGGCGTGCAGTAGTCGACTGTTGATTTGCTGGGTGGGGGAGAACCAGTTGCAGAGGTGAAACCCCCTAGCCCAGGCACAGGCTGCAGGCCACAGCTTCCGATGTATCTGATGAAGAGCCAGATGTAGTACTCTTGCATCGTAGTGGCATAGACTGTGTCATTCTCTGCTGGCGGTGTGAATGATGAGCCTTCAGGGAACTTCGGGCCAACGCGAGTAAAGTGCAAGGGTGGGAGAGTTTTTGGTGTGTCGACCTTCAGGCTACGCTGTTGTGACCTATTGATGGTAGGTAGCATTCGGTCCTTGCTGCTCTCGAACCCGGGCTTGACCTCCTGCACCATGATTCCTCCAGCACTGTTTACAATGTTGCTGCCGTGCACACTGGTAGTGGTTTTATTCAAGTTGTCCCACTCACAGTGGAATACAAGGTTGCCCTCTCCTGTCACAATTTGTGGTGTACGATAAGTTGAGACTTCATCCAGGACCTTGGCGAGAGCAGTTTCCAACTCCAAGGCGAAATCGTAGCTCTCAGAGTGTCCAAGCCTGTGTAGTATTGTGGTGAGCTGTTTGCTTCGGAACAGGTGCCTTACAGTCACACAGAGGAGAATGTGCTTTGGTAACTTCCATTTTCCATCTGACACTGCACGGCACAGATATTGTCCAATGGAGAAGACCAGACGCTTCACCTTTTCTGTCTCGATGCCCTCCTTGCCAGTCATTAGCACGCTGAGAAAGCGGACAAGGTCTGGAGGTAGGATGTCTTCAGGATTGAGCTCCATGTCTTCAGCTGTTGGTGGCCATGGTTGGTCTTTACACTCTCTGAAAGCCTGTAGAATACCCTGGCGAAGTTGGAGGGCAACATTTTGGTTCTTGTTTGTGCTTCCGAGTGTGAATGCTCGTGCGAGAGCATTGGAAACTGTTATGTTTGAGCTGTGCACAAGCCAGAAAGAAATGACATCACATTTGTCATGATCAACCTTCGTGAAGTGGATATGCTCCTTGATTGGGTCATTCTGTAGGCGTTTCAGTAGTTTCTCTGACCGATAATTTGAGTTCTCATATCCATTCAGTTTCAGTTCCTCGACATAGAGCAAGCGCAAGGAAGAAAGCTGTAGAACTTTATTCTGCTGGATGACCTGGGTTTGAATGTGTTCCAGTACTGAGTTGAATGCCTTTTCATGGGCGGCTGACATGCAAGCCTGCTCCTTTGGTGCTTCGGCTCTGTGAATCGCACGCTCATAGTTGTAGAATGCTGTGCGGAAAGCTTTAAAACATGACGGATGGTGTTTGGCCTCACATGCAAAGAGGTCTTTGTTTTTCACCTTTCGATGGAGTCGATAGAGACCCATTTTCTCAGCCCGTGTTTCGATTTGCTCCCATGCATTTTCTTTGTTTTTAAAGGATGGGAAGGTTGTAGGCCTCTCAGTATTGCGATGAGCATCTTTGGTCTCAACTTTCTCACAAAATATACACTCTGGCGGGAAGATGGGTTCAGCAGAACCTCCTGGTTTACGAGGAGAGTGATGCCATGATGAGGTTGATGGCCCTGGTTCTGTATCATCACCCAGACGATGAAAGTGGCGGACAAAGTGCTTATAACACTTGCTGTGATATCCTACTCTTTCTAGGTCATCAGGAAGAGTTGCCGGGATCTGATCACATACTGATTGCATACGACATGGGGAGTCATGCGGTTGGTTGAGACGTCTATCCCGGATCTTTTGAAGCAGTTGCAGTTTTTCTGAAGCAGATCCTTTAATTTTACGGAGGGGCGTGAAATCCCCATGATCAGACATGGATGGTACATGAAGGATGCATGTAGGAGGAGAGCTTTGGGCTGCAGGTTCTACACTCCGTTTTCTTTTGGGCATGCTTGCTGTCGATGTCTACCATCACTGTTAAATGACAAATAAGAAATCACGAATGATGTTAAAAGTGCCTGTGAAAGGAGGCTCTGAGTTTTCAGTGAGGTAACAGAGGTTCTGAGTCATGTTCTACACTAGGGTACTTTTTAGCTGACTAAACCATGTTTAGTGGCATCAAAAGTGCTAATAGCTAAAACATCTAAATTCTTCCACACTAACGTTAGCTATCTAGGCCAATGAAACATTGTGCTAAGTTACTGTAGCTAGCTCAGCTGTCGTGCCTCTTTCTGGTTCAATTCATATACAGAAGTCAACAGATATGTCTCATGTTTGGCATTAACAAAAGTTTAAGTTACACCGACATTAGGAACATACTGTACATAGATGAGGCTAGCTTTAACGTTAGCTAACATGGTGCTAGCTGGCTCAGCTGTTATTCTGCCTGTTTATGATTTCATGCAGAAACTGAAGTCAAGAGTGTGAGTAACATTATAGTTAGCATCTTACCTGGCTAGATTGGAGGATGAATACCAAGAACAACACACAGATGGAATGGAAGACTGAACTTTCAACTGAGGTATTCAATAACATCAACGTTACCAATTGATACGAGCGCGCGACATTACCAATTGATACGAGCGCGCGAGCGCGCATGTTACATGGATGGAAATGTAAAATGGCAGCTATAGCAGCACTAATTTGGATCTCTAGTCTGTCATTTCTGCACTGTGATTGGATAACATAAAAAAATATGTTTGGGAGTTAACAGCAGGAGTTGGTAGATTTTACGTGGGCTGGGTGAGAAACCTTTAAATAAGCAAGTGAAAATCTCTCGCAATACAAAGTCAATGGTGGGAAGAAAAGTTGAGTGGTACCAATGTTACTGCCAATGTCCCGCCCCTATGCAAGACTCAGGAGCATCTTGTTGACATTTAACCTTGAAAATACCTGGGTTTAGACCCCTTATGTACCATGTTAAGTTATCTGCAGTATTAACGTATCCTTATCATTTGTAAAACTGATTATTTTGTAATTACAGCATTAATATGCATACTAGTATACCATAGACACATGTAATCATGTTATGAATAGTTCTATCATGATCTATGCCCTTCAAAACATGGGTCTAGACACCTTCATTTTTCAATTATCTGCAATATTGGCTGAGATATGTCAAAAATCGTTTTTTTGATAATGGCAGCAGTAATTTGCATAAAAATGGTATGTGGGACATGTTTTCAGCTTGGGGCCATAGCTAGTCATTTTCTACACATTTTTTCCAATCTAGAAACACTGATTAGAAGTATATCTCCGGGGGGTGCAGGGGGACCTAGTCTTCCTACTAGACTACTTGGACCTTCCTCTCCCTCCAGCCATCCACCTCCTGCCTTTCCATCCTCTTGTGTACGTGAGTTTGTTTTGTTTGTTCTGTCCTGGGTATTAATTAAGCCTGTTTAGATGAGCTAGCGATTTTCACTGTGTCTCTAATATCTTCTGTATATTATTTTCTTATCTTTCCTTCTTCCTTGGTTATTTTGAGCCTGTAAATAGTAAATAAATTATATTCGTATTTCCAACATTTCTGTCTTCTTCTTCTTCACATCCGTGTCGCCTTAGTCTTTTCCCTATTGAATATCTGTGGCGCGATCCGGCCAACGTTCAGGAATCGGGTTAGTCGGGGTAACTGTACGGCCGCGGTGCCATCCGCTCGGCAAACCAACATCCTTATCCGCGGTCCGTAACAATTGGTGTCTGGGAGTGAGATACGAGGCCCGAACCAAATTTTTAAAACATCAAGAAACAATTTGGTCAAAATTTGGAGCGGCCGAAATTTGTTTTGTTTTCGAAAAAAAACCCGAATTTTGAAATCGCGCCATGGATAGTCAAGGCGATCGGATGCCGTTGGGGGAACTAGAAGAGGGGTTAGGGGTAACCCAGGATCAGAGGGAGGAGAACAAGGAGGAGGTGGTTGAGGAGGTTTCAGGCGCGCAAAATGGCGCTCTCGCGCACGTGGTATCAGATGCACAAAATGGCGCCTCGTACGAGCGTGCGGTAGCCGAGCCCGCGCTACCAGCGGGCTTTGACATGCAGGGCCTCATGGCGCAAATACAGGCAATCGTCCATATGGGGAATGTAGGATTGGAAAACAGAATGGGGGAGCGACTAGGAAATCAAATTGAGGGGTTAGACAAGAAATATGAAGGGTTAGACAAGAAATTTGAGGGGTTAGACAAGAAATTTGAGGGGTTAGACAATAATTTTAAGGGGTTAGACAAGAAATTTGAGGGGTTAGACAATAATTTTAAGGGGTTAGACAAGAAATTTGAGGGGTTAGCCAAGAAATTTGAGGGGTTAGACAATGGGATAGAAGGGGTGAAACATGGGTTAACGGGGGTGGAAAATAGAATGGCTGCCCAGGAGAATCAGATAGAGGGGGTGAAAAATGGGTTAGAGGGGTTAGAAAACAAGATGGAAAACAAATTGCGGGAAATAGGGGAGCAATCCGCCTGAGAAATTAAACAAATGGGAGAGCAGATAGAGGAGGTGAAAATCGGGGTAGAAACCAAATTGGATGCTCAGAGGGATGAATTGGGACAGATGAGGGTGGCATCTACAAAAGAGAGGGAGGAGATGAAGGAGGAGATATGACGAGGTGTAAGCGAGGAGGTCTCGGGGGTACGCGAGGAGGTAAAGCGAGGTGAAAAGCGTATGGAGAAAGAGGTGAGGAATAATACGGCGAGGTTACAAGGGGGAATAGAGGGTCTGACGAGGGGAGTAGAACAGCTGACAGTGGGACAAAAGGAACTCGTAGACCAAGTGGAAAAGAACACTGAAATAATCGGGGGGTTAAAAGCGACACAAAAAGACATTAAAAATGAATTAATAGCGACACAGAAGGAATGTCAGATGGTACATGAGGGGTTGACGAAGAAGTTGGAAGAGGTGACAGAAGTAATGGAGACGAAGAACCGAGAGGTAAGGACGCACATAGAAACGGTTAAAGTGGCGTTAGAGGAAGAGATAGAGGGGGCGCACCGGGAGATACAACAACAACAACATGCATTTTAAGGCCATGTTCCCTGCTAGAGCGGGGGTTAGCCTTGCGGTCCCCATGACAATCCCCTCCACCCTGCCCCATCCTCTGCACCTCTCCCCGTCAACCCCCCTGCCCGCATTCCCTCCCCCACCATCCCCAGCCAAGTCCCTCTCGGTCTTCCCCGTCCTCCACCTCCCCCCACATTAACCTCCATCACTCTTCCCAACCAGCCACCCCCACCCCTCCTCAACACATGACCAAACCATCTCAACCCGCCCCTCCCCACAGCATCAATCACAGGCAACATTCCCATCATCCCTCGCAACCCATCACCCGTCCTCCTCTCTCTCAACGACACTCCGCACATCCATCGAACCACCCGCACCTCCACCCCCTCCAGCCCTCGCTGCCGCCCCACGCTCACCACCCATGTCTCGCTCCCACAAACCACAACACCCCTCACACATGCAGCACACACCCCCCCCCCCCCAGCCCCAGCGACACTCTCCCCCCCCCCACCAGCACGCCACCCAGCCCCCGAAACCCCTTCCATGCACATCCCACCCGAGCAACCGCCGCCGAGTCCGATCCACCCTCTCCATCCAGCACGTCTCCGAGGCAGCAAAACGTCCCCACACCCTCCAGCCCCACGCCGTCCCCAAGATCCAACCCAACATCCCCTCCATCTGCAGCCCCCCCCCCCCCCCCCCGCGCGCACACCCTACACCCGAATGTAGCTGCCACACTGGCCAACGACCCTCCCAGACCACCACACCCTTGATGAACCCACTCAGCACACACCGCACATTGAATGGAGTTCACTCCGACACCCCCCCCCCCCCCCGCACACAGCACACGGCCACCCCCCAGCCCCCTCCACCCCACCACACGCTCCACCACCCGCCATCACCCCCGTCCCTCCGATACTCACCCTCAGACCCCCTGTCTCCATACACTCCCTCCACCCGCTCACAAAAAGACACAAAAAGACATTAAAAATGAATAATAGCGACACAGAAGGAATGTCAGATGGTACATGAGGGGTTGACGAAGAAGTTGGAAGAGGTGACAGAAGTAATGGAGACGAAGGACCGAGAGGTAAGGACGCACATAGAAACGGTTAAAGTGGCGTTAGAGGAAGAGATAGAGGGGGCGCACCGGGAGATGAAGGAGGTAAAGGAAAAATTAGAGGAGGTGGAAGAAGGGGTGAGTGAAATTAAGAAGAGACGAAGGGAAACTAAAAAGGAGATAAAGGAGGAGGTAATGGAATTGGTACAAGGTCTGTGCTCGAATCATGATCATGTGCTCACTAACCAAATAAAGAGTTTGCAGGTGGCAGAGGAGGTGCGGAGACGAGGTGCCAAGGTGAGTGGCGATATATTCGGAAATGCATATGATGTGAGGGGAGCTTCAGTCGGCTTGGGGGTTGATTTGGATCCGGGTGTTCTTGAGGGACCAATGGTGAGATGTATGACTGGTCCGGAGTGTATGGAAAGAGGAGGTGTGCAAGGAGGTCTGGCTATGGGGAGTGAGGGGGGTGCTGGTGAGCAAGGGTGTGCGGGTATGGAGTGGGTAGCGGGTTGCGGAAGGGCGGCCCAGGCATCGACACCAGGAGGGGTAGTGTTTGGAGGGACGGGGGATGCGCGGGAGCCCCCCGGGAATAGCGTACTGTGGGAGCCCGAACGGTTTGGTCCCGCGTTGATCCCGCAAGGAGTGACGTGCGGGGTCCGACCTTCGGGCGCCCACAAGGTCCCACTCGCGCCGTATGACGGCAAGAGTGATTTGAGGGCGTGGCGTACCCGGCGCAGTTTGAGTACGTGTGTAAAGGCAACGGTTGGAATCCGGACGAAGGTGGAGTACACCTGGTAGGGGCACTGCGCGGTGCGGCGGCGGAGGTGCTGACAGCTTTACCACCGGGTGCTCTCACCCTGCCAGCTCTCCGTGCAGCTTTAATTAATCGTTTCGGTATCGAGCAGCAAAGCGAGCTTGTTAAAGCCCAACTTGCGCAGCGAAAACGCAAGCCCCAGGAGACCATCGGGGAACTTGCTCACGATATTCGCCGCGCGGTCGGGATTGCACACGCGGACATGGCAGCGAGTTCCCAGGAAAGCCTGGCGCTGGATCACTTTATCCAGGCCCTTCCGGATCTGGAGCTCCGACAACAGCTCGCCATGTGGCGCCCGCAGACCATGAGTCAGGCGGCCGACGCTGCAGCCCGTTGGGAAGCAGCGAGGCCCTTGGCCCGGGGAGGCGAGCGCCACGCAGTGGCGGTGCATCAGGTGGGGCCCGAGATGGGGGGCGGCCCCCTAAGGGGCCCCGCCCCCGACGGGGGCCCTTACCTGGAGAGCATGGTCCGGAGGTTAGTGGATCGGCGTCTAGCGGGACGTGGACCATGGCAGGCGGCTCCAGCGGTGGCACCCGGTAGTCC
Source organism: Myxine glutinosa (assembly GCF_964187855.1). Lineage (NCBI taxonomy): Eukaryota > Metazoa > Chordata > Myxini > Myxiniformes > Myxinidae > Myxine > Myxine glutinosa. The sequence goes on along the minus strand of NC_136266.1, from coordinate 56,560,144 downwards.
CCGACAGAGTACCCCAATTCGGACATACAGGGGGGGAAATTTGGAATACCGGAGGCAAGCACCTTACCAGGTGAGGTGCTATAATTGTGCTCGGATGGGTCACCGTGCGTGGGAGTGTCAAGCTCCGCGCCGGGACGTTCCCCGCCAACCGATGCCCTCAACTCCGCCCCGTATCGATCGGCCTAGCCGACCTCAGACACCCCCCCGCCAGGGCCCGGGAAACTAGAACGTGCCGGGCATGCAGGGCGGTGTTCGGCAGTAGGGGATGGAGAGAAGCCCTCGTTGACGCGACAGGTCATTCATTGTGGCCAAATTGGAACAGGTAGTTTGACAATTCGGTGCGAAATTGCCGGCGTGGGGGTAGACGCCATGGTGGACACGGGAGCCAGCGCCACGATCATCAGCCCCGTGGTCCTTAATTCGAGACATTTCGAGTGCAGACGGCTGGGGTAAAATCCAGCGTCTGGAAAATCATAGTTTGCAGCTGGCTACCGGGGCAACGGCTCCGATCATAGGGCGTGGTTTTGTGACCCTCAAGTTGGGATCGGTAAAGCAAGAGATAGAGGTTTGGGTGGCGGAGGTGTGCGACCCATGCTTAATAGGGTTGGATTTGTTGACTGCCAGCGGTTGTAAAATCGACTTAAGCCGGGGGATCCTGCGATGGGGAGTGGAAGAGCTACCATTGGAGGGGGTGAGCCCGGCCGAGAGGGTGGAGCTGGAGGCTCCTGAGGCCGTGACCATCCCTCCGGGGGCCGAGGCCATAGTGCCGGCCCGATGGTCAGCTCGCCCGACATGGCAGGAGTCCTGTGGCCTGGTCGAACCGGTGGCAGCGCGATCCATACCTGATTTAATCGTGGGCCGCACCCTTGTAAAAACGAACGGGCCGGTAGTGGCCGTCCGAGTAATTAATATTAGCACAGAACCACGCACTATAGTAAGGGGCACGAAGATAGCTGGCTGCACCCCAGTTAGAGAAGTCGCGTCAGTGAGGGGCGAGAACGTCCAGCCGAGCCGGCCCCAGGGGGAGCCTTCAATAAGTAGTAGGAATTGGCCCGATCCCATTTGCGAGATGGTAAATCGTAGTAGTGTAGAGTTGGGAGGTACCCAGAGGGAGGCCTTACACAAACTGGTTGGGTCCCATTTGGACCTCTTCTCCTTGTCCACCGAGGATATTGGACGTACGGGCCTGGTGAAACATCAGATCCACACCGGTGAGGCCCGGCCTATTCGTCAGGCCGCCCGACGGCTCCCTTGGAGCAAGAGGGCGGAAGCTGACGAGCAGGTTGAAAAAATGCTCGACGCAGGCGTGATCGAGCCCTCGGGAAGTCCTTGGATGTCACCTGTTGTGCTGGTCAAAAAGAAGGATGGGACCACGCGGTTCTGCGTGGACTATCGCCAGCTAAACAACGTGACACTCAAGGACTCATATCCCCTGCCAAGAATTGATGACACCCTCGATGCCGTTGCGGGCTCAAATTGGTTTTCAACTTTAGACCTCAAGAGTGGGTATTGGCAGGTGGAGATGGATCGGGCAGGGAAGGAGAAAACGGCATTTTCCACAGGTAAGGGGCTGTATCAGTTCACTGTGATGCCGTTTGGTTTGTGTAACGCCCCCCGCCACCTTTGAGAGATTGATGGAACATGTACTAGGCGGCATGCCATGGCAATCATGCCTGGTATACCTGGATGACGTCCTAGTACATGCCAAAACCTTCCCCCAGGCATTAGCTAATTTGGACCAGGTGTTCGGGTGCCTCAGACAGGCGGGGTTAAAGCTGAACCCGAGTAAGTGCACTTTGTTTGCAAGAGAGGTGGCCTATCTAGGTCACGTGATCGGCCGCGAGGGGGTAAAAACGGACCCAGACAAAATTAAAGCGGTAGAGGAGTGGCCCGCACCACGTACCATCAAGGAGGTGCGGGGATTTTTGGGACTCTGCTCCTACTACCGGCGCTTTGTGGCGAAATTTGCGGAGTTGGCCCGTCCCCTCCACCGGCTTACGGAGAAGGGGACGCGATTTAATTGGACAAGGGAGTGCCACGAGGCCTTCCTAAAATTGAAGGGGTGTTTAACATCCGCACCCCTTCTAGCTTACCCCACTAGTAACGGGACATTTACCCTGGACACGGATGCGAGCCAGGAAGGATTGGGTGCAGTTTTGTCTCAGACACAGGAGGGCGTGGAGAGAGTGATTGGTTACTATAGTTGGGCCTTAAGTAGGCCCGAGCGAAATTATTGTGTCACTCGCAAAGAGTTATTGGCTATGCTGGCTGCCATGAACCATTTCCACCCGTACCTGCACGGGCGGAAATTTTCGGTTCGAACTGACAATTCCTCCCTGCAATGGCTCCTTCAGTTCAAGGAACCGGAGGGCCAAATTGCAAGGTGGTTGGAAAAGTTGCAGCAGTACGATTTCAATGTGACCCATAGGGCCGGGAAGGCCCATGGTAATGCGGACGCACTCTCTCGGCGTCCTTGTTTGGGGGAAAACTGCAAATTTTGTGCGAGACACGAGGAGAGGGAGCAATTGGGCGATTCTGCCCCGATTCTCGTCGTCCGGGCAACCGGGGTGCGAGGGCCAATTTTGCCACTAACCGCGGACGAGGAATTTGGAGAGTTGGCTTGGAGCACGGCCCAGCAGGAGGATCCTGTTCTGGGGCCGGTGTTCCAATGGGTCAAATTGGGGCAAAGATCAAAGGGGGAAGAGGTCACCCCCCTCGGGGCGCAAACAAAGGCGTGTTGGGCTCAGTGGCAGACCCTGGAGTTGAAAGGCAACATCTTATATCGCAAGTGGGTGGAGGTTCCCTCTTTTTTTTTTTTTTTTTTTTTTTGTATACAAGATCGAGGCTCGTGAAAGAGCTAACATTAATCACACAAAGAGACAAACCAACACACAAAACCGACACACAAAACACAAAAAACAAGGGGAGCGGCAGACAAGATGGGGAGAGAGGGGGAAGGACACAAAAGAGAGGGGGAAGAGGGGGAAGGACACAAACACAACATTTGAGAGCAGGGACATCGGGAGGACTTGGGGGGAGGTGGGAGAGGAATAAAACATATGAACACTGCAAGGACTCTGGGGTGAATTACCGGGGGTAGAAAAGATCAAGGTTTTCGATGGGGGAAGATAAGAGATGGTGGTGAACAGCTGTTTTAAAGACCTGGAGGGAGGAGTGGGATTGAAGGGAGTGAGGGAGTTTGTTCCAGAGGTGGGAGAAAAGGGGAATGAAAGAGTGAAGGTGAGCAGAGAGCCTAGACTTTGGCAGTTTAACCATAAGAGGGTTGCAGGCAGATCTTGTGCGACCTGAAGGAATATTGGGGGACAGAGCACAGAGAGAGCTGGGGGAGCAAGGCCGGAGAGGAGTCGGTAGAAGACAGAAAGACCACCAACCTGCCTGCGGTGAGTGAGTGAAAGGCCCTCGGTGTTGACTACATCGCAGGAGATTCCAATGATTCTGAAAGCTTTGGCCTCAACAGCGTGAAGCCGAGCAAGGTGTGAGGCAGGAGCACCAGCCCAGAGGGGGGAACAGTATTCCATTGAGCTGCGGATGAAAGCCTTGTATGTGGTGAGGAGCTCAGGTGTGCCAAGGAAGGACTTCGCACGACGGAGGATGCCCAGTCGGCGACTGGCTTTGGAGGCCAGCTTGGAAATGTGGTTTTCCCAAGAAAGATCATGGCAGATAGTGAGACCCAAAAGCTTGAGCGACAGAACTTCTTGGAGAGGATTGTTGAGAAGGTAGATGGGAGGGTTGTCCAGTCGGTCCTTTCGGAGAGACATTGTAAGAGTGTGAGACTTGTCAGGATTGAAAGACATGTTCCACTTGTTTGACCAGTCTGTGATTTTGTCCAGGTCTGCAGAGAGTGAGGAGGCTGCAGACTGCCGATCTGAGGGATGAGGAATGGAGCGACAGAGAGTAGAGTCGTCAGCAAAGAGATAGAGAGGATTTTCAAGAGAGTCAGAGAGATCATTGATGAAGACCAGAAAAAGCACAGGGCCCAGAACACTACCTTGGGGAACTCCAGCCTGAACAGGAAGAGGAGATGAGAGAAACCCATTCAGGGCCACACGTTGACTACGACCAGAGAGGAAGTCCGCCAGCCATGTATGGAGATTTCCATGGATACCAAAGGAGGAGAGTTTGGTGAGCAGAGCAGGGTGCCAGACCGTATCGAAGGCACGTGAAATGTCAAGGGAGACAGCTCTAATTTCCTGTTTGGCGTTGAGGACCTCCATCCATTGTTGAGAAAGCAGAAGCAGCATGTCCAGAGTAGAGTGACCAGGTCTGAAACCAAATTGATGATCAGAGATCAAGCCATTGGAGAAGAGGAAAGATTTAATATCTGAAGCAATGATGGATTCCATGCCTTTGCTGATAATTGGGAGAAGGCTGATTGGTCTGTAGTTGCTGGGATCTGTTTTTGCACCTTTTTTGTGCAAAGCGGTGATGTTGGCTGATTTCCAAGCAGATGGCAGATGATCTTGAGCAAAAGAGAGGGTGAAGAGAACAGAAAGTGGGAGTGAAAGAGCAGAAGAACATGATTTTAGGACCCGTGGGCTGATGCCGTCAGGACCAGTTGCAGAATCAGAGTCGAGGGTTGACAGAAACTTTTCCACCTTGTCAGGAGGAAAGGACACAGAGTCCAGGAGCAGCTGGGTACGACTGGGTACGGTGGGTACAGAGAGGGATGGGTTTGGGACACAAGATTTAGAGGCAAACACAGAGTTGAGGCATTCAGCTTTTTCACGTGCGGAGTCAGCCATTAAGCCGTTTGAGGTGAGGGAGGGGATGGAGGGGGAACAAACACCAGAAACAGATTTGACCAGATGCCACCAGGATTTGGAAGAGGGAGACAGATAAGAGAGTTCGGTCTTGAGAATGGTGAGATATTGTTTCCTGGCTCTCCTGAGGGTGGACACACACTTGTTTCGGGCTTTGTGAAAGGAAATGAGATTTCCTTCCGTTGGATTTGCTTTCCAGGACACGAAAGCAAGTTGTTTCAGGGCAACAGCCTCACCACAAGATTCCGTGTACCATGGACGGGAGGAAGGGTATGACAACTGAAGACGAGATGGTATAAATCTGTGCATGAGAGAGAGCAATTTACTTTGAAAGAATTCCCAGGATGAGTTGATGTCAGAGGCGGTAGAGATGGGAGACCAGTCCAGATGATTGATGGCTGCTTGAAGACCATGCCAGTTGGCCTGAGTGAAATGCCAGACTCGTCGACGCTGAGGAGGCTCTCTGAGAATGGTCAGAGAGATGTCCACTTTGACAAGCACATGATCAGATGAGCCGATTGGAGCAGAAGAAGAGCAGCAGACATTTTCAGGGAAGTTTGTCATAACCAAATCCAGAAGAGAAGATGCTCCGTTGACTGAGATCCGGGTCGGGAAATTGACAGATTGTGTCAGTCCCAGTGAGTCGCAGAAGTCCTTTGCTGAAGAGCCATGGCTGGTGAGAGAGGTACCCACACCCAGCCAACTGGCATGGTGACAATTGAAATCACCACATATGAGGAAGAGAGAGTTGGGATGGGTAGATAGAAGTTGGTCCATATTTTCAGACAGTGAGATGTAGATGGAGTCATCGCTGTTTGGTGGACGGTACAACACACATATGAATAAAAGGTGGGAGCGAAGGGGAAGCCGTAGCCAAAGGTATTCCTGGGGGTGAGGTGGAGAGAGGGCAGTGGAGGGCGAGTGAGGAAGAGAGTTTTTTATAAAGATAGCAACCCCACCTCCAGGACGAGGCTCAGGTCTATCATACCGGAGGAGGGAGTAACCTGGGAGAGATACCAAGGCATCAGAGACATCATGAAGGAGGAAAGTTTCTGTTAAGCAGATCACATCTGGTTTGTCAGAAGCAACCTGTATGGAGAGGTCAGTCAAGTTTGAGCGAAGGCCCCGGATGTTTGAGGTCCATACCGTTAATGAAGAGGAAGGGGGAGCATCGGGTCCAGAACAGGGGGGGGGAGGGGTAGGGTAAGATGTGGAAGAGGAGGAAGAGGTAGGGAGAGCTGTTGAAGGTGTGTCAGAGATTTCAGAGATTTCAGAATAGCTTGGAGAAAGGGAAGAATGGGGCAGACAAAAGGTTTGATGGAGATTGGGTGAGGCACAGTGAGGTGTTATTTGAGGAGGGGGAAGAGCGAGGCAGAAGGTTTGGGGAGATGAAGGTGAAAGTTGGAAGGGGGAAGAAGCAGGGAGGATGCTTTGAGGAGGAGGGGTGAGAGGGGAGTCTAAGAGGGGAGGAGCGAGGGAGAGTCTCGGAGGGGAGGGGTGTGGGGGGAGTTTAGGAGGGAGGGGAGGGAAGGGGCAAGGGGGGAGATTTGAAAGGGATGGGTGATGGGGAGGATTTGGAGGGGAGGGGTGAGATTGGATTTTGAAAAGTGTACGATTCATGGGAAACGAACATTTTTTGCAAAATGAGTTTGAGACCTTCGAGTCATAAATACGTTTGAGGACACTGGAGGAGGGGTGGAGTTCTGGATAGTTTAGGGAATGTAGAAAGGAGGAACTGTAAGAGATGGTATTATATATATTTTTTGGAATGAATAGATTTGGTGAGCAAGACGAAAGCATCCTTTTGTCGGAAAAGAAGAAAAGGGTGTTATAATATATGAGAGAAAATAGTTGTTCAGGGGAGAGATTATACATTTCTAACCGCGTGATCGCGAACGAAGAACGAACGAACAAAAAGAACAACAAATAAACGAATAAGACCTGGGAAGGAAATATTTTTTTGGGGTTTTTTTTTTTTTTCATGAGTACAGATATTAAACAAGGAGGTACGGGGTGAACGACTGGGACGAAACAGAGAACGAAAATAATTTCAGCGCATTCGACGAATCGCTGAGAGAAAAACGAAACCACAAGGTCGGAGACGGTACGGTAGTCTAAGCCTACGAGTACTAGGCCGCAGAATACTCGATACAATTAACCGACGATTGTATATACATGTACGAAAAATTAGCACCGAAAATTTTCCTAAAGATACGCTCTCGGTACACACACCGAAAGATAGATACAGTCTCGACAAAAACACGATTGTGATAGATCACTTAGCTTCGAGAGCGTGAGCGCGTGGAGCAGCTTCGAAAAGGAACTTCTGATAGAACTTCCTGGCTGGTGATAGTCCCTGACAAATTTAAGAACGTCATATTGCAACAGGTGCATGGTACCCGCTCCGGCGGCCATTTGGGCAGGACAAAGACAATATCTCGGGTCCGCCGGAGGTTCTATTGAGTGAATATGGGGCGCGACATACAGGACTGGTGTCGGAGATGCGACGCCTGTTCTGCCAAAAAGGGACCAGCACGGAGGATGACGGCCCCCCTTCAATTACACCAGGTGGGGGCCCCCCTTGAGCGGGTGGCTATGGATATTCTAGGACCGCTGCCCCGCACCCGCCAAGGTAATAAGTATATCCTCGTTGTAATGGACTATTTCACCAAGTGGCCGGAGGCCTATGCCCTCCCCAACCAAGAAGCAGGGGTGGTAGCACAGGCCTTCGTGGAAGGATTTGTATGTCAGCACGGGATTCCACAGGAGCTGCACACCGATCAGGGACGAAATTTTGAGAGCCAATTATTAAAAGATGTGTGCAGACTCCTGTCAATTCGAAAGACCAGAACCACGCCCTTGCGGCCACAATCTGACGGGATGGTGGAAAGGTTCAATCGAACATTGATCCAACAACTGGCATTGTTCACCACCACCCGTCAGGATGACTGGGACGAACATCTCCCGTACCTGTTGATGGCCTACCGAACTAGCCAGCACGGGGCCACCGCATGCAGTCCAGCGTTGCTTATGTATGGGCGGGAGTTACGGGCTCCCGCCGACTTGCTATGCAGTCCCGTGCCAGACACCACGGATACACCGCCGAGGATGGGTGCACGTCACCTGGAGGAAGGCATGGAGCGGGTCCATGCCTTCGCCCGCCGCCAGCTCTATCTGGCGGGGGCCAAGATGAAGCGCAGGTACAACGACCGGAGCCAGGGGAGTCAGTACGCTCCGGGGATGAAGATTTGGTTCTTTAATCCCCGGAGGCGGAAGGGAAGGTGCCCAAAACTCACCTCCCCCTGGCAAGGCCCAGGAGTCGTCCTGTCGCAAATCTGTGACGTGGTCATTAAGATCAAAATGGGGCCACGGCCCCCCCCTCGGATCGTCCATGCCGACTGGATAAGACCTTATGCCGGCGAGCAGGCGCCCTCATGGATCGCCTCAGCTCTAGATGCCGAGGCAGGACCCAGTACCTCTTGCGACGGGGGCTCGTAGCGTCAGAGGACTGGGGGGATGGTAGTGAGAGATGCCCGATGTGGTGGGATGGCAACTCTGTCATCCCTCACAGCGGGGGCAAAGGAGCACTAGATTTATGGGGTTTATGGCAGTGAAAACTAGCCCGGGAGGGTTTGGATAATGTGTAGGGACCTAGAGATTGACATTAGGTAACGTTAAGGTTAGGTAGTGACAATGATACCTGTAGTGGGGACGCAGGTAGATTAGAGTGGATGATAATGACGTGGTATGTGCTTAGTTTAAAGGGAAGACGGGGAGCACTAAGTTAGCAGGGCAACAGGTAGATTAGATGATGCCGTGTGTATGGTGAACAGGTGTGATTGCACAGGTGTGCAACTGAACAGGTGTGTGGAGCAGTGTATGAGTGAGAGAAGGTGATTGTGCGTTGTGTTGACCAAATGGTCCAGGGACCAAGGAGGGTGCAGGTGGCACCAGGTGAGATTGCACAGGTGTGCAACTACAGGTGAATGGAGAACAGGTGTATGGAATAAATGGTATGGAGTACATGGAGTATTGAAATGGATGGTCGTGGAGTGAGTATGGTGGAAACTATGGAGTGGAGTGGATGGTGCGAAGGTGTGAATGGGGGAAGGATAGACCCCCATCACGAATACCCGGGGAGGGTAGTGTAAGTGTTAGGTAGAGGGTACAGGTAAATTGTGGTTGGATATTGGCATCTGTGGTGCGGGTGAAAGAATGGTATTTGGATGGGTGCATTAGTGTTGTGGAAATGGCTGGGCGTGTAGCCTGTTAGTGTGTGTAGTTGGTTTGGGCACTCCACCACTGTGAGGATGTCGGCCAGGTGAGGCCGCAGGTGGGCTCTGGGAGCCGGTAGAGTTGTTGTGGATGGGGCCCGAGGATCCGGAGGATGGACCCGGGTAGCCCAGTGGCAGAGGGCACCGAGGGGTGACAGAGCCAGGAGGGGCCTTCCCCAATTAGATAGGTTTGGGTGAGGAGCTAGATAAGCTCGGGTGGCAACTGCAGTGGTGGAGGTGTGCAGGTGGGTAGACCTGCTGGGAGAGCTACACGACCCAGCCCGGAAATTGTGCAAGGGCACCGGGAGTTGAATCGGGGGAGTGAGACCCCAAATTGAGAAGCACCACAGTTTGGTCAATGGGAATTGGTTTTTAGAACCCATAGTGTAAGATGGCCAATGGATTGGCAGGGAAAGACGCCGGGTAGTGTAAAGTGTATTAAAGTCATTTAGAAAGTAGTTAGGATGAATATCTCCTCGCACCATCTGCATCCACTCACCTGAGGTGACGTAACTCCACACCATGCCATGTTTTATTATTTTTATTGTGCAAATGTTTGGATTGTGAGACGCATCATGACGTGGGTGTGACATTGTGCTTGATGTTCCATCTCTCCCTCCTTATGAGGATTGATGATGAATTTGGTGATGGCAAATTTTGGATAGAGGGATTGTGGGAACGAATTTGGTATAGGGGAAATATGGGGAAGACGTGACAGTAGCGACGAATTTGGAAATGTGTAGATTTTTGTAAATCTGGGGTAAGGGCAAGGGTAGTGTAGGTGACAGGGGGGGGGGGGGGGTGACGTACGGTAGGGACGAGCTTTCTCACTTCGCTCTCCGTACGCATTTCGCCTTGCATTGCCTTGTTTGATGTGTACCCTTGTGACCTTACCCCTCGCTCATCTGTCTGTCCCCCCTTTTGTCTCCCACATGAGGACCTGTGTGCCACTGGGCACCGAGGGGAGCGTGTGTGAGTCTGCCATTGTGCGCCCGGAACTCCCAGAACCAGCTGTCTGCATCGATGCACCACATTATGGACCACATGTCTGTGGCCGAGCACCACTTATGGACCCCATGGGTTGGGGCATGGCCCCTCTGCTGGAACCGGCCATGAAGGCCCGAAATCTTGCTGGCGGACCTTGGCCACAGGGCACCGATGCCCCACAGGTGAACCATACATAGTCGGCCCCTGTGGGCCATAAATAAAAAGAAATGGACACGTTGGGTGCATTTTATTTTGATACAAATAGGCCGCCAGCAAAGGAAGATGACAACACCAGGAAAATAATAATAGCCAGCAGAGGGAGCCGAAGAGCAAGAGACCACCTGCAGGGTTAGGGGTTGTTGTTTTTATTTTTATTGATTAACAGTGATGACTGTGCACCGATTGGTGCTTGAGGGTGTGTTGGTGCGTTTTGGGTGCTATCATGGTGCGTCGATGCAGAGCAGACTGTCTCTCCCCCCCAAAAGAACAATCACAGGTCCTGGGTTGCATTTTGTAAATAAAGTAGAGCCATTGTAAATAATGCTCCCCACCGTCAGTGTATAGTTTGAAGACCATTCCGCAATTCGGTTAGCTGTGGGCGTGAGTCTGTTAGGTAGGGTGCAATGGAGCAGCGGGACATATTTATTTATGTTTTAAAACTGTCGCACTCAGGGTCAGGTTAAAAGTAGAGGGAACTACACCTACGTGTCACACTAAATTAAAGTTATAGGCCCGGGACGTGCCTAAGAGGAGGAGGGTGCAGTGTTGCGGATATGAGGATTGTATTTTTTTTATTGTGTGTTTATTAATATTGCTTGATTCTGAACCCTCCTGCCTCCAGTGTTGTGTAAAGGTCAAAGGGCGTCCCATAATTAGTCCATAAAGCATACACGTCAGCTAATCATAGATTTCCCCCTGGTTGATAGATATATCTTTATTATGTGTATTAGGGTAAGGCCTTGTCTCCCATTAAGATGACACTCCATTGCACCAAGTGAAATAGAGTAGATTCCTTTCACACACCCCTTTCATCATTGCCAAGCCTCGATTGCCAATTACATCCCCTCCAAAACCACCATTGAACATGTGCTCGGGTCGGGGAAGAAAGGCGTGCCCGCCCATCGTCATCAAGGGCGGAGCTAGAGGGCCGTGCCGACCAATCAGGCCCGAGGTGAGCACACCGACGGGCGTGTCCTAAAGGCCAGCGGCTTGATCGCCGGAGGCGCTATAAAAAGCGCGCGCGCAAGGTCCTGAGAGAGGTGAGATGATCCAGCAGCGATTCTTGTCCGAGAAAGATCATCCAGAGAGATCATCCAGAGAGGACATTAAAGAGATCATCTAAAGAGATCATCCAGAGAGAACATTAAAGAGATCGTCCAGGGAAGCACAAAGCCTGCTATTCGTCGCCTTGCTCGCCAAAGTTGGACCAAGCAAGAGAGTTGGGCAAGAAGCAGGCACGTTGTTCAGTTGTGTGGTTGAGTCAGACGAGTCCTGGCAAAGCGCGCGACGTCCACCGCAGCAGCAGCAGCAGCGGTGGCCACAGCAGCAACAACACTCAACAGCAGCTTGGGGCCTTGACGGCAGTTTAGAGGAAACGGCACCGCCGATCGTGCTGCAGTACCCTTGGACCTTCCTCTCCCTCCAGCCATCCACCTCCTGCCTTTCCATCCTCTTGTGTACGTGAGTTTGTTTTGTTTGTTCTGTCCTCGGTATTAATTAAGCCTGTTTAGATAAGCTAGCGATTTTCACTGTGTCTCTAATATCTTCTGTATATTATTTTCTTATCTTTCCTTCTTCCTTGGTTATTTTGAGCCTGTAAATAGTAAATAAATTATATTCGTATTTCCAACCTTTTTGTCTTCTTCTTCTTCACATCCGTGTCGCCTTAGTCTTTTCCCTATTGAATATCTGTGGCGCGATCCGGCCAACGTTCAGGAATCGGGTTAGTCGGGGTAACTGTACGGCCGCAGTGCCATCCGCTCGGCAAACCAACATCCTTATCCGCGGTCCGTAACAATATTTTCATACAGAATCATAGATTTATAAGACTAGAAGGATCATAGAATCCCATTTCCATCTCTCTTTTATACATTACAACATCTCTTTTCTCCATCTCCATTTCCATCTCTTGATCTGGGTCCAAAAATTTACTGGTTTTCATACACTTACTAATACCGGTGTCTCAGTTTAAAAATTCAATACAAGTGCCTTCCTATTTACAGACATGCATTCGAAAATTTATTAGTTTTCCTATTTAGTTGTCTCTTGTCTTATATTCAAAAATTCACTATTCTCAGTTCGAAAAATTTACAATTCTGCCTATTTAATACTGGTGCCTCTTTTAAGTTGGTTCTTCCAATTTACTATTTACTTTTAAGTTGGTTCTTCCAATTTACTATTCACTTTTAAGTTGGTTCTTCCAATTTACTAGTCTCTTGATCTGGGCTCAAAAATTCAATTATAAGTAGGTTCTTCAATACACTTACTAATACTAGTGTCTCAGTTAAAAAATTCAATTATAAGTGGGTTCTTCAATACACTTACTAATACTAGTGTCTCAGTTTTAAAATTCAATTGTAAGTAGGTTCGATGGTCTCTATCAGTTCGAAAAATTTACAATTCTTCCTATTTAATACTTGTGCCTCTTTTAAGTTGGTTCTTCCAATTTACTATTCACTTTTAAGTTGGTTCTTCCAATTTACTATTCACTTTTAAGTTGGTTCTTCCAATTTACTAGTGTCTCAGTTTAAAAATTCAATTGTAAGTGGTATAGTGTTTGAGAATAGGTACTATAGCTAGAAGGATCATAATATGCAAATATAAGGCCAGAAGGATCGTAGGTTTATACAGAAGGATCATGGGTTTAAAGGATCATTGTTTAAGTGGATTAATGAATAGGGGTAGAAGGATCATAGGTTTATAAGGTTAAAAGGATTATGGGTATATAAGGGTAGAAGGGTCATAGGTTCATACAGAAGGATTATAGGTTCACACAGAAGGATTATAGGTTCACACAGAAGGATTATAGGTTTAAAGGATCATAGGTTCATACAGAAGGATTATAGGTCTACAAGGTTGGAAGGATCGTAATGATTAGGGTAGGAGGAAATAGTGGTCATGATCACTTAATAGGCTCAGAATCTATCAAAAATTGGAATATGAAAAGGAGATTAATTAAAGGAAAAAAAAATAAAAACCTCCGAGCGAAATCAAAGTTAATCCTAAACCACCTAGGACCAACATTTAACATGTAAACCAATGGGAGGAAGAGTTAGCGGCCGCTTTGCTTGGGTGCCCGGCGGGTGAATTGAGAGAAAATTTAACATGTAAGTCAATGGGAAATTAGGGGGAGGGATTGGGGTGTTTAACCTAAATGAGGGATAGGATGAATTTAACATGTAAGTCAATGGGAGTATATAGTGGTCTAGGATCAACATTATTACCCTACTTAGGTCTGATGTCAAGTAACCGATCAGTACCCATAGATGCCTGTCTGAGCACGGAGCTTGCTGCCTATCCTCCGGCGCTATTCGACTCAGCTGGAATGATGCGAGTATCACAAAAGTCAAACCTGAAAACTGCTCTCCAAATCACTACTTCAAAGCGTTCAATCTCTACTGCTGACACTGCTGTGTACGATGTGTCTGCTCTGCTGTGGACCATTAACTGGCCAACTCATTTTGAAACTCATTTTGCAATAAATGTTCGTTTCCCATAAATCGTACACTTTCAAAAATCCAATCTCACCCCTCCCCTCCAAATCTTCCCCATAACCCCTCCCCTCCAAATCTTCCCCATCACCCCTCCCCTCCAAATCTTCCCCATCACCCATCCCTTTCAAATCTCCCCCCTTGCCCCCTCCCTCCTAAACTACCCCCTCACCCCTCCCCGCCAAGACGCCCCCTCGCCCCTCCCCTCCTAGACTCCTGCCTCACCCCTCCCCTCCAAATCTCCCCCATATCCCATCCCTTTCAAATCCCTCCCCTTGTCCCTTCCCTCCCAAACTCCCCCCCTCACCCCTCCCCTTCAAATCTCCCCACCCTCATTGCTTCTCAATTTCCCCCCTCTCACTCCCCCTCCTCAAAGCGTCCTCCCTGCTTCTTCCCCCTTCAAACTCTCACCTCCATCTCCCCCAACCTTCTGCCTCGCTCTTCCCCCTCCTCAAATAACACCTCATTGTGGCTCACCCAATCACCATCAAACCTTTTGTCCGCCCCAACCTTCCCTTTCTCCGAGCTATTCTGAAATCTCTGACACACCTTCAACAGCTCTCCCTACCTCTTCCACCTCTTCCACATCTTACCCTACCCCTCCTCCCCCCTGTTCTGTATCTGATGCTCCCCCTTCCTCTTCATTAACGGTATGGACCTCAAACATCCGGGGCCTTCGTTCAAACTTAACTGATCTCTCCATACAGGTTGCTTCTGTCAAACCAGACGTGATCTGCTTAACAGAAACTTTCCTCCTTTATGATGTCTCTGAATCCATAGTATCTCTCCCGGGCTACTCCCTCCTCCGGTATGATAGACCTGAGCCTCGTCCTGGAGGCGGGGTTGCTATCTTTATCAAAAACTCTCTTCCTCACTCGCCCTGCACTGCACTCTCTCCACCTCACCCCCAGGAATACCTCTGGCTACGGCTTCCCCTTCGCTCCCACCTCTTGTTCATATGTGTGTTGTACCGTCCACCAAACAGTGATGACTCCATCTACATCTCGCTGTCTGATGATATGGACCAACTTCTATCTACTCATCCCAACTCTCTCTTCCTCATATGTGGTGATTTCAACTGTCATCATGCCAGTTGGCTGGGTGTGGGTACCTCTCTCACCAGCCATGGCTCCTCAGCAAAGGACTTCTGCGACTCACTGGGACTGACACAATCTGTCAATTTCCCGACCCGGATCTCAGTCAACGGAACATCTTCTCTTCTGGACTTGGTTATGACTAACTTCCCTGAAAATGTCTGCTGCTCTTCTTCTGCTCCGATCGGATCATCTGATCATGTCCTTGTTAAAGTGGACATCTCTCTGACCATCCTCAGGGAGCCTGCTCAGCGTCGACGAGTCTGGCATTTCACTCAGGCCAACTGGTACGGTCTTCAAGCAGCCATCAATCATCTGGACTGGTCTCCCATCTCTACCACCTCTGACATCAACTCATCCTGGGAATTCTTCCAAAGTAAATTGCTCTCTCTCATGCACAGATTTATCCCATCTCGTCTTCAGTTGTCATACCCTTCCTCCTGTCCATGGTACACGGAATCTTGTGGTGAGGCTGTTGCCCAGAAACAACTTGCCTTCGTCTCCTGGAAAGCAAATCCAACGGAAGGAAATCTCATTTCCTTTCACAAAGCCCGAAACAAGTGTGTGTCCACCCTCAGGAGAGCCAGGAAACAATATCTCTCCGTTCTCAAGACCGAACTCTCTTATCTGTCTCCCTCTTCCAAACCCTGGTGGCGTCTGGTCAAATCCGTTTCTGGTGTTTGTTCCCCCTCCATCCCCTCCCTTACCTCAAACGGCTACACAGCTGACTCCGCACGTGAAAAAGCTGAATGCCTCAACTCTGTGTTTGCCTCTAAATCTTGTGTCCCAAACCCATCCCTCTCTGTACCCACCATACCCAGTCGTACCCTGCTGCTCCTGGACTCCGTGTCCTTTCCTCCTGACAAGGTGGAAAAGTTTCTGTCAACCCTCGACTCTGATTCTGCAACTGGACCCGACGGCATCAGCCCACGGGTCCTAAAATCCTGCTCTGCTGCTCTATCTCACCCTCTCTCTGTTCTCTTCACCCTCTCTTTTGCTCAAGGTCAACTGCCATCTGCTTGGAAATCAGCCAACATCACCGCTTTGCACAAAAAAGGTGCAAAAACAGATCCTAGCAACTACAGACCAATCAGCCTTCTCCCAATTATCAGCAAAGTCATGGAATCCATCATTGCTTTGGATATGAAATCTTTCCTCTTCTCCAATGGCTTGATCTCTGATCATCAATTTGGTTTCAGACCAGGTCACTCTACTCTGGACATGCTGCTTCTGCTGTCTCAACAATGGATGGAGGTCCTCAATGCCAAACAGGAAATTAGAGCTGTCTCCCTCGACATATCACGTGCCTTCGACACGGTCTGGCACCCCGCTCTGCTCACCAAACTCTCCTCCTTTGGTATCCATGGAAATCTCCACGCATGGCTGGCGGACTTCCTCTCTAGTCGTCGTCAACGTGTGGCCCTGAATGGGTTTCTCTCATCTCCTCTTCCTGTTCAGGCTGGAGTTCCCCAAGGCAGTGTTCTGGGCCCCGTGCTTTTTCTGGTCTTCATCAATGATCTCTCTGACTCTCTCGAAAATCCTCTCTATCTCTTTGCTGATGACTCCACTCTCTGCCGCTCCATTCCTCTTCCCTCAGATCGGCAGTCTGCTGCCTCCTCACTCTCTGAAGACCTGGACAAAATCACAGACTGGTCAAACAAGTGGAACATGTCTTTCAATCCTGACAAATCTCACACTCTTACTATGTCTCTCCGAAAAGATCGACTGGACAACCCTCCCATCTACTTTCTCAACAATCCTCTCCAAGAAGTTCTGTCGCTCAAGATTTTGGGTCTCACTATCTGCCATGATCTTTCTTGGGAAAACCACATTTCCAAGCTGGCCTCCAAAGCCAGTCGCCGACTGGGCATCCTCCGTCGTGCGAAGTCCTTCCTCGGCACACCTGAGCTCCTCACCACATACAAGGCTTTCATCCGCAGCTCAATGGAATACTGTTCTCCCCTATGGGCCGGTGCTCCTGCCTCACACCTAGCTCGGTTTCACGCTGTTGAAACCAAAGCTTTCAGAATTATTGGAATCTCCCGCGATGAAGCTATCTCTGAGGGCCTTTCACTCACTCACCGCAGGCAGGTAGGTGGTCTTTCTGTCTTCTACCGACTCCTCTCCGGCCTTGCACCCTCAGCTCTCTCTGTGCTCTGTCCCCCAAATATTCCTACAGGTCGCACAAGATCTGCCAGCAACCCTCTGATGGTTAAACTGCCGAAATCTCGGCTCTCTGCTCACCTTCACTCTTTCATTCCTCT
This sequence comes from Myxine glutinosa, assembly GCF_964187855.1. NCBI lineage: Eukaryota > Metazoa > Chordata > Myxini > Myxiniformes > Myxinidae > Myxine > Myxine glutinosa. The sequence goes on along the minus strand of NC_136266.1, from coordinate 56,543,034 downwards.
TTTCTCCCGCCTCTGGAAGAAACTCCCTCACTCCCTTCAATCCCACTCCTCCCTCCAGGTCTTTAAAACAGCTGTTCACCACCATCTCTTATCTTCCCCCATCCAAAACCTTGATCTTTTCTACCCCCGCTAATTCACCCCAGATCCACCTTGTTTGAAATTCCAACTTCTTTCCTGGAAGTCCTGGCAGTGTCCATATGTTTTATACCTCTCCCACCGCCCCCTTCCCATGCCCCCCCCCCCCCCAAAGCCCTCGCCCTCTCTCAGATCTCTCGATGTCTCCATGTCTCTCGGTCCCTGCTCTCAAATGTTGTGTTTGTGTCCTTCCCCCTCTCTCCCCATCTTGTCTACCGCTCCCGATGTTATATGTTTTATGTGTCGGTTTGTCTTTCTGTGTGATTAATGTTCGCTCTTTCACGAGCCTCGATCTTGTATACAAAAAAAAAAAAAAAAAAAAAAAAAAAACTGGTGCACTCCAGTTGTATATCGATGCACTCAAGGTCTTTGTCAAGCAAGCATTGGTGGCTGGAAATGTCGTGTTTGGCTTTGATAGATACTTTGATAACAGTACAAAGGCATACTGTCGCCTGCTCCGACAGGAGAAGCAGGGAACCAGCCGAATCCACATACTTAAACCAGACATGCCCACACCACCTAAGAGTGCAGTCCTTGGTGTCTGCAAAAACAAGATGCAGCTAAACAGAATGGTTGCTGAAGCCCTGCTGGATCCTGACTTCTACAAACCCGCCACACATAATGGACATAGTTTGACTCTCGCAGGTGTAGGTGATGTGCCTCTAGAGATTATGATGGGGATATGTCGGGAGCGTACAGATCTCTCATCAAGCCATGAAGAAGCTGATCCCATCCTCGTTCAACATGCCATATCACGGTGTGCGATGGGGGAGAACGTTCAAGTTATCTCAGATGACACAGATGTATTCATTCTTCTCCTCCATTTCTGTGTCTCCCACAAGTGTACAAGTCCTCTATTCATGAGCTCTCCTCGTGCAGATCGTTCGATTGTAGATCTAAGAGCCACTGCCGAGAAGAACAAGGACAGGGCAAGGGCCATTCTTGTAATGCATGCGTTAACAGGGATTGATACTATCGCAGCAACCTACAACATAGGTAAAAAGGTGGCACTCAAGGCCCTTCAAACAATTGACCCACAGAGTTTGTCCATCGTTGGTGATCCTCAAGTCAATCTTACTGAGATCTGCAGCTCAGCAACTGCCTTCCTGATTGCCTGCTTTGGCACGACATATGCTGAATGTAAATCAATGACCGAGTGCCGCCTCAAAATGTGTAAAAATAAAACAGGAGCTGGCACATCTATCAAGTTGTGTAGTCTACCACCTACAACTGAAGCAGTAACAGAAAATATCAAGAGAGCGCACTACCAAGTGACGCACTGGCTGACAGCCATGTCCGGCATACCACCACAACTCAGTCCAAAAGACCATGGATGGGAGCAAGACGGCTCTGTCCTGAAACCCTGCACCATCACACAAGGAACAAAACTGGCCCCTGATGAGATCCTTGAAATGGTACGGTGTGGATGTGAAAAATCTGCTTGTAAGGATGGAAATTGCAAATGTAGCCTCATCGGTTGCACAGTGTTCTGTGCCTGTGAAGCTGGCCAACTGTGTCTCAATCCACTGACCAAGAGATCAAACATAGAAGATGAGGGTGATGAGGATGGTGATGATGCCAGTTTAGACTCATAAACTAATATCAGTACAACATCTATTAACAATTGTGGCATAAATTTGTAGAATAGTAAAGTGGTCGCTATATTACCTCTTTTGTAAGTGTTTGCATTAAATTTGAGATTTGATATTTCCGTGTCGTGTCTTCTATGGCCCAATATGAAACCAAACAGGCTTTGAAATTGACCATTACTATTTGACCTTGACTTCAAGTCACTCAAAACACCCTGGTTAATCTACTTATATGCCCATAGACCTAATATCTGGTAAAACAAACCATCAGAACTGGCCTATAAAATGCTGAAACCTTCTATTTTTCATCTTTTTGGGGTCACATATCACATTGACCATGTGATCTTGACCTTGAAATGCTTCTGTCACCTCACAAATCGATTCAGCAACCTAGGAAACCTATCATTTGATAGTAAAACCAACAAAATCAACCCATTAGTTGCTGAGATGTGCTAGTGGTTGTTTTTGCTAGATGCGGGTGGCAGCCATTTTGAAAATACGCAAATTTAAAAAATGCCACCGCCTAAATTTAATGTTATCATCCAGAAATGTTGACTAGGAGTCCCAAGGATGCCAAAAATGCAAAAACCTCTATGACTTGTTTTTTTAAGGGGTTCAACTGGATTTCCCCCTGACTAGGTTCACTTGCACTTAACCCTTCAAGATCCAGGGGGGGGGGAGGGGGGGGGGGGAATTCACCCCCCCTCTAGTTTTTTGGCGATAGTGTCTCGGTGCTATTTCTTTCGTGCTGAGCCTGAGCCTGTCTTTTTCGGCTGTCGTCTTAGGCACATTTTGACACCAAATTTGTAAAAATGGGGAGTACCGTTCTCGCTTCAATGACCTTGTGCAAAGAAACCATGCGTACACAGACCATTGTGTGACATGTATAATGTATAAAACCTTATCATTAATTGGAATGAAATTTTGGACAGGTAATTATTATAGGTATCCTCATTTGCATATTTAATTAAAATCTATTACTGTTTGGCTGAGATCTGGTGGGGGGGTGGAATCTTCCCCCCCCCCCCTCCTTGCCCGGCTGTGGGTGGCCCGGCTCTTTGAGGGTTAAATGACAACATAGCAGGGTGTCCAATTATAAAAGCGGGAGTCTTTTTGACACACAGACACCCCTCTGGCTAAACCACTGGTTCACATCCGACCATTTTTACGACCTGCAAAGCACGTACAGTCAAAGGGAAAGCACAATAAAACACATTTATTATTCATGTTAATTGCAAGCTGAATATACGGGGGAAATGGACACAGGAACTACATAGTATGGTCTTGTATCTGTGAATAATTCCTACCTTGAATTTAAGATAATTCATAACATTATTTATTCATAATCATTTAAGATATTTCATATTCAGTGGTCTCACCAAGCATACATACATGTACCTTAGTGGGGCTCTTCTCCCACTCTGCTCCAATAAATTGAGAATGTTCCCCACACTGAAAACAACAATGCTCCGAGCCCAACATGCTGAAAAGTGACCCACCACATTGAACATTTGTGTTCCCCCAACCCCTAACTTTGTGAAAAGCTGCCATGTTGAATTTTCCTCGTCCTGCTCTGATAAAAATTAATGGTGAGACCGCTGTTTGTATTATCTGGAATTTAATTAGACAGTGTATTGTGGTGTGTCAAAGAGTAATAAAATTGAATAAACTAGGGCATGCCCGTACTATATCTATATCTAAAATTATATCCCCCCCCTCTATTTACATGAAATGGTTTGGTCCAAAGCGAACGGCTTGCGAGTGGTGACAATCCCCCCCCTCTATTTACATGCAATGGTTTGGTCCAAAGCGAACGGCTTCCGGAGTTTGGTAAAGAAATCGCCATCGCGTGCACAAACGCGCAGGAAAGCGAATGAATCGCAAATTCGTTTTTATTAGTTGTAAAACATAGTTTAACGCCAACATAGTTTGCAAACGTGAAATAAATGAATACGCTCTCAAATGTGCCATCCGAGGCAGAGTGTGCCCGCCACGTTCGGCACACGCGATCGTTCGCTGCTCTCTGATTGGTTGAATCGTTTTTTGGACATAGCTCGGTAAGTAATTGTCCGATTAATATGAAACCTTGAAAAGGCACATCCTCGGGTCCCCAGCAATATACCTGGCAAGTTAAAAGTATATCGGACCCGTGGTTGTCGAGAAACAGCGGTCACAGACAAACGTACAGACAGACAGAGATTACTGGAATTATAGATAGATAAGGCCTTTTGTGAATATCCTTAGAATATTCTGTTTTGAATGTATCATAAAGTAAAATGAATACTTTTGCCAAATTTTTTACTATTTACAATTGCTGAACAATCAAAACAAAAAAAGAATTCCTCCACCAACCGAATGAACACATGAATAAAAGTGATGGGGCTAGAGATGAAAGCAGAGGTTGTGACTGATTTTCTTTCGTTAATTTAGGAACCAAAACCTCCCAGGAAGCCACCAGAAGTAAGAACACCTGCTATCCCCAAAGAGGACAGTCATGCGGAGCCAATCCCAACATCTGATTCTGCACCTACACCATGTATCTCAACTGAACATTCCTATGCTGTCACCTCCAGCCCACTGACAACGACAAGGAAACTTGACGAAGCGAATGCAGTGTTCCAGAGTTGTCAAAAAAACCTGAAACTCACCCAACAACACAATCGACGTTTGAGGAGAAAAGTGGAATCGATGACCTCAATTGTCAAAGAGTTGAGGGAGAAGGGGTTGGTGTCTGAAAATTGTTGTCAACTCGATTCAACATTCGCTGGAGTGCCGAGAGCAGTCATGACTCGAATACTAAAAAAACAAAGCAGTGGTAACCATACTAGGGAGGAGTATGACCCTACACTTAAAGCATTTGCCCTGACACTGCACTTTTACTCAGCAAAAGGGTATGAATATGTTCGAGACACCTTTGAACTTGCGCTGCCAAGGCCCTCCACAATACGGAAGTGGTATAGTGCAATTGATGGGTCTCCTGGATTCAGTCAAGTAGTCTTTGAGGCACTGGAGACAAGGTTTAAGCAGGAGAGGGAAAAGGGTCAGGACACCCTTTGCGCATTGATGCTTGATGAGATGACAATGATGAAGTCAGTTGAGATGTCAGGGGACAAGGTATATGGGTATGTTGACATTGCAAATTGTGTTGAAGACGACAGTGTTCCACTTGCTACTAATGTCTTGGTGTTCATGTTGGTGACTGTGAATGGCAGTTGGAAGGTTCCTATTGCACATTTTATGGTTAATGGCTTGACAGGCAAGGAACAGGCAAATCTAGTCACTCAGTGCCTCATCAAATTACATGAGATTGGAGCCCACGTTATTTCTCTCACCTGTGATGGACCATCAGCACACGTGACCATGCTCAATGAGCTTGGGGCAAATATCAGTCACAACAACATGGACTCATCCTTCCCTCATCCTGCAGATCCTGGCCAGAAAGTTTGGGCAATGTTTGATGCTTACCATATGTTGAAACTGGCAAGAAATTGTTTGGGCACAATCAAAATGCTGAAGGATGGAGAGAATCGAATCATAGCATGGAAATATATGCAGGCACTCCATGATCTGCAGAAGAAGGAGGGGTTGCGACTGGGCAATAAACTGAGTCGGAAACACATACAGTGGAAAACGAATGTCATGAAGCCCAAACTGCAGCCCACTGCAGCCCAAACTTTGAGTGCAAGTGTGGCAGATGCAATCAAGTACTGTCGGGAGAGCCTAAAATTGGCTGAATTTCAAGGCAGTGAAGGAACATGCATCTTCATAGAAACGTTGGACCACCTTTTTGATGTCCTTAACTCCAGGAACCCACTTGCACGGAACTACAAGGCACCACTTATGTCTGCTCGTGAAGGGGTATTTTTGCCTTTCTTGGAGAGCACCTACAACTATCTCGCCACAATCACAAATTGTAACTAGCACGCCACTCAGTAGAGCGCATACTCCCGCCGTGGGTCAAGTTGGAATAGTATGATTTCACAAAAGTTTGAGGGAGTAGTTCAGTGACAACACAAGACAAGACAACACCAGACAGACACTGCACAGATATATATATATATATATATATATATATATATATATATATATATATATATATATATATATATATATATATATATATATATATATATATTGAAGGAGCTGGGGCTCCCACGTCGATCGGAAGAATGGACGCGACAAAAAGCTGGAATTCATCTGAGTTGCTTTAATCAAACCAAACACTCAGGCACTCTGAAAAGCCCGTTTATCGGGCAGCAATATATATACCTATTATCCCGGAGCGTTTGCCCAGGAAAGGCGAGAGGGGGCGTGGCCCAGCGTCCCGACCGAGGCCTGGCAAGTTGAGCGTGGGCCTGCCCGGGCGTCCTGGACGAGCCCGGCATGGTGATCGCTCCGCGTCCTTGATAGGTGCAAGGCGATTGTGAAAACCCAGCGGTAGCCGCTACACACGTCCCCCCAGAATCGACTTGCACCGGCAGGGTCAATTTGAGGGGGGTCCTGATGACCCGGCCGAAGCGACCCCTGGCGGGTCGTGGGAGGGGGTCCGGTGTGGTGGTGGGCGGTCGAGTGGGGGGCACCGTGGACAGGGGGTGGCCTCGCCATGGCGGAAGGGCCACCCGTGGTGGGTGGTCGACGTCCACGTGCGCCGGCTTGAGGCGGTCCACCGCAATCCGGTCCGACCTGCCGCCGATGTCGATGACGAACGACTTGTCGTCCCGTCGCAGCACCCGGAAGGGCCCGTCGTACGGCGGCCGGAGTGGCCCCCGATGTGCGTCGTGACGCACAAAAACATACTCCGCTGTGCGAAGTGCTGGGGGGACGTAGGACTGGGGGTCACCATGGTGGGATGTTGGCACGGGGGCAAACCGTCGGGCGGCCTCCTGGAGGTCCGAGCGCTGGTGAGCTGCGGACCAGGGACTGGTAGCGTCGGGCACGAATTCGCCCGGGACGCGTAGCGCCTGGCCATAGACAAGCTCGGCGGTGGATGCCTGGAGGTCCTCCTTGGGGGCCGTGCGGAGGCCCAAAAGGACCCACGGCAGCCGGTCGGCCCAACCGCCGTCTTGAAGGCCGGCCATGAGCACGGCCTTCATGGAGCGGTGGAATCGCTCGCACAACCCGTTTGCTTGGGGTTGGTAGGCCGTAGTACGGTGGAGCTTGACCCCCAGGTTGCGGGCGACCGCGCCCCACAGCTCAGAGGTGAACTGTGGTCCGCGGTCTGACGAGATGTCCGCCGGTGCGCCGAAGCGGGCGACCCAGGTGGCGATGAAAGCCTGCGCCACGTCGGCGGTGGTGGTGGAGACGAGGGGAACGGCCTCCGGCCACCTGGTGGTCCTGTCCACCATGGTGAGCAGGTGTGTGAACCCCCGTGACGGGGGGAGGGGGCCCACCAGATCCACGTTGACGTGGTCGAAACGTCGTTCGGGCACGGTGAAAGGTGCCAGCGGGGCCTGGGTGTGTCGGTGGACCTTGGCCCGTTGGCAGGCCGTGCAGGTGCTGGTCCAATCGCGGACGTCCCGACGAAGGCCGTGCCAGACGAATCGCGCCGACACCAGCTTCTGGGAAGCTTTCCGGCCCGGGTGGGAAAGGCCGTGGAGGGAGGCGAAGATGCGGCGTTGCCAGGTGACGGGCACGATGGGGCGAGGCTGGCCTTGGGAGACGTCGCAGAGCAGGACAGTGTCCGCGAAGGGGATGTCGGCCAGGCGGAGGCCCGTGTCCGCCGCCCGGAGGGCTTGCACTGTGCTGTCGGTGGTTTGGTCCGCCGCCATAAGCGCAAAGTCCACGCCCAGGTGGACCGCGTTCGCGCTGGCCCGGGAAAGACAGTCGGCCACGGCGTTGTTTTTGCCGGTGACGTGCCGGATGTCCATGGTAAACTCCGACACGGCGGAGAGGTGGCGCTGTTGGCGGGCCGACCACGGCTCCGTGACCTTGGCCATGGCGTAAACCAACGGCTTGTGGTCGATGAACGCCGTGAAAGGTCGGCCCTCCAGGAGGCGGCGGAAATGGCGGACGGCCAGGTATAGACCGAGGAGCTCCCGGTCAAACGTGCTGTATTTGAGCTCGTTCGGCCGGAGCTGCCGGCTGAAAAAAGCGAGTGGCTGCCAAACCCCGTTCACCCATTGCTCATGTACGGCGCCCACCGCGTAGTCGGAGGCATCCGTGGTGAGGGCGATGGGAGCGTTGAGCACCGGGTGAGCGAGCAGTGTTGCGTCGGCGAGGGCCCGCTTTGAGCTTTGGAAGGCCGCATCCATTGCTGCGGACCAGGCGATGTCGTGCTTGGCCGGCTTGCCCCGGAGGGCTTCGTAGAGGGGCCGCATGGCCGCATGAGTTGAGCAGCGCGGGGCACGAAGCGGTGATAAAAATTCACCATTCCCAGGAATTCCTGCAGGGCCTTTATGGTGCGGGGACGCGGGAACGTGGTGATGGCCTCGACCTTGGTTGGCAGCGGCACGGCCCCGTTCTTGGTGATGTGGTGGCCCAAAAAATCAACGGCCGTCGTGCCGAAGTGGCATTTGGCCGGGTTGACGATGAGGCCGTGCTCGCTGAGGCGCCCGAACAGTGTTCGGAGGTGGAGGAGGTGCTCGGCCCGGGACGTGCTGGCGACGAGGATGTCGTCCAGGTAAACGAAAAGGAACGGCAGGTCACGCAGCACGCCGTCCATCAAGCGCTGGAACGCCTGAGCCGCGTTCTTGAGACCAAACGGCATCCGCAAGAATTCGAATAAGCCGAACGGCGTGATGACTGCCGTTTTAGGGACGTCGGCCGCCCTGACAGGTACCTGGTGATATCCCCGTATGAGATCAATTTTCGAAAAAATGACCCGTCCCGCCAGACGGGCGGAGAAGTCTTGGATATGCGGGATCGGGTACCTGTCGGGGGTGGTAGCGTCATTGAGATGGCGGTAGTCGCCACACGGGCGCCATCCACCCCCCGGCTTTGGCACGATGTGCAGTGGCGAGGCCCACGCGCTATCGGAGCGCCGCACGATGCCGAGGTGCTCCTGTTGGGAGCTGTAATGCCCCTCCCCCTTTGTATATCCTTGCTGCTTTACCAATTACCAAGTATAACCAATTATATGTTTTGTTTTGACTGGTTGCTGTACTCTTTCATAATACTTAGTCCTTTCTTATGCATTGAGGATGTGTAATATCCTAATAAGGAGTTCTGTGCCTGTGAGCTCTTGGCCTGTGTGGGCACAATCTCTCGTTCCCCTTCCCTGGCCTTGGTGGCAACTGTTATCTCTCAGCCTCCCTCTAGACTTTGCCAATATCCTGTGGGCTGACACATTTACGAGTGTCCCCTCCCTTTTGTACTTTCCCAACCAAGGTTTCTATACAGAAAGTTGTAAACATGTTGCCACATATGGCTGACCATCTCCTTATCTGAGTTAAACTATGAGTGGCCTTGATGAGCTTCCTCTAACTAACTGAACAACAGGATGGGACTATGGTGGGAGGGCCAATGAGCCCATTCTGTCTCTGTATCTTGTGAGCTAAAACCACACCCGATATTCCTTATATAAAGCAAGTTTTAATCGAATTATTTCAGAGCATCTTGTTGTAGTGTTGGTCATTTCATGTGAACCTTCTGCGACATCTTGCTGTCCGCAAGCTTGTGTAATCGAGTTCTAATAAATATATCCGTTGCTCCTTTTCTCTGAGTCTTCTGAGTCCCAAGTTCTAAGTCTCAATCCGACAAATGGTGGCAGCGGTGGGATCAGTCTGTGCAGTCCGGGACGCGGTCCCAGGCAAGTGAGTGGTGAGAGACCAGCTGGCAATTGATCCGGGTCAGGTGAGCTGTGGTTTTCTTTTGTTTTTCCTTTATAGCCTGGGGGTCAGTCCAAATTGTAACCCACACTCTCTTGCTCGGGTGCCGTTTGTTCCGTTCCCTGCTCAGACCTGATCCTCGAACCTAAATTTAAATACGGACCGCTTGGGTCCCGGAGCAACTGACTGTTTATGGACTCGTCAGGGTAACGTTACGTAAGGGAAAGTGCCCCACGTTGGGCGCCTGTGGATAAGGAGTAATAGATCTCTGGGTTGTGAGGGTAAGGATAAGGGCGGCGTCCCGATCCGAGGCCTACCCGGGAGACGTTGGAATTATAAGTAAGGTTAGAAGTATTATACGGGCGTAGGACGCCAGGAGAGTATAGTAAGGGTAGGTTAGACGGCTGAGTAGGCGGGCGATCCTCTCAGGAGAGTAGGTAGCGTGGCTGTACCGCGAGGCGGGCGATCCTCACGGGTACAAGGCTGCGAGCCTCTCAGAGTTAGGTAGACGGCTGTACCGCGAGGCGGGCGATCCTCACGGGTACAAGGCTACGTCGGTAAACTAAATTTTCCTAGGATGGGGAACAGGATGGGTAATAAGATTGTAAAGGCAGGTGAACCGCTTAGAAATACCCCAGCATTTTTCATGTTTCGGAGGTATGGCTATGATGCTGCGAGACCAGGGAAGTCATGGGTTGCGCTGACGAAGGATTTAGGTGAACCGTGGCCCGAAGGAGGGTCTTTTGCACTGGAAAAATTGGACGCGTTGTATGAGGCATTAGAAAAGTTGGAACAGGCCACGAAACACTTCCCGCCTGACTATTGGAAAGTCTTTGGTTGGTGGAAGGAAGAAGCAATGAAGCGACACGCAAAGTCGAAACAGGCCAGCTTGGCCGGTGAGGTAACAAAACTCAAGGGTCTGAGGAAACAGGCGAATAAAGTGCAGGATGAAGCGCTTAAAGAAATCGAGAGACAGGCCAACGCGCGACTGATGTCGCTCGTTGAAAACCCAGACCCTGCGGTAGGGGAAGTAGTGACCAATCTACCCTCCCCAGCCCCAGACCTAAGCCCTGTCCCGGGGCTTCAGGCACCACCTATCCTTTCTGCGCTCCCGCCACCACCTCCCTATAACCCCGCTACCATCGCGCCCCAGATACCCCAGAACCACCCGAGCCAGGGAAGACCGTTTGCACAACTCGGGGCTAACGGAATAGATGACGGGACCGACATCGCAGGGTTCCCGCCACCGATAGGACAGGATGGGTTATACCCCTCACTGGTAGGCTGTAACGGGAAAGAGACCTCACAAACTACCCCATTGGAATGTCAGGAAATAGAGGGAAGAAAAACATTGTGCCCCCTACAAGTTATCGGAGTTGACGCAGCAGGTCATGGGGTTCGAGAAAGGGTACCATGGAAAGAATCCTCTTTAACGGTAATGCGGGAAAGGATTCAACATTTGCTTATTGAGGATCCACGACAGATAGTGCCAACCATGTCGAATTGGGTTATAGCTGGCGAGTGCGACTATCGAGACATAACTCATATGGGAGTATCCGTGCTCCCACCCAAAGTATGGGAAAGGGCTAGACTAAGAGCACACTGGCCGCACGACGATCCAAGGGCAGCAGGAGCGGGCCAGATAACACCAGCGCAATGGGACGCACTGAAGGTCCGGCTGCTGGGTGCCATCGAACATGCGCTGTTGCCAGCAGGGGGTCCGGATTGGGGAAAAATCGGGGCCATAAAACAAAAACCAGGAGAACCAATTGGAGAGTACCGAGAAAGGTTGGAAAAGGCCATCGCGCGCTGGGGAGGACTGGGTCCGATGCAGCTGGTAGGGCTACCTCAACCGTTGGTAAATCAATATCTAATCGAGGGGCTTCGGCCGATATTAAAGAAACAGGTACAGTCCGTCCTCTTCGGCTGGAAGGGAATGACAACCAACGAATTATGCGACAAACTGGAACAATGCCCAGGCTCCTCCCTAGAGGAGAAGAAGGATATTAAGGAGGAAATATTGCAAATGTTTGTCCAAGAGAAACGGGCTCAATTTAATCAAAATAAGAAGGGGGATCAGAGTCAGAACTACATACGCGAACAGTGCCAGAAGTGGGGGCCTGTTCGAGGTTTTGAGGAACATAGGAGGAGTTGTTGGCCTTCTTTCTATAGGGGCCAATTCCCCAACGGAGAGTGGATCCACCACGAAAATGAAAACTGCGACGGTTGTACTGAGGAAGACTTTGGACTAATTAATATGGACGAGGTAAAACAACAATGGACAATACCACCCCCTCTTCCCCCTCCTCCTCAAAACCCTCAAACTTGGACTGTGCAAGGGCCCCCTCCCCAAAATTGGTATCCACCAAGACCCCTTCTCCAAACCCCTGGACCACCCCCCAATAGTGGGATGCAGAATGGACCAAGGGGGAACTGGGCCCCGCCTCGGGGTCCGCCGCAATGGCAACCTGTAAACCAGTCACAGTGGCGGCCGCCAGAATGCCGGCAGGGAGGAAGGGGCGCTGTAGAGGGACGACCTATGCCCTCCGCACCACCGGTTCCGCAGGAACCGTGCCATTATTGCAAGCAAATGGGACACTGGATACGTGATTGCCCAAAGGCTCATAAGGGGTTTCCGCCCCAATACAATAGAGGGGCCTATTGACGGGACGCTGGCGGGTCGCCCAAGGAGTGTCCTCTTTTGACCATGACACCGGAAGAGGAACCGACCTTGACGTTGGACGTGGAGGGAAGACAATTAGAATTTCTCGTCGATACGGGCGCGACTCGCAGCACAATTAACAAGGGGCAGTTGCCCTCTTTGCGCCCCACGGCGAGGAACGTTCAAATACTGGGCGTTTCGGGCTTACCCCAAGCGCTTCCTGTTTCGGAGGAAGTGCGAGTAACATGCGGCCCGCTGGAGGCTAAACATGCGTTCTTGATGACCACTACCGCCCCGACAAATTTGTTGGGACGGGACTTGTTGTGCCGATTGGGCTGCCAAATCTCATGTACAGAGGAGGGAGTTTTCGTAGACGTCGCGGAATCTAAACGCGACTTGTTGATGACGACATTGTCTCGGCCCGGCCCCACCGCGTATTGGTGGCGCTTGGATGAAGGGGCTCTGGCCACCTGGACGCATATCATAGATAATGTGTGTTTGGATAGTTCAGTTCTGCGAGATTGGCTACAACTGCACCAAATTTCGATAAAAAACTTAAAGGATAATCCACCCCATTGCACTGCGTACTATGATGCAACGGGCGAGGACGAGAATTATCGAGAAAAGGTTAAGGAAAAGCTGGGCGAGCGCACGCCTCTACACTTATCACGGATGTGGATCGGCCGTGAGGGAATAGGAATCGAGGCAGTCCTAACCTCGAGTCAGCGTGCGTTGACCCAATACCCCGAAGGAGCGGCCGCCCATGTTACCCTCACTACTGCCAAGGGGTGGCCGCCGGAAAGTGTAGGTTGGATGGTGGGGAGGTTACGAGAAGTCCCCTTACAAGGTTATCGGAGTAAGAGAGGCCGCTGGACTTTGAAACGGCTCCAAAATGGAGAAGGGTCCTCACTCTCTGAAGACCTGGACAAAATCACAGACTGGTCAAACAAGTGGAACATGTCTTTCAATCCTGACAAATCTCACACTCTTACTATGTCTCTCCGAAAAGATCGACTGGACAACCCTCCCATCTACTTTCTCAACAATCCTCTCCAAGAAGTTCTGTCGCTCAAGATTTTGGGTCTCACTATCTGCCATGATCTTTCTTGGGAAAACCACATTTCCAAGCTGGCCTCCAAAGCCAGTCGCCGACTGGGCATCCTCCGTCGTGCGAAGTCCTTCCTCGGCACACCTGAGCTCCTCACCACATACAAGGCTTTCATCCGCAGCTCAATGGAATACTGTTCTCCCCTATGGGCTGGTGCTCCTGCCTCACACCTAGCTCGGCTTCACGCTGTTGAAACCAAAGCTTTCAGAATTATTGGAATCTCCCGCGATGAAGCTATCTCTGAGGGCCTTTCACTCACTCACCGCAGGCAGGTAGGTGGCCTTTCTGTCTTCTACCGACTCCTCTCCGGCCTTGCACCCCCAGCTCTCTCTGTGCTCTGTCCCCCAAATATTCCTACAGGTCGCACAAGATCTGCCAGCAACCCTCTGATGGTTAAACTGCCGAAATCTCGGCTCTCTGCTCACCTTCACTCTTTCATTCCTCTTTTCTCCCGCCTCTGGAACAAACTCCCTCACTCCCTTCAATCCCACTCCTCCCTCCAGGTCTTTAAAACAGCTGTTCACCACCATCTCTTATCTTCCCCCATCCAAAACCTTGATCTTTTCTACCCCCACTAATTCACCCCAGATCCACCTTGTTTGAAATTCCAACTTCTTTCCTGGAAGTCCTGGCAGTGTCCATATGTTTTATACCTCTCCCACCGCCCCCTTCCCATGCCACCCCCCCCCCCCCAAAGCCCTCGCCCTCTCTCAGATCTCTCGATGTCTCCATGTCTCTCGGTCCCTGCTCTCAAATGTTGTGTTTGTGTCCTTTCCCCCTCTCTCCCCATCTTGTCTACCGCTCCCGATGTTATATGTTTTATGTGTCGGTTTGTCTTTCTGTGTGATTAATGTTAGCTCTTTCACGAGCCTCGATCTTGTATACAAAAAAAAAAAAAAAAAAAAAAAAAAAATTTGACTTCAAGACACACGGAGGGATGGAGTGTTCGAAGCAACAGAGTTGCCTCCTAAGGGCACCTATGCCATGAGGGCAGTGCTAACGGATCCGGGTGAGTCAGATTACCTCCTAGCGGAGGTGCCAGACAATTTATGGCCTAAGAGCGACGGTGAGGTTGGACGGATGCGAGACGCCAAACCTCTAGTGATAGCAGTGCAGCCAGGGATGCGCTTGCCAAATGTAAAACAGTATAAGCTACGACCTGAGGCCGATGTAGGCATAGCACCAGTAATTCAATCGCTAGTGGAACAGAAAATTATCGTGGAAACTAACAGTCCCTGTAATACACCAATTTTGCCAGTAAAAAAGCCGTCGAAGGACAAATGGAGGTTTGTACAGGATTTAAGGGAGGTGAACAAGGTGATACAGGGCATACACCCACTAGTTCCAAACGGAGAAACCCTCATGATGTCAATCCCGCCGGACGCAACATACTTCACGGTTATCGACCTTTGTTCTGCGTTTTTCTCTGTGCCCATCGCGCCTGAGTCACAATACTTGTTCGCTTTCACCCATAGGGGGCGCCAGTATACTTGGACAGTACTACCTCAGGGGTTTTCAGATAGCCCCACTCTGTTTTCCCGGGCGCTACACCGCGACCTGGCAGATGTGGAATTGAAGGGAGGGTCAGTGTTGCTGCAATACGTTGACGATTTGTTGAGTTGCTCCCCTTCAAAGGAGGCGTGCGAAATGGATTCCATGGCCCTATTAAAGGCCTTGGCGGCCAAAGGCCACAAAGTAGGCAGACCAAAACTTCAGTTTGTGCGGAAGGTTGTAACTTACTTGGGACACGCCATTTCGCACGGAAAACGAGAATTGGATGCTGGACGGGTGACCGCTATCATGGAGCTGCCTCGCCCTCGCTCGCAACGGCAACTGCTGCGCTTCCTAGGTATGACGGGATATTGCCGCACTTGGATACTGGATTTTGCGCTGCTGGCTAAGCCACTATACGAGGCGACCAAATCAACCGCCTCGGACGAATTGGTATGGACGGAGGAATTGAGGCGATGTTTTGACGGGCTGAAACAGGCGTTGGTCACGGCACCGTCATTAGGACTCCCGGATTATGCGAAACCTTTTACCCTTTACACTCACGCCGTGGGAGGTTTCGCCCAGTCAGTTTTGACACAGACCCATGGGGATAAGGAGCGGCCGGTAGCCTACTTTAGTAAAAAGTTAGACCCGGTCGAACGAGGGTTTCCGGTGTGCCTGCAAGCCGTGGCAGCGGCCAGGTACGCAGTAGAAAGAACAGCGGACATCGTTATGGGACACCCAGTAACGCTACGGGTACCGCATTGCGTCACTTCGCTGTTGTTACAGCGAAGCACACAGCATTTGTCTAACACTAGATTAATGCAATACGAATCCGCACTGATCACTGCAGCCAACATCACGATCGAACGTTGCACGACACTCAACCCAGCCTCACTGATGCCCACCCCTGAGGAGGGCGAACCCCATGTGTGCGCCGACGTTGTGCAGCTAGTCTCCACGGTGCGATCGGATTTAAAGGACAATCCCTTAGAATACCCCGACTGTACATATTATGTCGATGGATCAGCTAGGCGCGCATGGGACGGGTCCCTGTTGTCCGGGTACGCCGTGTGCTCGGATAGCGAAACGGTGAAAAGCGGGCGTCTTCCACCTACATTTTCCGCACAGCAGGCGGAGCTGTGCGCCTTGACCAGAGCGTGCAGCTTGGCGGAAGGCCTTGCCGTCAACATTTACACAGATTCGGCCTACGCTCACGGCGTAGTCCACGATAAAGGGGCCATCTGGAAGATGAGAGGTTTTCTCACATCTGCCGGTTCAGTGATAAAAAATGGCGCGTTGGTAGAAGGGCTCCTCCGAAGTATTTTACTTCCCCGCGCTATCGTGGTAATTAAGTGTCGTGGCCACCAAAGGGCGGACACTGACGTTGCCCGGGGCAATGCAAGGGCGGACGAGGCGGCAGGAAAGGCCGCCAACCAACAGATAGAACGCAACATGCCGATGGTGACACGAGCAAAGGCGACATCCGCACAGATTGCTGACATACCGACTGTGGGACCACCCGCCACACCAACTAAGGACGATATCATAAATTTGCAGAACGCTGCACCAACGGCCGAACACGAGGACTGGCTTAAGCGAGGGGCGATACGCCTCGGGCCAGGAGAAATATGGACCCTTGACGAGAAACCTATAGCACCCCAGGCCTTACTGCCTTGGCTGGCACGCATGGCTCATCAGAATGGTCATGTGTGCCAGAGGGGGGTGATGGGACAGATAAACTACACTTGGGCAGCGCCAGGACTGTCACGGATTGTATCCGAAGTGTGCCGATCGTGCGTGGTCTGCCAGCAACACAATAGAGGGGCGCCGCCGAGACATGCACATGATGGGGGACGGCCCCCGCCTAGTGGGTCGTTCGCAACTATCGAGTTCGATTTTACAGAATTGGAACCAAGCATGTCGTTTCGCTATGTGTTGGTAATCGTAGATACGTTCACCAAATGGGTCGAAGCCTACCCATGCGTCAAGTCCGATGCCCCGACAGTAGCGAAGCGCCTCGTAAGGGATTTTATGTGCAGATTTGGCATCCCCCAGATAATTTCGTCAGATCAAGGGGGCCATTTCACGGCGCAGGTGGTCAAGGGCATCCTGAAGGCGTTGGGCGTTAAACAATCCTTCCATTGCGTTTACCACCCACAGTCATCGGGACTTGTGGAACGAACGAATAAGACTTTAAAGAATAAACTAGCGAAACTTTGCGCAGACACAGGCTTGAGGTGGCCAGAGGCTCTCCCGCTTGCGTTGATGAGCATCCGTTCCACCCCGGGTCGCACTACGGGCCTTTCCCCCCACGAAATATTAATGGGACGACCTATGAGCTTGCCCGTTTCAGCACCAACAGACATGTCCACCCTTGCTTTGCCAGTAATGGATGACATGCTTTTGAGATTTTGCATAGGCTTGTCCAATGTGGCACGCAGCATCCATGCTCGAGTACGAGAGGCGCTGCCTGAACCAATAGGCCACGCCATCCACGACTTCCAGGCCGGCGACTGGGTGCTCGTAAAGCACTTCACCCGCAAGGCTGCTTTGGAGCCACGGTGGAAGGGACCATTCCAGGTGCTACTGGTCACACCGACGGCAGTCTTCTGCGAGGGTAAACCTTCGTGGATCCACGCCACCCATTGTAAGTTGTCCATCCCCGCACCACAAGCCACACAAGACACTACACCCCACACTGCTGAAGACAATGCACCGTCTAGGACACCACAGTCTCCTAAGGGCGGCGATGACGGTCATGATGATGGGAATTCTGGGCAGCTGCCGCAAACCCCCTGCCAAAGATAGGCTCTTGCACTTTGAGCTATCGAGAAAGGACCTCCCCAAGTACCCAGGACCCGACAATTATTCAGCATTTCCCCTCTACCCCGTCAAGTATATAACGGCTTGCTGGGGAGACAAAATAGCGGTGAATTGCTGTAACTTGGAAACGAGCTTTAAGTGGTTATCTGTAAGATGGGTGGAAGCTATAGTGGTACACAATAAGACACCACAGGCACGCATGACAAGACCACGCCTAGTCCTGACTAAGGTTAGGAAAGTGGAAAATGGAACATACACTGGGGACATAAGCAGCCGATATGCCCCAGGATATCGATGGGGCAAGGGCATTGAGAATACTACCCTCATGTTGCATTATACCCCCATTGGTCCGGATACAACAATGATTCTTGAATGTGGAATATGGCCCCCTCGCACAATAATCCCAAATGGAACTGAACCCTACGTCCGACCTAGTTGCGCCGCCTACGTCATTAAAACCCCGCCTGCCCAGGAAGTAAGAAGGAAGCCAGAGGAGAACACATACTGGAAGGTCGCACGGCATATGGCCACATTACAGAATAGGACACGGTGTTGGATGTGTATGCACCTTCCCCGCACCAGCACAGCAGGAATACCAATGGTAGTGTTACCCCTATCACTCAATGATTTGTGCTCGAAGCCACTAGACACCAAATGCCTTAGTACAACCCTGACAAGCCAAGGTTCTGACGGAACCGCGTGTAAACGAGTTTTCCAGTACTCGCCCCCCATCCAGCCCCGACACTTTGAGGAACGTCCGGCGCCGGTTTGGGTTAAGCCGGCTAAGGGGGCCCTATGCTTAGAAGGAAAGGGCCAAATAATGGTAGGTAAATCCGTGTGTAGAGATACCCTCCTCGCGGACCCTAGGGAAGGGAAACACATGCTGTTAGTAAATGTTACAAGTTCGCCCTTACATAACCTCACACACCTCCAGTTGGCATGGGAAGGGGAAAACGGAACAAACACTATCGCAGACCTTCGCACTTGCATGACCACTCATTTAGTGGCTCCACACGGAACCATGTTTGTATGCGGGAACAAGGCTTACCCGTATTTACCTGATAATTGGGGAGGAATTTGCTATTTAGGATCAGTTTTCCCAGAAATGGAAATGCGACAACACTTGCATAATACCCCCGCACTCATAAGGACACAACGAAGCACCTATTGGCACGACGACGGCACCACCACCTTACATGGCGCTGATTGGGAGAAGGCCGTTAGTTTCTTCTTCCCATGGGCTGGGACGGTCATGAGCAGTTACCGCATTGACAAAATTGCGTTAATCTTAGAAAGTGTGGCCAACGCCACCGCTACAGCACATGACGAAATGTTGGACACAGTTGTCCACCTGCGTACAATGGTTATGCAAAATAGGGTCGCGTTAGATATGCTATTGGCAGAACGAGGAGGGGTATGTGGGATAATTGAGGGTAGATGTTGCACTTTTATTCCTGATCCCTCACAGGGGGTCAGTGCTGCTATTATAAGGTTAAGGGAAAGCGCTCATACATTGACAAGGGATCGAATGGATCGGGAAGCCTCCCACCATTGGCTTACCGACTGGTTCAAAGGGTGGACAGGTACGATAGTAAAGTGGGTACTGACCGCCTTGGCAATAGTCCTTGGAATCGTGGTCAGTTGTGTAATAATCAAGGCTTTAGTCCTTGCGTGTGTGAGAAAGTTTTCCACAGGATGGACACTGAAGACGACAACAGAAAAGGCCATGGTGATGATCGACAAGCTGATCGCAGGTCCAGATGACACACCGGCCGTCGACGTGACTGCAGACCGCGGATCCTGGAACGACGACCCGAACGAGCCACTGGGCCGCGACAATGAGATCTCCGCTTCCGAAGATTGTTCTTCCATTGTTGATATTACCGATAATGATGTTGATTACACTTTTGCGGACCTCGAAGCATTTCAGGCTGCCAGGAGGCCGATTACTCTGGGCCCCAACACGTCGCATGCAGACGTCAACGAGTTCCTAAGGGACTCCTCTCGTTTCTTCTCGATGTGTAAGGCTATGACTGTTGCTGGCCGCCGACGCCGCAGGCCTACGCCACCTGAGAATAATGTTACTGATGATGTTACCAATGATGATGTGGGCCACTTGCAAGGGTCCCCGACTGATGTTTATGTCTCAATGCAGGCCTTGCCTCTTTATGTTTCACGAGCTCACCTTTATGTCTCACAAGCTCACAGTGAGTCAAACGCCACTGACCCAGTCCGGGATTTGGACCCAGCTGCTAACCCAAGCCCGGATGGAGAGGAACTCGATCGTGGAGATACTCTGAGTTCCGAGTCTGATTGTTTTACGAATTCGTCCAGGGATAGCAGCGATGCAAGCAGCATCGCCTCGGACGATCTCGACTTTGACCCAAAGGAAGTCGCTCTCCCTCCTTTGGACCGTTATGCTTTATTTTATGGCCATAGGTTTGAGCCACCTGATACTGACGATGTTGTGTCTTCCCCAGATCACCAGCATGTAAGAGACCTCATGAACATGAATATCGATTGAGCGCTGAAGATCTACAAGGATTTCACCTGGGGAAGCCTGGGCGAGCTCCAGTTGGGGAGGAGTCCTGGCCGCACCTCTGTGCTCCAAGGGTGGGTCGGGAGATCTTCCTGGGTGTGGACCCCGGTGGAACCAGAGGTCTTCGTTGTGGATTTGACGCGCTATTCGATCTTCATGCCTCTACGGTCTCACCTCATACACCCATCTACACCTGACTTACATCATACACCCACTTACACCCACTTACACCCACACACCCGCGGATCATCCTGCTGAGTGCGATGTGCGGTACTGGGTACGGGACATGCTCACTGGGCTGCATTCGCGTGGTACGTTTAGTGAACCCTTTACACTGTCTCTCTCACCTCTCTTGGTGGATTTTTCATGCCATTTGATCACCCTGCTTTTACGGACTTATACACTGTATACTTTGTATACTCACATACAGACGCGAATCATCCTACTGAGTATGTGTGGTGCTTTGGGTACGGGACATGCTTACTGGGCTGCCTTCGCGTGATATGTTGAATGACTTTCCTGATTGGTTTTGTTTCTGCTTTGTTTGAAATAAAGGCCTTTGATTGGCTCGTAGATAACTTTGTATCTTAGATCCAAAAGGGCGGTATGTTGGGAGCTGTAATGCCCCTCCCCCTTTGTATATCCTTGCTGCTTTACCAATTACCAAGTATAACCAATTATATGTTTTGTTTTGACTGGTTGCTGTACTCTTTCATAATACTTAGTCCTTTCTTATGCATTGAGGATGTGTAATATCCTAATAAGGAGTTCTGTGCCTGTGAGCTCTTGGCCTGTGTGGGCACAATCTCTCGTTCCCCTTCCCTGGCCTTGGTGGCAACTGTTATCTCTCAGCCTCCCTCTAGACTTTGCCAATATCCTGTGGGCTGACACATTTACGAGTGTCCCCTCCCTTTTGTACTTTCCCAACCAAGGTTTCTATACAGAAAGTTGTAAACATGTTGCCACATATGGCTGACCATCTCCTTATCTGAGTTAAACTATGAGTGGCCTTGATGAGCTTCCTCTAACTAACTGAACAACAGGATGGGACTATGGTGGGAGGGCCAATGAGCCCATTCTGTCTCTGTATCTTGTGAGCTAAAACCACACCCGATATTCCTTATATAAAGCAAGTTTTAATCGAATTATTTCAGAGCATCTTGTTGTAGTGTTGGTCATTTCATGTGAACCTTCTGCGACATCTTGCTGTCCGCAAGCTTGTGTAATCGAGTTCTAATAAATATATCCGTTGCTCCTTTTCTCTGAGTCTTCTGAGTCCCAAGTTCTAAGTCTCAATCCGACACTCCAACGCGTCGAATTCGGCCTTCGCCACGGCGAGCTTGGCTGGGTCGAGGTGGCGGGCCCTGGCGTAGACCGGCGGGCCCGTGGTTGGTATGTGGTGCTCGATCCCATGCCGTACTTCGACGGCCGAAAACGTCGGCCGCGTGAGGGCCGGGAACTCCGTGAGCAGGCGAGCAAACTCGTTCGCCGCCGGGACGGCGCATGCCAGCTCGGTCGGCGCGGAGCTGCTCAATGTGCATACCAGGGAGCTGAAGGTTTCGGCGTTGATTAAACGACGCCGTTGGACGTCCACCAGCAGTCCATGTGCGCAGAGGAAGTCGGCGCCTTGCAGAGCCATGGGCACGTTTGCGGTTACAAACGTCCAAGCAAAGCATTGGCCGCCGAGCAGAGGGTGACGTTGCGCGGGCCGAAGGTGCGGATGGTCGATCCGTTGGCCGCAACCAAGGAGGGGCCGCAAACCGCGGATTGCCTGTCCTGGTCAGAGGCGGGTATGACGCTCAGTTTGGCGCCGGTGTCGCACAGGAAGCGCCGTCCGGACGCTTTATCCGTGATGAACAGTAAGTTGCCCATGTGGCCGGCGCTCATGGCTGGTAATGAACGCCGGCCCGGCCGTTTCCCGGCCTGCCGAAGGTGCACGTGGGTCGGCATGTCCGGGCCTTCTGTCCGAACCTGGCATGATAGTAACACCACGCTTGGTCAGGTGGAGGCCCCGGTCGTCGTGCTGGAAGTGGTCGGCTCGGTGTAGCGGCCGCCAATTGCGTCGGCAGTTCGGTCGTCGACCCTGCCGGGTGCTCGGGCGCCATGGGTGTTGCATCGGACGGCGGTGGGTCCCATGTCGCCGCTGCGATGCACTGTCCTGCGGCGGAGATCTTGTCGGCTTCTCTGGCAAGGGCCCGGGGATCTGTGATCGTCGTGCTTGCCAGGGCGAGGCGTTAGGCAGCTGACGGAGGAACAGCTCCCGGAACAGGAATGCCGGAGAGTGCTCGCCGAGCAGTGAAAGCATGTAGTCCATTCGCTCGGAAGGGCGCGTGTCGCCGAGCTCGGGCAGGTCGAGCAGGCGCCGTGCGCGCTCCGCCGATGGGAGGGCGAAAGCGTCGAGGAGAAGCTTCTTAATCGCGCCGCATTTGTCAGCGGCTGGCGGGCTCTCGAGGAGGCTCAGGGCACGGGCCGCGGTGGCCGAACCGAGCGCTGCTACCACATGGTGGAAGCGGGTGTCGTCGGCCGTGATGCCTCGCAGGGCGAACAGGGAATCCGCCTGTGCGAACCAAACCGCCGCGTGAGCCTCCCAGAAGGTAGGCAGTTTAAGGGCGACTGCCGTGTCCATGTCGGTAGGTCACCAATGAAGGAGCTGGGGCTCCCATGTCGAACGGAAGAATGGACGCGACAAAAAGCTGGAATTCATCCGAGTTGCTTTAATCAAACCAAACACTCAGGCACTCTGAAAAGCCCGTTTATCGGGCAGCAATATATATACCTATTATCCCGGAGCGTTTGCCCAGGAAAGGCGAGAGGGGGCGTGGCCCAGCGTCCTGGCTGCGGCCTGGCAAGTTGAGGGCGAGCCTGCCCGGGCATGCCCGGGCGTCCCGACCGAGGCCTGGTAAGTTGAGCGCGGGCCTGCCCGGGCGTCCTGGACGAGCCCGGCATGGTGATCGCTCCGCGTCCTTGATAGGTGCAAGGCGATTGTGAAAACCCAGCGGTAGCCGCTACAATATATAATATATATAGAATATATTGAAGATAATGTTAAAAAATAAAACAAGGCAATTTCACTTACATTTTCGGATTCAGCGTTCAATTCTATATAAGTGAGTGTATTTTGAGGCATGTGTGACTTCCAATAAAATTGTAACCCAGGAAAACGTGCGTTTCATTCCTTAGGGATACAACATGTAAAACTGGCCCAAACGTCAAAACAAAACTCGCTCATTTTAAGTCGTACAAGCTAATGCGACCACTCATTCTTCTGGGAAGAATCCCGTGCACATGCTGGTCACACTTATAAGTCACCTAAGTCTTTATAAGTTCATCAAATACTTACAGCGCGATTGACATTCACTGAGGTAAAAGTTGATATCTCTTCTGAGGTAAAAAACAAAACCCCCCCAAAAAACAGTTTTAAAGCATTATACGTATCAAACGATACATTTTATGAAATGAGGAAACCTAATACACACTTTGGTGGTTTTAAAATGACAGAATATGTCTTTATTAGAAAAAAAAATGAACATTGAAGACAACGCTGCTAAAAAAAATACACCGCTCTAACGCATAACCACGAGTTTAAACTACATTTACAACAAATATGAAAACTATTTTCACATCACAATGTTAAATATAGAATATATAGAAGATAATGTTTAAAAAAAATGAGCCCTATCTTCCAATGGTAAAAAATCCTTCAAAAAATTCCTGGATCCGGAATAATATCCTGAGCTTCACCAAAAACGAATCAATTCTTCCTTATCCCAAGGGCAATCATCCCACCAACTTTCATCCAAATCCGTTCAGAACCTTTCCAGATATCTTGTTCACAAACACACGAACACACACATGCACACACACACACACACACACACACACACACACACACACACACACACACACACACACACGGACGGACACGATCGAATGCATTACTCCCTGGCGGGAGTAATAAACAGGTCATGACTGAAACACGCCTCAAAACAGCATTCATTGGAATCATGACATGTGTCATGAGTGTGAAAAATCTGTATCTGACACATGTGAAACCAGTAGATTCACCACTGCAGTACATGTTAACCTACAAGCTCAGTCAGGACCACATTGAACTGTTTTTCGGTGCCGTCCGCCTCTCATCTATATAATAATACCGTAAGGACTCGACTTTGTTATCCCTTTTACGCCGCACCCAGTGACCCGATGCCCACGGCACTAATGCATTTACGATCTACGAACCGCGCTCTTTGTTTATCACCTACAGCCATACTCGAAAAATATGAATTAGCCGACGTTGGGGCCCAAAATCATCCGATTAACGGCCGATACGACGCCATCTTACGACTCCATCTTTTTGGCGTCTGCTGGGTGAAGGCGCAGCAAGCCGTCCGCTGATTGGACAGTCGTAGGCGACAGCAAGCCGTCCACTGAGTGGACAATCCTGAGCATGCATTCCGCCATTTGTGCCGGTGTCGTCGATCGCGCTGTACGCTAACCTCATCAGGTGGGTTTACCATAATTTCTTCCATATACTGTGATTACAACGAAGTGAAACCGAGGAGCAGCCCATCAGTATCATATAAAGCAATAAATACCAAGGCTTCAGCTTCTGAAAGCTTAAAACAAAGTGTACTTCGCCGAGTGACGAAACGTCGGCGTAGGCCTCGGCCCTACCTATCCAGTTGTTGTTTCCGTTGTGTAAGGGGGGAAAAAAACAAACATTTTGGCCTCAGACCTTTGAGAGTACGTTGTTCCGTGAACTTTTTGAACGGGCCTCGTATGCCATGCTTCGTCAACGTTGGGTTGTTTTTAAATGATTTGAAGGATTACCTTAAGCACTGTGAATAGAGCAGTTTATTGTTCCTCAAAGACTGGCTGCTACGTGCTAGCCAGTGTGTAAGTTGACTCAATATGATGGTAACTTTGCAATTTAGTCAGGTTCACTATGTTTTTTCGTTCAAAATTTTGGTAGATTAGCAAAACTATACATTTTTGGAATATTCAGAGCATGAGGAATCCAAAAATTAATGTTTACATTTGCGTAGACACCTTTGCGAAAATGACCCTCAGGACAGTGATGAAGATCTGTCAAAGCATATTCCTGAACGGTATAGACCTCGTAGATCATGTGTATAGGACTTATAGTTCAATCTGATACTACCTATAACTTCCTATAACAACCTATAACTTCAAAGGACTTGCAATATCATGTATTATGTAATACAGTTATATCACAAATATAAAGACAATGGTTTTCAATTACCTTTGTTTGTTGCTTTTCTATAATCCCGAGCACTATTTTGAGGCCTTTATTTGATTCCTTGACCCAGAAAACATAGGATTAGCATATTTAATTAAGTCTCTAGGTTGACTAGAAGCCGAGATCGCGCAAAATATGTATTTTATGGCGGCCATTTTCAAAATCCAAAATGGCGGCCATGCAGGTGTTTGTGCAAATGCCAACATTGATTTTCAGATTCTCCATGCTCTGAAGATTCCAAAAATGTACAGGTTTGCTAATCCCAAAATTTTGAACGAAATTCTATTTGTTAACATAGTGAACCTGACTATCTTCATCACTGTCCTGAGTGTCATTTTCGCAAAGGTGTCTACGCAAATGTAAACATTAATTTTTGGATTCCTCATGCTCTGAATATTCCAAAAATGTACAGTTTTGCTAATCTACCAAAATTTTGAACGAAATTATATTTGTTAACATAGTGAACCTGACTAATTCCTGCGTTGTCTCTGAATCAGCTGGCCGAGTCATATTGGCGTAGGGTAGGTCATGATCAGCCCCCCCCCCGCCCCCTTTCGTTTCACCAACTCCTGCATCTGCCACCGTTCATGATTATCAAAGTAGGCTTTACCCTGTTCACGATAAGGTAGAAATCAGAGTTGTATACGAAGAGATAAAAGGATGCCATTGACTTCGAGACGGTACGTGATATTTTCAAAAGTATATCGTAGCGTTGTCATTTAAGTAGATTGCAATAAATACGTTGTTCATATACGCACTCTTCATTCTCATCTTTCTTCCTAACTCTTACTCGGACAAGCAAATCCCCTATGCCATCCATATATGGTACACTCTATCCATACACCACATCCTCCCTTCCGTGGATATTCCACGGGTTTCGGCTAGTGTGGTAGTAATAACAACCCTACCGTCAGACAGTTCATATCAGCGTACAAACGTCTCCTGATGCGGCATGATGTGAAAGTCAACAAAGAGAACTGTTCAGCTCAGGACGCTACCAGGATTCTTGCAGCAGCATCCTTCAAAAATCCTGTGAAGCGGGCTGTTCGTGGTGAAAGCCAAGACATGCTTGTTGCCAGACGGTATGACCTGGAGCTCCGTTCATCACAGAGAGATGATCATGACTACACAGACCTTCCAAGCTACTGTCTGCCTTCACTGAATCGTGTGTTGGTTACATTGCCGGGTATGTGGTGAGAATGGTGGTGCGAAACCTGAAATGTACAGAATGTTTAAATGCATTAGCCACCAGTGACAACAATTGACAATGTGCACCAGGATACAGTCTATTCAAAACAAAAAACAGGGGTGGTCTAATCATTCCAAGTACTCGTGTTGTAAAGGTCTGTGAGGCAACTGAGCGTTCTACCAGGAGGCTTCTGGTGGTCACTGATGGAACAATCCCTCGGCAAAGTGGAGTCAAGAGTGCAATTTCTAGTTCTGCACTATCAGAAGTTGGAGGGACAACGTTTGGATGTCGGAATGAGCACATGTTTGATATTAGTCCTTGAGCCAGACCAAAAGTAATGCTCCAGCGGGGGGAGTAATTCTCATTATGATTTTCCATTAGACCAATGTCTCAAGTGTCAGAAAAGGTGTGATGGACATCTGAGAACGGTAGCTTAGTGCCCGGATGGACGCCATCTTTGAAACCACCCAGCTCGAAAATGCCCATTTGGTGGGGTACATTGTTGCACGTGTATCTGGACTTCTATACTAGCTATCGATGTGCGGTTGACGACTAAATATACGTCCGATGTGTACCGTCTAAATAAAAAATAATATGAAGCATTTTGTTTTAGATTAATTATTATAAAAATCAATTATCGAAAAAAAATCATATATTTTTCAATATTTTATTATTAGACTTGTACTTTTTTTAGTGAAACAACACTGGTATGATTTTCCAAATTATGCATTGTGCTACACCGTTTATCTGTCTATAAAAATAACTCAAAAACTAAAACATATCATCCACCACGAGTTTACAACAAATAAATGTAAAGAGGCATAAAATGACTTAGGCCGCCGCTGGCATTATCTATTCTGATGATAACGCAAGTTAGGAATGTCGTACGGAGAGGATTTTAACACCATACGATATCTAATAAGCAGGCGGAAATTGTTACATAGGAAATCTGCACTTTGGTGGCCATCTTGGATTTCAAAATGGCCGCCAATTATATTAATTATTCATTACTAGAGTTTGGAAAGACGTATGGAGCTGATTTTAACACCATACGATGTATATTCCTAATAAGCAAGCGGAGGTATCATTGAACATGTCATGTTTTAGTCAAATAACACCGGTATGATCTTCCAAATTATACATTTTGCTAAACCGTTTATCTGTCTATAAAGATTTTCAGGCAATTTGGCCTGCATTATAATAGAGAACAACATATGCTATACAATATACAGTGCACACAAAGTTAATCATCAGAGTCGCCATCAGAGTCATTGGCATCCTGAGCCACGATAGCATCATCCTGCACCATGTTGGAGCATCCCTGCAGCTTACACACAACAGTGCACTTCAACCCATTCAGTATGCAGGAGCAATCTGACGGTCGACACGTCCTTCTGCATGTGCATGAGATGAGATTCAAGACGACATCTGGAGCTGGTAGACCCGCCATCCATCGGATTGTGAGCGAACCGCCATCATCGAGTTCCCAACCATGTCCTGCTGATGGTGTTGGGACGTCTGGTAGGTTTTCAAGGCTGCGTCGCCAGATAGCCGCCTGATAGTTGGCCCTAAGCGTATGCTGCATCAAGGAGTCTTCACAAGGCGGCAATTGTCCAGATTCGATCTGGCCCTTCTTTGCACAGAACATGTGATAACGGAGCGAATTAACACCGACGATCTTCGTGTTCTTGGCGTACAGCTGACACGTGAAGGCCTGAATGCTATTGAAGACGTCTGTTGGTACATTCCACGAAGATCCCAGATCTGTGAATGCTTGAAGATACAGCTCATTCGCTTGCACAAGCTTCAAAGCCTTTATCTTTCCTTGGCTAGCCAGAGCACTCACAGTGTCACACCCGCTCCATGCATGAAGCCCTGGCAATGCACTGCAAACTCCAGACCCCAATACCGCAGCCAACTTTCCAACGTCGATCATTCTGACTCGAACCTTTGTTCCTCGTCTGATGAAGAGCTGACTATCGATGGTTCTGCTGAGATGAAGACTGATGATCAGAACGTCGGTGTCATCTGCCACTAAGATGATCGTCTTGTAGTGGGTAGCGGCGTGCTTTGCGTGGAGAAACATACGCGTGTCTGCTTCCTCGTGGCTACATTCGAGTGCTTGCACCAACTTCCACCTATCGCGGGTCAGTACCAGACATTTTTCACCACAGGTGACATACAGTGTTCTGTTGCCTAGCTTTTCGCGATTTGTTTCATGTTTCCACGACTCCGCCAGAAACACAACCAGTTTCTCCTTTGTCTGGCTGCAAGCAAGGAGACGCCGCCAGTTCATGATTTTGTGTGCGGGTCTGATCTCGCTGAAACTGATGCCTTCATTTGAACCGCGGTTCACACGCTCAGCTGCTTTGATGGATTCTTCTGTGTATGTGTCAAAGACAACATCGATGCGCTCACTGCCTTGACCAGCGTGAAGCGCTGCAGCAAGGATGCGGTCAGATAGTTCTTCGAACGTGTCGTTCTCGCCATGCATCTTTTGTATGAGAGCCATCGCATCAATTATTGTTGCACTTCGCTTGTCAACGTTCTCGGCTGGTTCCACAAGACCTTCCATGTGTTTCGCAAGTGCAGCTTTGTTCGTTTTTTTCATTGACCCATCAACGTTTGCCAAAGACCATGGTAACGGCCCTAGTGGGTGACAAAGGACAAGTTGCATGTCGAGGTTCCTTGTCTTGGCGATGAGTATCATGGTGGCAAACAGTTGTCTGTCAGCTCTCAGGAAGATCTCCTTGTTTGTGCCCTTCACAACTTTCTGCTTGATCTTACCAAAGGTCTTCAAGTTTAGCTTGTTCAATGTGTCATGAAAGCCTGTTCCCTCTTCAAGACGTTTCTGGAAGCTTTGATACGCCGCTTCCCCCTTTTGCAGGGTGTTGAGTAGGTCATTAGAAACGTCCTCCCTCGCAGCCGCTCCGGTAGATATACTGAGAAGACATGACGGATCATCGGCGAATGGATTGGTCCAGTCATTTTCCAGTAGATCACAGATAGCTGTGACGCCAGACTCATCACGTTTGATGCGAGAAGTAGACAAGTCAGGGTGCTTGGCGTGAGATGTGTCGCTGCCATTCACAAGGATAGTTTCTCGTAGTTGCCTCAGTGCAGTAGCCCGATTTTCTGCAGTTAGATAGTATCGTGACACAGCCCCTTGTCGAAGACTAAAACCTCGTGTTCCTCCAGCTGTTTGCGTATCTTTGTTTACTGTTTCTTCTGTTGTCTGATCAACAGCGATTCTGGCAAATGGATTCCCTGGTCTAAACTGTACGGAGAAGTAGCCTTGATTGAAATGCCTGTACAACTCGGGGCATGTTTCGTGGAGTTGCGTCATCTGTGCATAGTACACTGGTAGATATCTAGCATAGTTCACCTTGTTCATTGCGAAACACCAAGGGATCACTCTTCTGACACAAGCCAAGTGAAGCATCCAGTCGCCTTCTCTATCCACACGAATCAACCCCAGCAGGGTCTCTACCATATCAATATACATCATCCAGAAGCGAGCCAGGTCTCCATGTTTGGTTCGCAGAAAATGTAGGTATTTCGCGAACATGTCAAAGCTCTGTACACATGAATCATCATCATCGAGAGCAGCAGCGAGAGTCTCGTGGCAAACATCCTCCTTGATGCTGCGAATTTTGAGGTCAGTGCTTCGAATCTGGGGTTCCTTGTCAGGATGATTGCTTTCTATCCACA
Organism: Myxine glutinosa; assembly: GCF_964187855.1. Classification (NCBI taxonomy): domain Eukaryota; kingdom Metazoa; phylum Chordata; class Myxini; order Myxiniformes; family Myxinidae; genus Myxine; species Myxine glutinosa. The sequence continues at coordinate 56,512,758 of NC_136266.1, read as the reverse complement.
CCTGGAAGCCCTTCCAAATGATGCGCATTAGTGCCTCGTACATCAACTTGTGGAGTCGCACAGCACGGTTGTATTGCTTGCCTTCCAGAACCCTGTTGATGGAACCTTCAGCGATTACTCCTGACTCAACAGCTACATCCCGAAGGCCTGCATCTCCAAACATTTTCCCAATGCTCGACATGAAGTTACAGATGGTATGGAAGTTCCCCATCATGAACACGATTCTTCCATATCGATCGACATCTTTCCATGCTATTTCGGTCGCCTTAGCAAATAGTGCCTGGTCTAGCACCACCGGTATACGCTCAAGCTGAAGTGATGACATGATGTTCAGAGCTTCTCTGAGGATTTCTTGCACTGTTGCCATATCTGTGGCAGGCGCGTTTATAGTCGGCAGGTAGCCAACTACATCTTCCGTCACCTGAACACGATCTCTAGTCATGATGTTGAAACCAGTCCACGAACTGATTGTCTGGTCGCATGGTTCCAGCATGCGAGTCATAATCCATACGTGATTTCGGCGCTGCGCAAGGGATGTTGCGCCTGCAAGAGTGTCAGAAAGATCTGCAGGCTTGATTGCAGGTGGGCCCTCTCGTTTCCCACCGCTGTATATTGGAACTAAATCGCTGGATGACGGGATAGATCGCTTCTTATCTGCTTTGGATACTGCCGATGGAGGTTGGGGCGGCAAACACGACTGCGACTTCGGTTGGACGATGATACCGTTGACGCGATGCGATGTTCCGCCACCACTCAGCGATTCCTCTAGCCTGTCGATGTTATCGAATGCTAATACAGTCGGGACCGAAGGGTGCACATGTGACGGAAGTGGTACTGTATCTTTCTCCACACTTGCTAATTTGTCTATGCATAGCGCTGTCTCGATTTCTTCCAGAACTGTGTACGAACATCCGTGCCCGAGTCGATTCAATATTCTGATGACCTCTGTATTACCGGTGAGCGTTTTCATGACCCACGGAAGTAGGACATGCTTCGATGTTCTGATGGTACCCCGGTGTACAGCATTGATGATATCTTGAGCCATCGACCATACCAGTGCGTCGGCACGCGCAGAGCTACCCCCACTCCCGCAAATCAAAGTATGCAGAAATACACGAAGAGAATCTGGTATCTTCACGTAATCTGAAGTGAGTTCTGCTGGCTGAGGCGGCCAACGTTCATTGTAATGAGCATCTTTGATCTGGTGTCGCAGTGAAGTAGCTGCACGCACAATGTTACTTTCACCGTCCGTTCGTTCAAATGCTTTCACTTCTGCTTTCAGGTTTACGCACTCTGCAGCAATCTCTCGCTTTGTCAGATTATCGGGCATCAAGTATACACGGTGTTTCACATTGAAGAAGATGAGCGATTCTCCAAACTCTCTTTGTAATGTGCGCTGCAGATTCTTCTTGATGGAGTCACGAACATCAACTGAAAATGTATCTGAAGACAGGATATCTGTTGCAACATCAACTATTGGAACAATCCTCGGGTTCAAGAACAAGTCAGTGCGAATGAAATTGAATATACATCGTATCATTTCTTTTTTCTCGATATTATCTTCAATGTCAGTTTCTACTTGAGGTTTTTGGGGCCGTGTGTAGTTTCTATAGCAGGAGAAGTGGTAGTGAGCCTCAGCTGCAACCATATCTCGTGTAGTCAATGCCAAAACTCTCTCATCATTGCGAGCTGTCGCAGCATCTCTTATTGTCTTATCTGCTCGAAGTTCAACAGCCAAGACAACTGTTTCACGGGTACGACTGCCTTTTATGAATTTTGAAGCACGCTGGCAAAAAATGCATTTATCATCGTAGACCGTTGAAGTTGATCCTGTCTCTTCCCGTGATGATCGTCGTCGCACCGCATCGCCAGTATCAACTGAAGAACTTCTAGCTGCATTGGTCAAAGTAGCTAGGTGGTTTTTGTGAGTGAAGTCTGATCTACAAGCCCTATGGTATAATATTGGAATATTAGGAAGTTCAACTGCGCCTTCTTGGACTAGCTTTAGAATTGGATAAAAGTTTCTAACTGCGGCTGCGTCACACAATGTCTTCCAAGAACTGTTGCCCGCTGCCTTGCTTAGTTCAGAGAGTGGCGACTTCTTGCTGCACAGGATGCACGTTCCGGACTCAGGTTCAATCTTCGCCCGTTTCGCCTCGACACCGGCCATCTCAGCTGAAAGAACAAAAAGACTGACGTTAGATTACTCCGATATCCGAAAAGCTCGCCAGCTTACATAGACATACTCATCCAAGTCAGTGAACATGTTAGATGGCGCCACAATACAACTCTATAATAGAGTTGTATGTGGCGCCATCTAACATGTTCACTTTTAGTTCTTAAGCCACCCCCCCCCCGCCCCCCCTCAGAAATTAATCAGGTCACCGCAACAAATCTCAGACTGAGATATAGAATATAGAATATAGATATAGAATAGACTGACGTCACTTTCGGCACTGGGTTCTGTGGGTTGATTTATCGGCGGGAAATTCCAACTGACATAGTTTCGGTTTGTGGAAAGTGCATGCCTTTTCATATATTTTTTGTGTACACTCGTGGTGGATGATATGTTTTAGTTTTTGAGTTATTTTTATAGACAGATAAACGGTGTAGCACAATGCATAATTTGGAAAATCATACCAGTGTTGTTTCACTAAAAAAAAGTACAAGTCTAATAATAAAATATTGAAAAATATATGATTTTTTTTCGATAATTGATTTTTATAATAATTAATCTAAAACAAAATGCTTCATATTATTTTTTATTTAGACGGTACACATCGGACGTATATTTAGTCGTCAACCGCACATCGATAGCTAGTATAGAAGTCCAGATACACGTGCAAAAAGGTACCCCACCAAATGGGCATTTTCGAGCTGGGTGGTTTCAAAGATGGCGTCCATCCGGGCACTAAGCTATCGTTCTCAGATGTCCATCACACCTTTTCTGACACTTGAGACATTGGTCTAATGGAAAATCATAATGAGAATTACTCCCCCCCCCCCCCCCCCCCCCGGAGCATTCACTTCAAAAAATGGCCGGTTGGCTCAAGGACTATATGGAGGCAGAAAACAAACCACATCTTCAGTTTAATACGCAGCATATCGGAATGTTAGAGCAAAGTGCGCCTGCATCATGTAGTCAGACTTAGGAATGATGACCTCAGAAGAAACCCAATCCGGAAAAAACTGAGCAAACGAGCCTCACGTTTGACTGAGCCTCACGGACTGGCCTCAACACCGAGCTGGACAGGTGGAGCTGGAGTGTACGTACAGTATCGGTAAATATGATTCAGGTTCTGTCGGTTTTGTTGTTTCGTTCAGGTTTTGTTGGATGTTAAAGATTATCTCTTTATAACCGCTCTTTGGTCGGTCCCAGGCCCAGGTGAGGCAGCAGGAGTGGAGACCTGATTCACCTGCAAGCATACATCAGAGCCCACTAGTCATATTTTGTATGTTTTTTTACGCTTATTGTTTTATTCTAACAACTGACACTAACACAGTGACAGAGCATTATAATTATCTTGACTTCAAAATTCCCTCAAAATGTCCATTCACAGAATGAATTTCATATCTCGTCTCCATTTCTTTTTCTTAATATGACTTCACAACTTAACTACCAGGTATAAATCTGATGAACAAACACTACTTTAGGAGAGAGAAAATTTTCTGATTATTCTTTGCACATAACCTTATAAATGAAAAATTAAGGGACAGCACAAAAATTATGCAATAGGCTTATAATCAGAGTAAACCAGTGATACAAATTTTTTTTTTTTTTTTTTTTTGTATACAGAATCGAGGCTCGTGTAAGAGCTAACACATTGAACATGAAAACATGCACAGACACATAAAACATGCAATGAAGGGAGCGGGAGACAAGATCGGGAGAGAGATGGAAGCGCAACAACAGTGGAGAACAGGGACGTTGGTAGATCTGTGGAAGGGAGAGGGCTGGGGAGGAGGGAGGCGTACACGTTATAAAGCAAATAAACACTACTAGGATGGATGCAATAATTAATTAGATTATAATTTATTCAGCCAACTCATATGATTCGAGAACCAAACCATTTAAAATGAGAGAGTAGCAGTATCTACCAACATACATGTACTTTTAAAGTTGACGAAGTCAAGTTCAAGGTCGACCTGTGTCAGATCAGCACTCGGTTCGAGCGTAATCATCTACAAAATCACCGTTTTTTTCAATAATTCACTTGGAAATGGAATAAATCTCACCTCAACGATTTTGCATTACTCATGATGTCTGACTCCCGGGCAGGAAACTGATTAATTTGCTCGAAATCGTCGAATATTTTGAAGAAAATATGCTTCTCTGACCTGTGCATCCACGTTATCACGTTGGTTTGTTTACAAGCGAGTGTCACACAAACATGGCCGCCGACCAACTCGCTCTGACTTCAGCCAATCAGGCGCATTGCGGGTCCAGGTTTTTTATATATGTCCGTGTGCACACTCCGTGTCCCTCACACTTCCTCCTCATCCAATTCGAATTCGCAGTCCTTCTCTGACCAGGAAGCAACCAAGAGAGAAATATAGAGATAGAGAGAAATGGGTGATATCGCTCTCCTTAAAATGCAGCTCCAACTGCCGCACACAGCGCGGCCACGACCCTTGTCAATTCGGGGACCACTGCCATGACACTGCAAAAGGGTGGCAGGTCCCGTAATTGGCAGCCTGCTGCTTGAGGGCATCACTACCTTGCAGGCCATCCCAGTCCCACTCTATGGGGTAGCCCCAATAAAAGGTCTACAGCCCCTCTCCATGGCACCATAGCAGACCTTGCCACCATGTCCTGGTTTTACACAACACAATGTTATCCCATGCCTATACTGTCTTAAGGTTAACACTCACTGCCTCATCAGTGCACGTCAAGACGACTTACCGCTAGACAAATCACTATTACAAGGGGAATCTAAGCTAGACAGTCTCACACGGTCCATACCATTCTTAACACTATCTATGGACCCTACCCCTCCTCCCCACCTTTCCACATAACAATATTTCTTGCCATAACCTTTTCATATTCTCTTTTGACTGGCCCAGTTACCTCCAGGCATTGGTTGGTATACGTTGGTAGTAGCAGCAGCTTTCATTTCCTGTTTTTTTTTTATCTTGCCTGCAATTACCAATCATGTTATCAATTACAGTTCTTCCCTTTTTAGCTTCAGCACCCTTTTCTTGCCTAAAAAGGGCTTATTCCCTTCTCAATTCCTAATGCAAACCTTGCTTGAAGGCCTTTCTGTTTTACGTCATGAGAAAGGCCAGTCTTGGCTTGGCTAATTCCCTGTAATTACTCAACTAGTGTTTTGAATTTGATGGCTTTTATTTTTCACACCTGCATGCTACCGCTTCTTTAATGGCAAGGTGGATATATTTCTAAACTGTCATCATGATCCCAGTGCTTCTGGACTCGATGATGAAAACACTTTAATCATCAAGACTCGTTCATCTGCTATGTCTACAAATATTTATCTTTCTCTGGAGTTTTACAGGCCCTTTTCTGAGAGCTGCCAGCCTATATCATGGAATATTGTCAATGCCACCACAAATTGGGTCAGAAATGAACCTCTCAACTACAGACTGAGCAGCTTTCTCCTCAATCTATCATTAGAGCAGAGCTAAAGACTCATCGATTCTATCACTGATCTCTGATATCCATGGTCTATCTCCTTCTACTGTTGCGACAATAAATAGATGCCTTGAATCTCAAAGACAAACGAAAGACCAGGGCCATCTCACTTGACATCTCCTGAGCATTTGGTAGTCTCGCAGCCTGCCCTGCTTTTCACTCTGCCATCCATAATGGTATCGAGAGTTCCCTCCTGGACTAAACTTATGCTCGCCAAGCAGTCAGTTACTTTTCTGTCTTTTTACGCGTGGTCTAAGGGGCATGGAAGAACTGTCACAAATTCTGCAGGGTGTGTAAATGCTGCCACACACAAGTCATGTACACACATGACACATGTAGACAGGAATGCCAGACAACACAGCAATTGACTTTTAACACGAGACGAACGCAGATGTTGACCATGGGGCAGTGGGAAACTTTCCCGAGCACTCTGGGTGCCGACGCCGCCATCTAGTGGCATCACGTTTCTCTCCGCGGTCAAGTTGGTATTTTAAGAGGAAATGTTCTCATACAAGCCCAGACTAAGTATACAAAAAAAAACCCCTTCTAATTCTCCCTCCCCTCCCTCTTGATGCCAACCCATGGGGAATGTCTTTACTGTATCCTCTGAATGCTGAGCGTCAAGCAAGGATATACTGTAGTTGATATCGTTAATTCTGAACTTAATAATGTTTCTGAATGTATTAATGCAAATATATTTATTTATTCATATACAGTCTGGTGTTTATATGCCGCTGATTCATATGCAGTCATATGCATACGCTAGACCCTGGTGTTGGGCTAGCGGCTAGGGTGCCGGCTTAGGATCCAAGGATCCTGGGTTCGAATCCCGGTCGATTGCTGAATTAACGCCAGGGGGGTTGACTCAGCCTGTCATTCCTTCCGAGGTCGGCTAATTGAGTACCAGTTCACTGGTAATTCCCTGTTTGTCGTTAAAGGTGGCAAAAAGGGTTGGCGTCAGAAAGGGCATCCGGCCGTAAAACATTGCTTCAAAAAGGGGACCGAAAAACAACATACAACCATGGTTCCCGAAAAAGGCCAACCCCTGCTTTGCAGGGAAAAATGGCCTCTAAAGGTGGTTATTTTTTTTTTAATATGTATTCATATGCAGTCTAGCCTGGTGTTGGCTTAGTGGTTCAGGTGCCGGCTTGGGATCCTAGGATCCTGAGTTCGAATCCCGGTCGATCACTGAATTAACGCCAGGGGGGTTGACTCAGCCTGTCATCCTTCCGAGGTCGGCAAATTGAGCACCAGCTTGCTGGGATGAATGATCCCGGTGTGTACCCCGGCTTAGAATAGGTACACCGTATCCCTGCTCATCGTAAGAGGTGACTAAGGGTTGGTGTCAGGAAGGGCATCCGGCCATAAAAACTGCCTCAAAAAGGGAACCATGAGGTCATGGGGCCCGCAAGGCTAACCCCCGCTTTAGCGGGGGAAAATGGCCTCAAAACGATCATTCATTCATTCATATTCATATGCAGTCTGTGGCTGCTTGGCTGCATCATTTTCTGGGGGTGTGACTGTGCCGCTGATGCGGTGCCTCCTTACCAGCTATAGCTGGTACTAATTTTGCCGACCTTGGAAGGATAACAGGCTGAGTCAACCCACCTGGTGTTAATTCAGCAGAACGACAGTGGCTTGAATTCAAAACCCTAGGATTTTATATTTTAATGCAGCCACCTTAACCGCTAAACCAACACCAGGCCCATACAAATAGATTATCATTGAATATATAGAAAACGAAATATTTGCTCCTTAGTAATACTATATCTTTTTACCTGCTCACATTAACCTACGCCACCAAAGGTGTTTTGTCTGTTTGTCTATTCGTCTATCTTTGAATGGGATATCTCAAAAAGTTGAGTACGGATTCAAACGAAATTTGCTGGAGAGGTTGGGTGTGTGACAAGGCAGAAATTATTAGATTTTGGTGATGATCCGGATCCGGACACGATAATTTTTTCAGTGGTTCTTCATCTTTGAGAGATAGGGCCAAAACTGATAGATAGCAGGATAACGTAATAACGTAAGCAGATCCAGGGAGGGGGGAGGGTGCAGGGGGTGCGCAGCCCCCCTCCCTTTAGATTTTTGATAAGTTATATGCTGTGATATTGGATCCTGTCGAGTGGCAGATACAGAGTGGCGGCACCACATACCTTTTTCTTCATGTGTGAGTCAATCATGTGTGTATTTACAGGATACACGTGTGATAAGGTGTCATGTTAATATTTTAATAGTGCATTAAATGTGTGTTTCCCAATCGCGATCTTCATCTTTTAAGAGTGCTTTAAATGCGTGTTTCCCAATCGAGCTGTACATCTTCTAAGGTTGCTTTAAAAGCACGTTTCCCAATCGAGCTGTTCACCTTTTAAGAGTGCTTTAAATGCGCATTTCCCAATCTAGCTGTACATCTTTTAAAAGTGCTTTAAAGGCGTGTTTCTCAATCGTGCTGTTCATCTTTTAAGAGTGCTTTCAATGCCCATTTCCAATAATGCTGTTCATCTTTTAAGGGTGCTTTAAATGTGCATGTCCCAATCGCACTGTTCATCTTTTAAGAGTGCTTTAAATGCTCGTTGCCCAATTGAGCTGTTCATCTTTTAAGAGTGCTTTAAATGCGTGTTTCCCAATCGCACTATTCATCTTTTTAGAGTGCTTTAAATGCGCGTTTCCTAATCATGCTGTTCATCTTTTAAGAGTGCTTTAAGCTCGCATTTCTCAATCGGCATGTCAGAATGCATGGTAATCAAGAGTTATGTTCTGTTACATAATCATGCTTTATATTACGCAAATTATTATAACACCCGATTTTTGTGTTATGTCTAAATAGATGAACCAAAGGACCAGGAGACGAGTTTCTTCCAAGGGCAGTATATTGTTATGAATTTTGGGGTAGAGTGATATATACAGTCACGTGAAAAAGTAAGTACACCCCATGTAAAGTTTTGACTTTTTCAACATATTCAACATACAGCTATTTGATCTTCATTTCAACAATATTGATAGATAAAGGTGATATAATATAACAAATATCATGAAACATTTACATTTTGTAGTCCATTGTATAATTTAAAGAAACATAAATGCAAATTTCGCATGTGGAAAAAGTAAGTACACCACGACATTGATCACTACTTCAAATAGCTAAAATTAGAATCAGGTGCACCAGCTCAGGTGCAAATGATTAGAACATCGTGAGAGAGGATCTTGGAGGAACCTGTCTTATTTAAACCTCAGACATTTAGTTTCGTTTGCTCTTTGTTGTTGAAGTGTGTGGCGTCACCATGCCGAGATCAAAAGAGCTCTCTGAGGCCTTCAGAAAGAAGGTTATAGATGCCTACGAGTCTGGGAAGGGATTTAAAAACATCTCCAAACAATTTGAAATCAATCATTCAACTGTCCGGAAGATCATCTACAAGTAGAGAAGATTCCAAACAACTGCCAACTTGTTGAGGCCAGGCCACCTCAGCAAGTTCAGCCCGAGAGCAGACCGCAAGATGCTGAAAGAATTCTTTAAGAACCCCAGAATGTCATCACGGGACCTACAGGTAGCTCATGCCACTGTTGATGTCAACGTGCACGAGTCTACCATTAGAAAGAGGCTGCACAAATTTGATCTACATGGGAGGTTTGCCAGGAGGAAACCTTTGCTGTCCAGAAAGAACATCAGGGTAAGATTAAAGTTTGCCAATGAACACCTAGGCAAAGACCAGCACTTCTGGGACAATGTGCTCTGGACAGATGAGTCAAAGGTAGAGCTATTTGGCCACAGTACCAGAAGACATGTTTGGCGAAAACCAAAGACAGCATTTGACCACAAGAACCTGATACAAACTGTAAAGCATGGTGGTGGAAATATTATGGTTTGGGGCAGCGTTGCTGCATCAGGGCCTGGGCAGCTCACCATCATAGAATCCACTATGAATTCTTCATTGTACCAGAGGGTCCTTGAGGATAATGTGAGGCCATCTGTCGGAAAGTTGAAGCTGAACCGAAGGTGGACCTTGCAACATGACAATGGCCCTAAACATACCAGTAAATCCACCAAGGAATGGCTGAAAAGAAAGAAATGGAGGGTTCTGGAATGGCCAAGTCAAAGCCCGGATCTAAATCCCATCGATATGTTGTGGGTGGATTTGAAACGAGCTGTGCATGCAAGAAACCCCTCAAACATCGCACAGCTGAAAGAATTCTGCATGTCAGAGTGGGCAAAAATTTCTCCCAGTCGATGTAGACAGTTAGACAGTTATAACTGGTAGACAGTTATAAGAAACGCCTACTTGAGGTTGTTTCTGCCAAAGGGGGCAATACCACCTATTAGGGCCAAGGGTGTACTTACTTTTTCCACAGAAGGAAATGGCATCTCTGTTAAGTTTTTGTTGAATAAATTATTGCAAAGTCAATTTTGCATTGTTTTTTTTGTTCAATTAGATCACCTTTATCTATTGATACTGTTTAAATGAAGATCAAATATTGATATGTACTCATCTGTTAAAAAGATTTTAAAAAAACAATTCATGGGGTGTACTTACTTTTTCCACATGCGAAATTTGCATTTATGTTTCTTTAAATTATACAATGGACTACAAAATGTAAATGTTTCATGATATTTGTTGTATTATATCACCTTTATCTATCAATATTGTTGAAATGAAGATCAAATAGCTGTATGTTGAATTATGTTGAAAAAGTCAAAACTTTACATGGGGTGTACTTACTTTTTCACGTGACTGTAGATCAGGTAGATCTGTGTAGGTATCATGCTCCGACTGTCGTGAAGAAGAAGAACAATTTCGATGTACATAAGTAGAGGACCTGTTTAGCTCGGATGTCGGTTTAAGCTTGTATATTTGTGGTCATACGAGGATGGTCTTGTGATACTTATCGTAGGGATTATGCTAATTCCCCTGTTTATGAGACCTTGTGATTTATCCATTGTCCCTTATGGCACTACACCAAGAGACAATAGGCAGGCCCATTAGCACCAAACATACTAATTAAATTCCCCCCAACAATAAAACTCACCGGAAGTGCAGGCAGGAAGCGCCCACGCATTGCGCCAACATGGCGATAAAACATAGCACAGGCAGGCCGGGAGCCACGCCCAGAAGGACTCGTTATTGGGAGAGAGTTGACCAACCAAAGGCCAGAGTAAGGAAGGACTTGTGATTGGCCAGGGGCAGAGCAAGGAGCGACCCGCTGATTGGTAGAAGGAAGTGATGGACTGATTGGCCACCGACCGATGGCATGAGGATGAGAGCGCAAAGCGCTCAGCCAATGGTGAAGGACTGACATGGGAAGAACATTCTAGAGGTCGAGAGGCGACGAACTGATTGGAAGGGAGGACCGATGACGTCAAGAGACAGGACGTAAAAACCATGGCTGGCCAGCATTTTGCCCTCTCGTTTTTGGATCCCTTGGTGCCTGGACTTTGTTTTGATACTGCCCTCATGATTCCTCTACTCCGACCTCTTGCCCTCAAGCCTTCCTTCACCCTCGACCCTCTCTCCCTTCTGATATGGACATTGGGTGCATCCCAGTTCTGTGCCAAATTTGTGAGGACATTGCACGGTGGAGCAAGCGGGCTGCACGCTCGTTCGCTTCGCACGGGAGGCCTTCATCGGGGCCGAGCAAACAAGGGTGAGTCGAGGCCTTCTTGGCGCCAAGGCATTTTGGCGCACACGGAGCCGCATCCGGACTGCGCACAAAGGACCGGACGAGCTGACGGACCCCCGAGTGGTTGAGCTAAGCCCACACACACACACACACACGGCACTTTATTTTCATATATTATCCCCTGTGCGTGTGTGTGTCTGTAATAGGATCGCTCCATTTAGGTTTTATTTATCATCATCGCGGTTTCCTTGTTCTCGGGTTCCGTTTAATAAACCTGTTTATTTTTGTACATAAAATCCGGTTAGTTTGAGTTACCTTTGCAGGGTTGAAGTCTGCTCGGAGTTCACGTCAGGTAAAAGCTTCCAGCTTCTTCTTCTTCTTTCTTCCTCCCACGCTTGTATAGTAAGTCCGCATTTGATCGTCACCCCGGAGTTAAAGCTCGCTTTGGCTATCCGTGATTTCCCCGGTATTAACCAAGGGGGAGTCACGTGACAATATTTAATCCAGAACCGTACAGCATCACAATTACTCCAAATGAGCGCAGGACACCAAGAGTTCAAGCACCTCAAGACCACACTTGAATCCCGTCTTTGCGCCAAAAACCCAATCACCAAAAGTCCCTCCAAGAAGATTTGGGCATTCAAATAACTAACTAACTATTGTGCTAACATATTAAAACAAACTCACTATTGTGTTTGCAGTACTAAAAAAAATATCGTTATGGAATTTGTTATGGCCCCAAATTGGGGTTAAACAACCCGTGACTATATGACTCATTGGCTCGTTTTGATATAACCATGGAGAAGCTGACATTGATAAGAGGTGTCAAGTTAATATTTTAATGACGCATTAAATGTGTGTTTCCGAATCGTACTGTTCATATTTTAAGGGTGTTTTAAATGAGCATTTTCCAATCCGTTTCCCATAGTGCGATCATTCTTGTTTTGACTAAGGATTCCAGCTGGCCAAGTTTTCTCACCAGTTTGCCAATTTGGCCATTAGTCATCGTGAATCTGCTGAACTGTTGAGCCAGGGAAGAATGCAAGGAACTTCAAAACTTCAAAGAATGCAGCAAATGCTGTTTCTGACGATCAATTTTTCAAAATTTTCTTGGGCTGGACATGTACACACAGACCTCTCCACCCACCCCTGTTCAGTACTGTGACTTGGTGCACTCTCCCCCCATTCCCAGCATCTCCTACTCCACCCCACTCCCTCCTCATCTTGAAATTTCTGGATCCACCCATGGATATCTCAAAAATTTATGCACGGATTGGGCCGAAATTTGGCAGCATGCTTGGTTTGTGACAGGGACAATCAATTCGATTTTGGTGAAGATCTGGATCCAGACTCATCCTATCAGTGGGATACAAAACATAGCCTGGTCAGTTTTGCCGAAATATGTGCTCCATTGAGTGATGTTCTAGTTCCTTTGCCAATGTTAATATAGAAAATGAATAAACAACAAAATTTTTAGGCTTTTATATTGATGTAGGCTGACAGGATGGCCTGGACTAGAGGTACACAAAGTTGCCTCTAAGCTGTCTAGCCTCGATTTGAATCCAGACCCAGCTATAAACTGTCATCCTGGTGTTTCCCTCATGAAGAGTAGGCGAGCCATTGCAGGCGGCCTGAGCAAATTCTAAATTCCTGCCCTAACTACTGCTGGCAGAAGGATGGCGAACAGCCCAGCATAACCCCAGGCCTGGAAACTGCTTTGGCAGAATCAACACTCTCTTCCAGAGTATGGTACATTGTATTGGGATATTGATGTAAATCTGACATGAAAAATACATACTAATTATTTGAGTGAATTGCGTTAAATAAATATTGTTATTATTCAGAGTGAAATCATTTCCACCAAATTACACATGTTTGTAGTCTACCTACTACTTTATTTAATTTAGCTCAGGTCTTCTACTTTATTTGCTTTATTTAAATTTAAAAAGTCTACTACTTCATTTAAATTTGCTCAGGTCTACTACTTTATTTGCTTTATTTACATTTTAAAAGTTTACTACTTTATTTAAATTTGCTCAGATCTACTACTTTATTTGCTTTATTTGAATTTGAAAAGTCTACTACTTTATTTAAATTTGCTCAAGACTATGACTTTATTTGCTTAATTTAAATTTGAAAAGTCTACTACTTTATTTAAATTTGCTCAAGTCTATGACTTTATTTGCTTTATTTAAATTTAAAAAGTCTACTATTGTATTTAAATTTGCTCAGGTCTAATACTTTATTTGCTTTATTTAAATTTAAAAAGTCTACTATTGTATTTAAATTTGCTCAGGTCTAATATACACAAAGAATTAAGTTAAGCACCCCCCCCCCCGTTTTTTTACAACCTCGCACATTACAAGTTTGTTGTCGTCAAAACAGTGTAATATACCCATGATATTGCTATATTTTCTGGAGAAGTGATATTATGGTCACATAAAAACATAACAATCATGCCGTTTTCAATATTTTATTCTGAATAATTTAAGGTGAAATTTTTTGGGAATTTTAGGCATATTTTCACCTCAATTTAAGTATGGAGCTATAGGTCCATCACGGACAGTGTGGATGACGTTTATGTTTTCTAACGTACAGTCATTGTTCTGAGAAGACCTCTAGCGATCTTTGCGTCAATAACGTGTGTAGGACCCACGTGATCGGATCACTGACTCAACCAATCACTTTTTTTCACTTTGATCACTCAATTTCATCAATGGATAAATATAATTATTGCTAATGTCATACCAATCATTATTTGATCTCACATACCTTAGAATATATGCCAATGTATACATATACACAAAGAATATATATTAGGGGGTGCTTACCTTAATTCGTTGTGTAGGGGTGCTTAACTTAATTCTTTGTGTATACTTTATTTGCTTTATTTAAATTTAAAAAGTCTACTATTGTATTTAAATTTGCCCAGGTCTACTACTTTATTTGCTTTTTAGCCGCGTCGCAAGACGCTGGTCATAGAGTGCCCTCTGCTGCTGTTGTTGTTGTTGTTCTTCTTCTTCTTGTTCTTGTTGTTCTTGCAGAGAAGACAAAACCTCAAAGCTCCACCCATTCTGGGAACCATAGCTCTACCCATTATGGGAGAGGCTTCATATAAACAAATATCGACCATTTTATTAACTCGCATAGCTTTGAGGCCTGTTTTGTAGGCCTGTGGTGTCTTCCTCTCTCACACAGTTTTATTTCAAATCAAATTCGATATATCATTTCATTTTTCACAGTCGCTAACATAGTTTTAGACTCGGTTGAAAAAAAACGGGAAGAAAATCCGATGAAAGTTGCCCTTTATAGAACGAAATGAATTCTCAAAGGCCTGTAACTTCAAGTCCATTGACATATATATTTTTTAAATCGCGGCATGGTCAGTCATACACCGCCTGAAATAAGAGATGGGAAAATGCCGAGATATATATATTTTGTTTAAATCGCGGCATGGTCAGTCATACACCGCCCGAAATAACAGACGGGAAAATGCCGAGATATATTAAAAATTCGTCCATTTGATGACAATCGTCACGATGAAATATTTAATTTATACGTCGTCACAATAATGTGGAGAGAGGAGCATAGCTTCGTTCACGTGTCGCCACATACGGGAAATTGCCGAGATATATATATTTTAAATCGCGGCATGGTCAGTCATACACCGCCTGAAATAACAGACGGGAAAATGCCGAGATATATTAAAAATTCGTCCATTTGATGACAATCGTCACGATGAAATATTTAATTTATACGTCGTCACAATAATGTGGAGAGAGGAGCATAGCTTTGTTCACGTGACGCCACACACGGGAAATTGCCGAGATTTTTTTTTTTAAATCGCGGCATGGCCAGTCATACACCGCCTGAAATAACAGACGGGAAAATGCCGAGATATATTAAAAATTCGTCGCCACACGGGAAATTGCCGAGATATATTTTCACTTTGCACAAAAATAACATCAAGTAATCGAATCAATAGGAATGTCCTGTGCCTATAACATCGACGTTATAGGCACAGCTGCATCTAGGCATTGTGTAACATCGACGCGGCTTTTGTTTTAATTAAAACTTTTTGTACTTGTTTTTTTAAAGTCCACTACTTTATTCAAATTTGCTCAAGTCCACTACTTTATTTGCTTTATTTACATTTGAAAAGTCTACCACTTTATTTAAATTTGCTCAAGTCTACTACTTTATTTGCTTTATTTAAATTTGAAAAGTCTACTACTTTATTTAAATTTGCTCAGGTCTAATACTTTATTTGCTTTATTTAAATTTAAAAAGTCTTCTACTTTATTTAAATTTGCCCAGGTCTAATACTTTATTTGCTTTATTTAAATTTAAAAAGTCTACTATTGAATTTGAATTTGCTCAGGTCTCCTAATTTATTTGGTTTATTTTAATTTTAAAAGTCTACAACTTTATTTTAATTTGCTCAGGTCTACTACTTTATTTGCTGTATTTAAATTTGGAAAGCCCTCTACTGTATTTATATTTGCTCAGGCCGTCTACTTTATTTGCTGTATTTAAATTTGAAAAGTCTACTATTGAATTTGAATTTGCTCAGGTCTAATAATTTATTTGGTTTATTTAAATTTAAAAAGTCAACTACTTTATTTAAATTTGCTCAAGTCTACTACTCTATTCGCTTTATTTAAATTTTAAAAGGCTACTACTTCATTTAAATTTGATCAGGTCTGTCACTTCATTTGATGTACTTAAATTTGAAAAGTCTACAACTTTATTTTAATTTGCTCAGGTCTACTACTTTATTTGCTGTATTTAAATTTGGAAAGCCCTCTACTGTATTTATATTTGCTCAGATCTACTACTTTATTTGCTGTATTTAAATTTGGAAAGCCCTCTACTGTATTTATATTTGCTCAGGTCTACTACTTTATTTGCTGTATTTAAATTTGGAAAGCCCTCTACTGTATTTATATTTGCTCAGGTCTACTACTTTATTTGCTTTATTTAATTTTGAAAAGTCTACTATTGTATTTAAATTTGCTCAGGTCTGCTACATTATTTGCTTTACATAAATTTGAAAAGCCCTCTACTGTATTTATATTTGCTCAGGGCTGCTACTTTATTTGCTTTATTTATTTGAATTTAAAAAGTCGACTACTTTATTTAAATTGGTATTCTTGCTTGGGGCAACTCACTGAATCTCCGACTGGATAAAATCTTAATCATTCAGAAAAGAGCTCGAAGGATGATCTCTCCCAGGTGTGCGTTCACACACTAATAATAATATATTGGTTTTAAAAAATAAGATTTTGAAGGTAGAGGATTTATATGACTTTTACCTGGAGTCTTTCATGTTCCAGTTGAATAGAAATGAATTTCTTCAGGCGTTAATTTCAATATTTATCAAAAACCATGATTTGCATAAATATCAGACGAGACGCGTTTTCATGCCATCTTCTTCCACGGATGACAACACACTTTACATTTAAATAATCTCATTTATACAGGATCAAAATATTGGAATTCCATTGACCCAAGCATAAGTCTCAATGTATTCAAACGTAAGTCGGCGGGAAAGGCCGACGTCGGGGTCTGCAACAATATATATATTTTTTTTTTTTTTAATACTGAGATGCATTTTGTAGGCAATATCATCGGCAACAAAATGATGTATAAAAACCCCATGTAGAGTAAAATGGCTGGGCAAATAAATGGGATATTGTTACAAACATCTCTTCTCTTTTTCAACACTTCGGAAATACTGATTTAGCATAAAAGGGGTTAAAATGACCCTTTTCGGGAAAATCTCACCCGGCATCCACCCTTTCCCAATGCACCACCCCATGGCCTAACTCTTCCCACTGGATGCCTGTCTCTAACATGAAATGATTTTCAAATCAATTTCCAAGCCACTTTTTCACTTTCGTTTCCTCTACTACTTGTAGTTTTGTAGTTTTTTTTTTTTCTTCTCTCCTCGTACCTCGCTTTTCAGCTAGGGGAAACGCGTATGCTCTTGTTTTGCCAGTCTTATAATCTGACTGCGTATGGCTCGTCTTTTTCAGGCAGCCTCATTCCGTCTTGAGAGGTACTCATTTATGTTACCGTGCAGAGTATTGACGGGGTCAGATGGATTCTAATTTCCAGTAGTACCAGGGCAGCGGCCTTGTGGCCTACTCTTTTCGACTTTCAACTGCATAAGGATTTTAAACGTGCGTACGCAAGTTAAAATGCAATAATTTGGCCGTTGTTTGTTTTACCTAAACAGCAGATATGTTGGTGTATGATTACATAACGGCTGAGTCATCTACTGTGATTTCCTGTCACATTGATGTACACTTGAGCTATGATGTGTACATCAATGTAGTGGTCGTGATAAAAAAAACTATTTAAAATTAATAAAATTATTATTAAATTAAACACTGTTGGGTTAAATAATAAATAACACCGGTATATTTTGGAACAAAACATTGTACAATGTGTTCATATGATCATTTCATTCAAGTGTTTACACTTATTTATACAAACATACACGACAATATTTCGATAAAACTTTGCATATTTTGGACAAAATAATTATATTTTTCAAACAAATATGTTTCTATAATGAGTAAAATTTATTAATTTTATTATTTTATATTTATCAGAAAGTATTCACAACATTTTATGTCATATAAAAGCGTATTTGCGAATCATGATCATCTAAACCTGGAGAATTTATTATTTACAGTTTTCTGATAGGTCATATACTTTGACCTGCGGTATAAATAAAAAACAGGTTTCCCCATTTGTGAATGTATGTGAATTTTGTCTGCAGATACACGACAGTCATATGAAGCATTTACGGAAAGACGGTTGTTATCTAAAATGTCCGGGTTCGGCTATTTTCATGTCAATTTCTACTGGACTGGCAGGGTTATCTTACCAAAATATAAACTGGAGACGTGTACAAAGACAAAAATACCAAAATTGTTTGCTGACCTTGGGTGGTACCAATTTGTTAAAATATCAGTATTGGCCCCTGGACGATATGACGCTTCAGCAAGAATCGTCATGGGTTTTCTGTTTCTTTGAATTCACAGCAATTCGGCTTTAAAATCGACCCTGCTTATAAAGACCGGACGAACAGACGCCAAACGTGTGCAAGAGCAGCAGCTTGTTTTTGTACGATCCATTCACGTACTGCAATGCTGCATCCCAAGAACCTCTTTCGATCTAATCTTTGTGGTGCCTACGGCATTGGAGTTTGCAAATGGACCGAAGCCATAAGTCATTTTCTGAATGTTGCCAAATGATATTTCAGGATAAATGATGCAACATTCCCTGAAATATTGTTGTCGTCCTTGTCTTCCTTTCAGGTTGGGCAAGAACAGTGCTGCGGTGAAGTAGCTTGAATGGAGGCCTGATCTCGATTACCTTCGGGGTGATTGATTCATTTTGGCAGTGCCAGGACCGGTGATGTCCTGGCACCACCTTGCCTGGTGTTCATGCTCATCCACCGATGGAAATGGAAAAATGAAATCCACCTCATTCAGCGGTTTTATACATCATGAATACGTCGAACGTCGATGTTATGATTGTTGCTTGACGTGTGATTCTTGAACAGCGGTTGTTCAAAACATTTTCGTCTTCAAGAAGAATCGAGGAAAAAAGGCATTAACCGAACTGTTACCTTTTCGCTTCGTTACCTTCAAAGTTATAAATGCTTGGGCAATGGGCATTCCGCCCGCTCGCCCGTGTCCATTTTCTTGTGCTCCCCCCATAGTGTTCCGTCTTCCCCAATATGGTCGCTCCATTGACGAAGGGTCATTTGTTACAACCTTGTGAAATAGTTTTAAAGCTGCAGTCATTGCAAACAAATTGTACCTTTAACATTTCCCAATGAGAGAGAGCAAAGATTATTCATGAAAAAAGAAATCATTTGTGCAGAGAATGATCAGTTTTTGTTTTTACTCGTATAATAACGTTCCAGTGACGCAATGAATGTGACATGTGACATGTGACATGGATATCACCCCAGGTATTTTCTATATGTGGTGTTTGCATTTTGTGAAGAGCTTTACATGAATGATCGAATGATCAATAAATTAGAATTTATTCGAGAATGCCTCCACGTTGAAAATGGCAAAAGGAAAAGTAGTGTTTCAGGTTATTGGATGAATGTGCAATTTAACGTGAAATAAAATAAAAAATGTAAAAATACTTTTGAGTTTTTTTAAAATTTAACGTTGTACTGAAAAGTGTGGATATATGGGCGAAGGAAGGGTGCTTGATTTATTTATACTAGGGCATGCCCGTACTATATATATATATCTAAAATTAGATCCCCCCCCCCCTCTATTTACATGAAATGGTTTGGTCCAAAGCGAACGGCTTCCGGAGTTTGGTAAAGAAATCGCCATCGCGTGCACAAACGCGCAGGAAAGCGAATGAATCGCAAATTCGTTTTTATTAGTTTTATATTAGTTTTAAAACATAGTTTAACGCCAACATAGTTTGCAAACGTGAAATAAATGAATACGCTCTCAAATGTGCCATCCGAGGCAGAGTGTGTACGCCACGTTCGGCACACGCGATAGTTCGCTGCTCTCTGATTGGTTGAATCGTTTTTTGGACATAGCTCGGTAAGTAATTGTCCGATTAATATGAAACCTTGAAAAGGCACATCCTCGGGTCCCCAGCAATATACCTGGCAAGTTAAAAGTATATCGGACCCGTGGTTGTCGAGAAACAGCGGTCACAGACAAACGTACAAACAGAGATTACTGGAATTATAGATAGATATACCAGCGTCCAGCGTGCGTGACTCGGCGCGCCCCGTGCGCCTCACCGCACGTCGTATCGGAGGGGTCGGCATCTTTGACCATTTCGGGGTGCTTTGGGTCTTCGGGATGTTTTGGGCCTTCGGGGTCTTTTGGGTTTTTGGGGTATTGTTGGCCTGAAGGGTCTTGGCGGAATTATCGGGTCGGCAAACGTCTGAGGGGTCTCGGCAGTCTTAACGCAATTAAGAGGGTTAATGTAGAGTGTGGTCATTTTATTTGAAGAAGAAGAAGAAGGAGACGTTTTTTTTTTTTTTGTATACAGAATCGAGGCTCGTGAAAGACCTAACATTTATTTCACAAACAAATCAACCAGACAAACAAAATATACAAAAAGAGGGAGCGGAAGACAAGATGGGGAGAGAAGGGGAAGCACACAACAACAACATTTGAGAGCAGGGAGAAGTGTGGGAGGGAGAGGAGAGGGCTTGGGGGGAGGAGGCGTGGGAAGGGGGGGGGGGGGGGGGAAGAGGTATAAAACACAAGGGGACCGAAATTACCGGGGGTAGAAAAGATCAAGGTTTTGGATGGGGGAGGATAAGAGATGGTGGTGAACAGCTGTTTTAAAGACCTGGAGGGTGGAGTGGGATTGAAGAGAGTGAGGGAGTTTGTTCCAGAGGCGGGAGAAAAGAGGAATGAAGGAGTGAAGGTGAGCAGAAAGTCTTGATTTTGGCAGTTTAACCATAAGAGGGTTGCAGGCAGATCTTGTGCGACCTGTAGGAATATATGGGGGACAGAGCCCAGAGAGAGCTGGGGGGGCAAGGCCAGAGAGGAGTCGGTAGAAGACGGAAAGACCACCAACCTGCCTGCGGTGAGTGAGTGAAAGGCCCTTGGAGTTAGCTTCATCGCGGGAGATTCCAATGATTCTGAACGCTTTGGTTTCAACAGCGTGAAGACGAGCTAGGTGTGAGGCAGGAGCACCAGACCAGAGGGGAGAGCAGTATTCCATAGAGCTGCGGATGAAAGCCTTGTATGTGGTGAGGAGCTCAGGTGTGCCAAGGAAGGACTTCACACGACGGAGGATGCCCAGTCGGCGACTGGCTTTGGAGGCCAGATTTGAAATGTGGTTTTCCCAGGAAAGATCATGGCAAATAGTGAGACCCAAAAGCTTGAGTGACAGAACTTCTTGGAGAGGATTATTCAGAAAGTGGATGGGAGGGTTGTCCAGTCGGTCTTTTCGGAGAGACATCGTAAGAGTGTGAGATTTATCAGGATTGAAAGACATGTTCCATTTGTTTGCCCAGTCTGTGATTTTGTCCAGGTTTGCAGAGAGTGAGGAAGCTGCAGACTGCCGATCTGAGGGATGAGGAATGGAGCGACAGAGAGTAGAGTCGTCAGCAAAGAGATAGAGAGGATTTTCAAGAGAGTCAGAGAGATCATTGATGAAGACCAGAAAAAGCACAGGGCCCAGAACACTACCTTGGGGAACTCCAGCCTGAACAGGAAGAGGAGATGAGAGAAACCCATTCAGGGCCACACGTTGACTACGACCAGAGAGGAAGTCCGCCAGCCATGCATGGAGATTTCCATGGATACCATAGGAGGAGAGTTTGGTGAGCAGAGCAGGGTGCCAGTCCATATCGAAGGCACGTGAAATGTCAAGAGAGACAGCTCTAATTTCCTGTTTGGTGTTGAGGACCTCCATCCCTTGTTGAGAAAGCAGAAGCAGCATGTCCAGAGTAGAGTGACCAGGTCTGAAACCAAATTGATGATCAGAGATCAAGCCATTGGAGAAGAGGAAAGATTTCATATCTGAAGCAATGATGGATTCCATGACTTTGCTGATAATTGGGAGAAGGCTGATTGGTCTGTAGTTGCTAGGATCTGTTTTTGCACCTTTTTTGTGCAAAGCGGTGATGTTGGCTGATTTCCAAGCAGATGGCAGATGACCTTGAGCAAAAGAGAGGGTGAAGAGAACAGAAAGAGGGAGTGAAAGAGCGGAAGAACATGATTTTAGGACCCGTGGGCTGATGCCGTCAGGACCAGTTGCAGAATCAGAGTCGAGGGTTGACAGAAACTTTTCCATCTTGTCAGGAGGAAAGGACACAGAGTCCAGGAGCAGCTGGGTACGACTGGGTACGGTGGGTACAGAGAGGGATGGGTTTGGGACACAAGATTTAGAGGCAAACACGGAGTTGAGGCATTCAGCTTTTTCACGTGCGGAGTCAGCTGTTAAGCCGTTTGAGGTGAGGGAGGGGATGGAGGGGGAACAAACACCAGAAACAGATTTGACCAGACGCCACCAGGATTTGGAAGAGGGAGACAGATAAGAGAGTTCGGTCTTGAGAACGGTGAGATATTGTTTCCTGGCTCTCCTAAGGGTGGACACACACTTGTTTCAGGCTTTGTGAAAGGAAATGAGATTTCCTTCCGTTGGATTTGCCTTCCAGGAGACGAAAGCAAGTTGTTTCAGGGCAACAGCCTCACCACAAGATTCCGTGTACCATGGACGGGAGGAAGGGTATGACAACTGAAGACGAGATGGGATAAATCTGTGCATGAGAGAGAGCAATTTACTTTGAAAGAATTCCAAGGATGAGTTGATGTCAGAGGCGGTAGAGATGGGAGACCAGTCCAGATGATTGATGGCTGCTTGAAGACCGTGCCAGTTGGCCTGATTGAAATGCCAGACTCGTCGACGCTGAGGAGGCTCTCTGAGAATGGTCAGAGAGATGTCCACTTTGACAAGCACATGATCAGATGAGCCGATTGGAGCAGAAGAAGAGCAGCAGACATTTTCAGGGAAGTTAGTCAAAACCAAGTCCAGAAGAGAAGATGCTCCGTTGACTGAGATCCGGGTCGGGAAATTGACAGATTGTGTCAGTCCCAGTGAGTCGCAGAAGTCCTTTGCTGAAGAGCCATGGCTGGTGAGAGAGGTACCCACACCCAGCCAACTGGCATGGTGACAATTGAAATCACCACATATGAGGAAGAGAGAGTTGGGATGGGTAGATAGAAGTTGGTCCATATTATCAGACAGCGAGATGTAGATGGAGTCATCACTGTTTGGTGGATGGTACAACACACATATGAACAAAAGGTGGGAGCGAAGGGGAAGCCGTAGCCAAAGGTATTCCTGGGGGTGAGGTGGAGAGAGGGCAGTGGAGGGTGAGTGAGGAAGAGAGTTTTTTTATAAAGATAGCAACCCCACCTCCAGGACGAGGCTCAGGTCTATCATACCGGAGGAGGGAGTAACCTGGGAGAGATACCAAGGCATCAGAGACATCATGAAGGAGGAAAGTTTCTGTTAAGCAGATCATGTCTGGTTTGTCAGAAGCAACCTGTATGGAGAGATCAGTCAAGTTTGAGCGAAGGCCCCGGATGTTTGAGGTCCATACCGTTAATGAAGAGGAAGGGGGAGCATCGGATACAGAACAGGGGGGGGGGGAGGGGTAGGGTAAGACGTGGAAGAGGAGGAAGAGGTCGGGAGAGCTGTTGAAGGTGTGTCAGAGATTTCAGAGATTTCAGAATAGCTTGGAGAAAGGGAAGAATGGGGCAGACAAAAGGTTTGATGGAGATTGGGTGAGGTGCAGTGAGGTGTTATTTGAGGAGCGGGAAGAGTGAGGCAGAAGGTTGGGGGAGATGAAGGTGAAAGTTGGAAGGGGGAAGAAGCAGGGAGGATGCTTTGAGGAGGAGGGGTGAGAGGGGAGTCTAGGAGGGGAGGAGCGATGGAGAGTCTCAGAGGGGAGGGGTGTGGGGGGAGTTTAGGAGGGAGGGGAGGGAAGGGGCAAGGGGGGAGATTTGAAAGGGATGGGTGATGGGGAGGATTTGGAGGGGAGGGGTGATGGGGAAGTTTTGGAGGGGAGGGGGGATGGGGAAGATTTGGAGGGGAGGGGTGAGATTGGATTTTGAAAAGTGTACGATTCATGGGAAACGAACATTTTTTGCAAAATGAGTTTGAGACCTTCGAGTCAAAAATACGTTTGAGGACGCTGAAGGAGGGGTGGAGTTCTGGAGAGTTTAGGGAATGTACAAAAGAGGAACTGTAAGAGATGGTATTATTATTATTTTTTGGAATGAATAGATTTGGTGAGCAAGATGAAAGCATCCTTTTGTAGGAGAAGAAGAAAAAGGTGTTATAATATATGAGAGAAAATAGTTGTTCAGGGGAGAGATTAAACATTTCTAACCACGTGATCGCATGATCGCGAACAACGTGAACGAAGAACGAATGAACAAATGAGAACAACAATTAAACGAATAAGACCTGAGAAGGAAATGTGTTTTTGGGTTTGTTTTTTTTTGAGTAGAGATATTAAACAAGGAGGTATGGGGTGAACGACTGGGACGATGCAGAGAACGAAAATAATTGCAGCGCATTCGACGAACCGCTGAGAGAAAAACAAAACCACAAGGTCGGAGACGGTACGGTAGCCAAAGCCTACGAGTACTAGGCCTCAGAATACTCGATACGCATTAACCGACGATTGTGTATACATGTACGAAAAATTAGCACCGAAAATTTTCCGAAGGACACGCTATAGGTACACACACCGAAAGATAGATACAGTCTCGACAAAAACACAATTGTGAAAGATTACTTAGCTTCGAAAGCATGAGCGCATGGAACAGCTTCGAAAAGACGTGACCTCGCCGTGATCTCAATTGATCTAGTTAGGCAGCTTAGCAATTTCTTGGGGAACGACTTTACAAAAGTACCATTTTTATTTTCGTGCTTCATTGGACCATATGCAATAGTATTAGGACCGGAGGCAAGACATATACAGCGTTTGACTTTTGCGCAAACACGACTCGCACAGCATAATATCGAGCAACACATTTATGCCAATAAATCATCAGCTATTGGAGTTGGACTAAAATCGTAAATACATAAATTGCTGGACAATTAATATTCCTTGAACAACAACATGTTGTCTGTTATGATGGTATATTGTCATTACAATTACATCCTTGTAGTTGCGTATATGTTAGATATATGAGAGGTGCGCCGAGTCACAAGTAGAACACATTTGTATTGTCTAAACACTCGGTATTATATTACTAATTATTCTTATTCTTATTACATGGAAGCGTAAGATTTATTATGCAGGCAGGCAGGCATGCATAAACATTTACAAATAACACTGCATGTGATGAAATGAAAGTGAGCCTCCTTGTTGAAAATATATACATAATTGGTTTTTGTCCAATAAAAAGGTGAAAAACACTGTACGGTATATTTATTTCTTGCCTCCGGTCCTAAATGCATTGTACAGTCACGTGAAAGAGTAAGTAGGGGAAGGCGGGGCAAGTTGAGCATCGGGGTAAGTTGAGGCACCACCTCCCAGCCAGTTATGAATGAGTCAGACTTTGTGGTGGCGCCATCTATAGTATAGATGCCCCATTGCATAACTCCACATTCTGCCATATTGTTTTCTAAATTGAAACGGAAACCAGTGTTGCAGAGGGAAAAATCCAATTTTCAGCCATAAAAGTAAAAAGGTGTAAAACAGGTAAGTTCACGTTTCTTCCATATGCAGCATAGATATAATATGGATATCAGATGACAATTGTTAGTCCAGGTATGTGTCTCCATTCTTGTCATAGACTTTAATACGATGGATGCATAGAAGATGTGTGTATGTGGAGACATCTCAGAAAGTTCAGACTGGGGTAAGTTGCGCCAGACCCTACGGGGCAAATCGAGCCATGGCTCAACTTGCCCCGTAGGGTCTGGCTCAACTTGCCAACTCATGTTGGTGGAGATAATAATAATTAGCATTTATAATGCGCTTTTCCCCAAAGACTCAAAGCGCTTACAGAATACCATATTATTACCGTACCCCGGTCATTGGATACATTGCGAGCCTGCACCACACTGGGTGTACCATCTCCACACCCCAGTACGCCAGGAGCTTGCAGCCCTATCTGAAAATCGCAAACGGAAGCCATCAGCCAAGAAATCAAAGAGATGCTTGTTCAAAGCTAATGGGAAAAAGACATGTCCCCCAAGATCAAAAACCCCTAGTTCCAGTGAGACAGATGGTGATTCAGAAGTTGAGTATGATGACGAATCAGATGTGGACAGTGATATGGATATCATTGAAGGTGACTTTGTAGTTGTCAAATGTGCTGGCAAATCAAGATTTGTGCATTACATTGCTCGGGTTGATGTACTGAATGGAGAGGAATTTCAGTTTGAAGGTGTCTTCCTGCAGAAGGTTGCTGGAAAAGTTGGATCTGACAACCCAGTGTTTGTTCCAAACCCAAAGGATGAAGCAGGATTTGAACTGGAAGACATCGTGCGTAAGCTGCCACAGCCTCCTAAGTGCGTTGGCAGTTCTGCCCGTTGTTCTGGACAGCTCGTGTTCAATTGTGACTTGTCAGTTTGGCAGCTTAATTGACCTGATTTCTGACATGTTTTAGTTTTAGTTGCAGATCCAAATGATGAAGCTGGCATTGATGAGCAAGATATTGTGCCTTAATTGCCACAGTCTGACTGTTGGCCTTTCTGGGTGTATTTGGGACACTTTTCTTTTATTGTGACTTGAAACTGTGACAGGTGGATTGAGTTGACTTTTCTTACCACAGTTGACAATCTTGTTTTTCTATGAGAGTGACTCAATTTGTTCGTAACTGATTACTATAACCATGAACACAAGGTAATCATTTCGTTCAGTGTTGTAGAACTTTACAACATTAAATATTTTTCTGGCAAAGCAATGGTTTTCCACTTTAGTTATCTTTATTTGGGGCAATGATCAACTTACCCCTATGTGGTACAACTTACCCCAGAGGTTGGATCAACTTACCCCTCAGGCAGGCAAGTTGAGCCATTTGGCCTCAGTTTTTTCAAAGGTCACAGTGACTTTCAGTGTGGGGATAGAAAGTAAGAATTAGCTACAAAAAGTTTCCCAAGGATTAAATTAGAAGGCAAGATACTCATTTGTGCAAGATCATCAGTAAGTTCAGTCCTAACATTCCAAGAACAAAAACTGGCTCAACTTGCCCCGCCTTCCCCTACACCCCATGTGAAGTTTTGACTTTTTCAACGTATTTCAACATAATAATAATAATAATAATAATAATGATAATAATAATAATAATAATAATAATAATAATGCATTTATTTTATATAGCGCTTTTCAGGAAGCCCAAAGACGCTTTGACAGAGTGCAAAACATAATGCATAGCAAAACATAAAAACAATTGCAAAAAAGACAAGAATCAATAGGGAAATATTCAAAGCAAAAAGGAGGGAGAAGGACAACAGATAGTCAGGGGTTAAATGCTGTGGGTTAAATGTTGAATGCAGTGTTGAACAGGTGGGTCTTGAGTGATGTTTTGAATGTGGTGAGTGAGGAGGAGGAGTCTCTGATGGTGTGAGGTAGTGAGTTCCAGAGGGTGGGAGCAGCGATGGAGAAGGCCCTGTCCCCCCAGGATCTGAATTTGGTCCGGATGGGGGTGGGAGGGTGTCTGGAGAGGAGGTCAGCCAGGTAGGATGGGGATGGGGCCAGGTCATGGAGGGCTTTGTAGGTCAAGAGGAGGATTTTGTACTGGATTCTCTGGGAGATGGGGAGCCAGTGAAGCTTGTAAAGGACGGGGGTGATGTGATCATGGGTCCGGGAATGGGTGAGTAGACGGTCAGCGGAGTTCTGAATGTATTGGAGTTTATTGGTGATTGTTGAGGGTGAACCATAGAGGAGGCTATTGCAGTAGTCCAGACGGGAGGTGATGAAGGCGTGGATGAGGGTTTTTGCAGCCGTGGAGGCGAGGGATGGACGGAGACGGGCGATGTTTTTCAGGTGAAAGAGGCTGTCTTTGTGATCTGTTTAGTGTATTTGTCGAAGGAGAGGGATTGGTCAAAGACGATGCCAAGATTCCGGATGTGAGGGGAGGTGGATACTGGGATACCGTCGATGTTGAGGGCAAAGTTATGGGTGGATTTTATGAGCGTTTTTGGGCCAATGATGATTATTTCAGATTTATCATAGTTAAGTTTGAGGAAGTTGATTTGAAGCCAGGATTTTATTTCAGTGATGCAGTTTGTCAGGATAGAGTGGGTGGCGGTGGAGATGGACTTGGTGGAGATGAAAAGCTGGATGTCATCAGCGAAGCAGTGGAATTGGAGACCATGACGGCAGATTAAGTGACCGAGGGGGGACAGGTAAAGGATGAAGAGGAGGGGGCCAAGAACTGAACCTTGGGGGACACCTGGGGGGAGGGGAGCAGTGGGGGATTTGCAGTTATTGATGGAGATGAACTGGCGTCTGTCAGAGAGGTATGATTTAATCCAAGAGAGGGCAGTGCCGGTAACGTTAAAGGTGGTTTCAAGTCGGGTGAGGAGGATGGTGTGATCGATGGTGTCAAAGGCGGCGCGGCGCTGAGGTCGAGGAGGATGAGAATGTTGGGGTTGCCAGCGTCAGAGGAGAGGAGAAGGTCGTTGGTGATTTTGAGGAGAGCAGTTTCCAGTACTGTGGTTGGAGCGGAATCCGGATTGGAATGTTTCATACAGGTCATTGGCAGAGAGGTAATGTTTGAGTTGAGTGGCTACAGCACGTTCCAAAACTTTCGACAGAAAGGGTAGGTTGGAGATGGGTCTGAAGTTGTTTAGGGTGTCAGGGTTTAGTCCAGGTTTTTTCAGAATGGGGGTAACAGCAGCAATTTTGAGGGACGGTGGGACGATGCCTGTAGACAGGGAGGAGTTTATTGTTGCAATGATAAGTGGAGAGAGAGCAGAAAGGGAGGCCTTGACGAAGCTGGAGGGGATGGGGTCAAGAGTGCAGGTGGCAGTTTTCATTCCTATGAGGAGTTCACAGAGGTCAGTAGGGGAGACTGGGGAGAATTGAGACAGGGGATGGCAGGATAAGGGGGGGCAGGGGCACGTGGTTTGAGGGGGAGCGGGTGCGGCGGTGGTCAAGCTGTTGTAGATGTTTTCAATTTTGCGTTGGAAGAATGAAAGGAAGGAGATGCAGTTGTCTACTGTGAATGACTGGGTGGCGGTGTTCAGGGGGCTGAGGAGTTTATTTATTGTAGAGAAGAGTGCTTTTGGCTTTCCGGAGCCAGAGTGGATAAGTTGAGAGTAGTAGGCGGAGCGGGCGCGGGAGAGGGAATCTTTATAGTGTTGTAGGTGGTCCTTGTAGGCTTGGGAGTGAACTGTGAGACCTGTTTTATTGCAGAGTCTTTCAAGTTGGCGAGCACGAGTTTTCATCAGGCGGAGTTCAGGGGTAAACCAGGGAGCAGAATGGGTGAAAGAAACGGTTTTGGTTTTTATATGCGCAAGTTGGTCAAGGCAGGAGGAGAGAGTGCGGTTGTAGTAGTCAGTGAGGTCAGAAGGGGTGTGGAGGTCAACGAAGGGAGAAGTGGACATTTTTTCAGAGAGGGTGGATGAGAATGAGGTAGGTGAAAGAGCGTTTAGCTTACGGAAGTTGATAGTGCGATAATGCCTTGGTGCTGGGGTGGGAATGTTGACGGTCATTGTGATGGCTAAGTGGTCAGAGAGGGTGAGGTCGGAGCCAGAGAGATGGTGCAAAATCAATCCAGTAGAGCAGACAAGGTCCAAAATGTGACCACGGTTATGGGTAGGAAAGTTGACATGTTGAGTGAGGTTAAAGCAGGTGAGTAAATCAGTGAAGTCAGTGGTTATCGTGGAGTCAGTGGAGTCGATGTGGATATTGAAATCACCAAGGAGGATGACGATTGAGGGGGAGAGGGAACATAGCTGGGTCAGAAAGTAGGAGAAGTCAGACAGGAATGATGGGTGTGGTTTGGGAGGGCGGTAGACAACAGCCATGACTGACTGTGTGTGACCAGAGAGTTTAGATACAGCTATTTGATCTTCATTTCAACAATATTGATATTTAAAGATGATATAATATAACAAATATCATGAAATATTTACATTTTGTAGTCCATTGTATATTTTAAATAAACATAAATGCAAATTTCGCATGTGGAAAAAGTAAGTACACCCCTACATTTATCACTACTTCAAATACCTAAAATTATAATCAGGTGCACCAGCTGAGGTGCAAATGATTAGAACATCGTTGGAGAGGATCTTGGAGGAACCTGTCTTATTTAAATCTCAGACATTTCGTTTGGTTTGCTCTTTGTTGTTGAAGTGTGTGGCGTCACCATGCCAAGATCAAAAGAGCTGTCTGCGGCCTTCAGAAAGAAGGTTATAGATGCCTACGAGTCTGGGAAGGGATTTAAAAAGATCTCCAAACAATTTGAAATGAATCATTCGACTGTCCGGAAGATCATCTACAGGTGGAGAAGATTCCAAACAACTGCCAACTTGTTCAGGCCATGCCGCCCCAGCAAGTTCAGCCCGAGAGCAGACCGCAAGATGCTGAAATAAGTCTCCGAGCACCCCAGAATGTCATCACGGGACCTGCAGGTAGCTCTCGTCACTGTCGATGTCAAAGTGCACGAGTCCACCACTAGAAAGAGTCGATAGAGTTAGACTGTCCGCCCCATCCTTCCCTTTCTCCGAGCTATTCTGAAATCTCTGACACACCTTCAACGGCTCTCCCTACCTCTTGCACCTCTTGCACATCTTACCCGACCCCTCGTCCCCCCTGTTCTGTATCCGATGGTCCCCCTTCCTCTTCATTAACGGTATGGATCTCAAACATCCGGGGCCTTCGTTCAAACTTGACCGATCTCTCCATACAGGTTGCTTCTGACAAAGCAGACGTGATCTGCTTAACAGAAACTTTCCTCCTTCATCATGTCTCTGATTCCTTGGTATCTCTCCCAGGTTACTCCCTCTTCCGGTATGATAGACCTGAGCCTCGTCCTGGAGGCGGGGTTGCTGTCTTTATCAAAAACTCTCTTCCTCAGTCGCCCTGCACTGCACTGCACTGCACTGCACTGCACTCTCTCCACCTCACCCCCTGGAATACCTGTGGCTACGGCTTCCCCTTCGCTCCCACCTCTTGTTCATATGTGTGTTGTACTGTCCACCAAAAGGTGATGACTCCATCTACATCTCGCTGTCTGATAATATGGACCAACTTCTATGCACTCATCCCAAGTCTCTCTTCCTCATATGTGGTGATTTACATTGTCACCATGCCAGTTGGCTGGGTGTGGGTACCTCTCTCACCAGCCATGGCTCCTCAGCAAAGGACTTCTGCGACTCACTGGGACTGACACAATCTGTCAATTTCCCCACCCGGATCTCAGTCAACGGAGCATCTTCTCTTCTGGACTTGGTTGTGACTAACTTACCTGAAAATGTCTGCTGCTCTTCTTCTGCTCCAATCGGCTCTTCTGATCATGTGCTTGTTAAAGTGGACATCTCTCTGACCATTCTCAGGGAGCTCTGCTCAGCGTCGACGAGTCTGGTATTTCACTCAGGCCAACTGGCATGGTCTTCAAGCAGCCATCAATCATCTGGACTGGTCTCCCATCTCTACCACCTCTGACATCATCCTGGGAATTCTTCCAAAGTAAATCTCTCTCTTCTCTCTCTTTCTCTTTCTCTTTCTCTTTCTCTTTCTCTTTCTCTCTCTCTCTCTCTCTCTCACAGATTTATCCCCTCTCGTCTTCAGTTGTCATACCCTTCCTCCCGTCCATGGTGCACGGAATGTTGCGGTGAGGCTGTTGCCCAGAAACAACTTGCCTTCGTCTCCTGGAAAGCAAATCCAATGGAAGGAAATGTCATTTCCTTTCACAAAGCCCGAAACAAGTGTGTGTCCACCCTCAGGAAAGCCAGGAAACAATATCTCTCCGTTCTCAAGACCGAACTGTCTTGTCTGTCTCCCTCTTCCAAATCCTGGAGGCATCTGGTCAAATCTGTTTCTGGGGGTTTGTTCCCCCTCCATCCCCTCCCTCAGCTCAAACGGCTACACGGCTACACGGCTGCCTCCGCACGTGAAAAAGCTGAATGCCTCAACTCTGTGTTTGCCTCTAAATCTTGTGTGCCACACCCATCCCTCTCTGTACCCAGTCGTACCCAGGTGCTCCGTGTCCTTTCCGCCCGACGAGGTGGAAAAGTTTCTGTCAACCCTCGACTCCGATTCTGCAACTGGACCTGACGGCATCAGCCCACGGGTCCGAAAATGCTGTTCTTCCGCTCCTTCACTCCCTCTCTCTGTTCTCTTCACCCTCTCTTTTGCTCATGGTCAGCTGCCATCTGCTTGGAAATCAGCCAACATCACCGCTTTGCACAAAAACAGATCCTAGCGACTACAGACCAATCAGCCTTCTCCCAATTATTATTAGCAAAGTCATGGAATGCATCATTGCTTCGGATATAAAATGTTTCCTCTTCTCCAATGGCTTGATCTCTGGTCATCAATTTGCTTCCAGACCAGGTCACTCCACTCTGGACATGCTGCTTCTGCTGTCTCAACAATGGATGGAGCGAGGGGTCCTCAATGCCAAATGGGAAATCAGAGGCGTCTCCCTCGACATATGCCGTGCCTTCGATACGGTCTGGCATGCCGCTCCGCTCACCAAACTCTCCTCCTTTGGTATCCATGGAAATATCCGCGCATGGCTGGCGCATGGACTTCCTCTCTAGTCGTAGTGAGCGTGTGGCCCTGAATGGCTTTCTCTCACCTCCTCTTCCTGTTCAGGCTGGAGTTCCCCAAGGCAGTGTTCTGGGCCCTGTGCTTTTTCTGGTCTTCATCAATGATCTATCTGACTCTTTGCTGACGACTGCACTCTGTTGTGCCGCTCCATTGCTCATCCCTCAGATCAGCAGTCTGCAGACTCCTCGCTCTCTGCAGACCTGGACAAAATCACAGACTGGGCAAACAAGTGGAACATGTCTTTCAATCCGAAACAAATCTCACACTCTTACGATGTCTCTCCGAAAAGACCGACTGGACAACCCTCCCATCCACTTTCTGAATATTCCTCTCCAAGAAGTTCTGTCACTCAAGCTTTTGGGTTGGGTCTCACTATGTGCCATGATCTTTCCTGGAAAAAAGCACATTTCCAAGCCGGCCTCCAAGCCAGTCGCCGACTGGGCATCCTCCGTCGTGCGAAGTCCTTCCTTGGCACACCTGAGCTCCTCGCCACATACGAGGCTTTCGTCCGCAGCTCAATGGAGTATTGCTCTCCCCTCTGGGCCGGTGCTCCTGCCTCACACCTAGCTCGTCTTCACGCTGTTGAAACCAAAGCGTTCAGAATCATTGGAATCTCCCGCGATGACGCCATCTCCGAGGGCCTTTCACTTACTCACCGCAGGCAGGTTGGTGGTCTTTCCGTCTTCTACCGACTCATCTCCGGCCTAGCCCCCCCCCCCCCCCCCCAGTCCTGTCTGTGCTCTGTTCCCCAAATATTCCTACAGGTCGCACAAGATCTGCCTGCAACCCTCTTGTGGTTAAACTGCCAAAATCAAGACTCTCCGCTCACCTTCACTCCTTCATTCTTCATTCTTCTTTTGTCCCGCCTCTGGAACAAAATCCCGCACTCTCTTAAATCGCACTCCTCCCTCCAGGTCTTTAAGTTGCATTTGTTCGAAGCATGCAACACGTTCTTCTTATGTGTCCCTTTATTTGGCGGTGTATAGGCAACAGACCTTGCCTCAATCGATCCCGAAAGTAAAATTAAGCCGGGTTACGTACATGAAGCAAAAACATGCGTACTGCTGATGTTCATATATAATGCATCGTGGTTATATATCTGGAATCATACCAGATGCAACCCACTCCCCTCCCTCCCCCGACCCATCCAAAGAAAGAAAATGCCAAGATATAATCCCACCCCACCCCCCCCCCCCCCTCCCCCGAAATTTGATGGAATCAAACTAAACTCGCACAGGCACAACTTTAGGGTACCATCATTAATCCCTGAAAGTTTCAGATTCTTATGTCAAATCCCCTTGGAGAAGTCAGTAGATGGAACATACAACATGCTTTTCCTCCATTCTATATAAGATAACTGTAAAGAAAGTAGAATTCACTCCGGTTGTTGTAACCAGACACTCGCTCGGATGAGCACGCGGATTGTTCACGGTTTTGTTTGCGCACAACAAAGCTCTGAGTGTTCTCGAAAACATTTCAAACTTGCAGTGTTGCCGAAGTGACTTTATAGATAGCAAAGGGCATTCATATCTCTCAATCGCATTCCTCTGGAGAGGAAACAGCGAGACAAGGGTGTGGTGCTAACTCTTCATAACCAGTCCTGCCTTCTGGATGGGTTTATATCATTGTTGTTGTTGGTTATTGTTCCCTTGCTAATGTAGTTGCTTTACATTGAGTTGAATCGACATATTTGTGCTGCCTTTAAATTTATTCTGTTTTTGCCTCAATTTTCACCCACACCAGGGTGTATTCACTTAAGAAGTTTCTTATGGAGTGCTCGCCAAGTGGCTTAAGCACATTATCGGCCTATTTTCAACTTTAGCAGTTTCGCAGCAAGAAAATTAAATAATACAACCTGGGGGTGTTCAAAACGTTCTACAGCGAGATACAATCGTCCAATTTTTCAACATAAGTATGTAAATATACATATATATATATATACTTCTATATCGTTAATTTATTTTAAAACGCTGGCCTTTCTTAAACTATATTGTGATTATCTCGTTCTGAGAACCTTTTGAACACACCTTGTATATATACGCACACACCCTGCCCCCAAACGCACTTCCTTAAATCCCCTCCAGACCATGACCTTGATCTTACACCCATTGTAAAAATTAACATTTAATTATTTAATTTGGAGCACATCATGTGTGCTATCGAAAAAAGATTGAATGCATAACATTGCAAAGTTAGTGAACTTAAAATTTATGATTAATAAAACCTGTCTAATGCGGCCACCTGTTATACCATCAAAACCTGTGTAAATGAGCATTCTGTTATGGTAAATATCGATTTATGATACTGTACTGTATAAAAAAAAAAAATATATATAAACAGTATTCTGATTCTGATGTAACATATTCTGTTACAGAACGCTGGTGCTGCTGAAGCAGTCTCTTGGCAAGGGTCATACTGGATGGTTTGCCATTGTTTTCCCAGCACAAGGTGGCACACACATTGATGAATCACCCAACCTGCCTGTGAAACACCTGGATGTCGGTTTATAGCTGGGTCGGGATTCGAATCCAGCCCAGACAACTTAGAGGAGAATGTGCGCTTATTTAACCATCCCTCGGTGAGGCAACGCCATATACATCATATTGTTTCATAAAACAGCTTTTATTGCGTCACACTAAAATAGTTATGATCAGCCAGAGCAATAACACGCTCGTTGTCTCGTCGTTTGCTATCTGTATTGAGGAGCATTATACGTGTAATTGTTTTACATTTTTACAATGACATTTTGGGCTCATAGAACCTTGCACATCATTCACATGTACGACAAACATATCACCGAACACAAGTGTACTTTGACATGAATTACAGCTGTGTATGTTGGAGAGTAGACAATAACAAACGCACAACGTGGTGTTTGTCATTGAAACTTGGCTTTCCAACATCATGATATCGTCGTGGAGATGGGACACTACCATCACATTTCCAACATCATGACCTCGTCGTGGATATGGGACACTACCATCACATTTCCAACATCATGAGCTAGTGGTGGAGATGGGACACGACCATCACATTTCCAACATCATGAACTAGTGGTGTACATGGGACACTACCATCACATTTCCAACATCATGAGCTAGTGGTGTACATGGGACACTACCATCACATTTCCAACATCATGAGCTAGTGGTGTACATGGGACACGACCATCACATTTCCAACATCATGAGCTAGTGGTGTACATGGGACACTACCATCACATTTCCAACATCATGAGCTAGTGGTGGAGATGGAACACTACCATCACATTTCCAACATCATGAGCTAGTGGTGGAGATGGGACACGACCATCACATTTCCAACATCATGAACTAGTTGTAGAGATGGGACACCACCATCACATTTCCAACATCATGAGCTAGTGGTGGAGATGGGACACGACCATCACATTTCCAACATCATGAACTAGTTGTAGAGATGGGACACCACCATCACATTTCCAACATCATGAGCTAGTGGTGGAGATGGGACACGACCATCACATTTCCAACATCATGAGCTAGTGGTGGAGATGGGACACTACCATCACATTTCCAACATCATGAGCTAGTGGCGGAGATGGGACACGACCATCACATTTCCAACATCATGAACTAGTGGTGTACATGGGACACTACCATCACATTTCCAACATCATGAGCTAGTGGTGTACATGGGACACTACCATCACATTTCCAACATCATGAGCTAGTGGTGTACATGGGACACGACCATCACATTTCCAACATCATGAGCTAGTGGTGTACATGCGACACTACCATCACATTTCCAACATCATGAGCTAGTGGTGGAGATGGAACACTACCATCACATTTCCAACATCATGAGCTAGTGTTGGAGATGGGACATGACCATCACATTTCCAACATCATGAACTAGTTGTAGAGATGGGACACCACCATCACATTTCCAACATCATGAGCTAGTGGTGGAGATGGGACACGACCATCACATTTCCAACATCATGAACTAGTTGTAGAGATGGGACACCACCATCACATTTCCAACATCATGAGCTAGTGGTGGAGATGGGACACGACCATCACATTTCCAACATCATGAGCTAGTGGTGGAGATGGGACACTACCATCACATTTCCAACATCATGAGCTAGTGGTGGAGATGAGACATGGCCAGCACATTTCCAACATCATAAGCTAGTGGTGGAGATGAGACACGACCATCACATTTCCAACATCATGAGCTAGTGGTGGAGATGGAACACTACCATCACATTTCCAACATCATGAGCTAGTGGTGGAGATGGAACACTACCATCACATTTCCAACATCATGAGCTAGTGGTGGAGATGGGACACGACCATCACATTTCCAACATCATGAACTAGTTGAAGAGATGGGACACCACCATCACATTTCCAACATCATGAGCTAGTGGTGGAGATGGGACACTACCATCACATTTCCAACATCATGAGCTAGTGGTGGAGATGGTACACGACCATCACATTTCCAACATCATGAGCTAGTGGTGGAGATGAGACACTACCATCACATTTCCAACATCATGATATCGTCGTGGAGATGGGACACTACCATCACATTTCCAACATCATGATATCGTCGTGGAGATGGGACACTACCATCACATTTACAACATCATGACCTCGTCGTGGATATGGGACACTACCATCACATTTCCAACATCATGAGCTAGTGGTGGAGATGGGACACTACCATCACATTTCCAACATCATGAGTAAGTGGTGGAGATGGGACACTACCATCACATTTCCAGCATCATGACCTTGTGGTGGAGATGGGACACTACCATCACATTTCCAACATCATGAGCTAGTGGTGGAGATGAGACACTACCATCACATTTCCAACATCATGAGCTCGTGGTGGAGATGAGACACTACCATCACATTTCCAACATCATGAGCTAGTGGTGGAGATGGGACACTACCATCACATTTCCAACATCATGACGTAGTGGTGGAGATGGGACACTACCATCACATTTCCAAAATCATGACGTAGTGGTGGATATGGGACACTACCATCACATTTCCAACATCATGACCTTGTGGCGGGGATGGGACACTACCATCACATTTCCAACATCATGACGTAGTGGTGGAGATGGGACACTACCATCACATTTCCAACATCATGAGCTACTAGTGTAGATGGGACATGACCAGCACATTTCCAACATCATGAGCTAGTGGTGTAGATGTGACACGACCAGCACATTTCCAACATCATGAGCTAGTGGTGGAGATGAGACATGGCCAGCACATTTCCAACATCATGAGCTAGTGGTGTAGATGTGACACGACCATCACATTTCCAACATCATGAGCTTGTGGTGCACATGGGACACTACCATCACATTTCCAACATCATGAGCTAGTGGTGTACATGGGACACTACCATCACATTTCCAACATCATGAGCCAGTGGTGTACATGGGACACTGCCATCCCATTTCCAACATCATGAGCTAGTGGTGTACATGGGGCACTACCATCACATTTCCAACATCATGAGCTAGTGGTGTACATGGGACATTGGGATACTACCATCACATTTCCAACATCATGAGCTAGTGGTGTACATGGGACACGACCATCACATTTCCAACATCATGAGCTAGTGGTGTACATGGGACACTACCACCACATTTCCAACATCATGAGCTAGTGGTGGAGATGGGACACTACCATCACATTTCCGACATCATGAGCTCGTGGTGGAGATCAGACACGAGCATCACATTTTCAACATCATGAGCTAGTGGTGGAGATGGGACTCGACCAGCACATTTTCAACATCATGACCTCGTGGTGGAGATGGAACACTACCATCACATTTGCAACATCATGAGCTAGTGGTGTACATAGGAAACTACCATCACATTTCCGACATCAGAGCTAGTTGTGGAGATGGGATACTACCATCATATTTCCAACATCATGAGCTAGTGGTGGAGATCGGACACCACCATCACATTTTCAACATCATGAGCTAGTCATGGAGATGGAACACTACCATCACATTTCCAACATCATGAGCTGGTGGTGGAGATGAGACACCACCATCACATTTCCAACATCATGAGCTAGTGGTGGAGATGGAACACTACCATCACAATTCCAACATCATGAACTAGTGGTAGAGATGGGACACCACCATCACATTTCCAACATCATGAGCTAGTGGTAGAGATGGGACACCACCATCACATTTCCAACATCATGAGCTAGTGGTGGAGATGGAACACTACCATCACATTTCCAACATCATGAGCTAGTGGTGGAGATGGGACACTAACATCAATTTCAAACATTACTTTACTTTGTTTACTTGTGTGTTTGATGTGTTGTTTTGATAAATGTTAGTTCTTTCACGAGCCTCGACTCTGTATACAACAAAAAAAAAAAAAAAAAAAAAAAACATCATGAGCTCGTGGTGTGCATGGGACACTACCATCACATTTCCAACATCGTGAGATAGTGGTGGAGATGTGACCCTACCATCACATTTCCAACATCATGACCTTGTGGTGGGGATGGGACACTACCATCACATTTCCAACATCATTAGCAAGTGGTGTACATGGGACACGACCAGCACATTTCCAACATCATGACGTAGTGGTGGAGATGGGACACTACCATCACATTTCCAACATCATGAGCTATTAGTGTAGATGGGACATGACCAGCACATTTCCAACATCATGAGCTAGTGGTGTAGATGTGACACGACCAGCACATTTCCAACATCATGAGCTAGTGGTGGAGATGTGACACGACCAGCACATTTCCAACATCATGAGCTAGTGGTGTAGATGTGACACGACCAGCACATTTCCAACATCATGAGCTAGTGGTGGAGATGAGACATGGCCAGCACATTTCCAACATCATGACGTAGTGGTGTAGATGGGACGCTACCATCACATTTTCAACAGCATGAACTAGTG
The DNA here is from genome assembly GCF_964187855.1 of Myxine glutinosa. Classification (NCBI taxonomy): domain Eukaryota; kingdom Metazoa; phylum Chordata; class Myxini; order Myxiniformes; family Myxinidae; genus Myxine; species Myxine glutinosa. The sequence goes on along the minus strand of NC_136266.1, from coordinate 56,473,239 downwards.
GTGGAGATGGGACTCGACCAGCACATTTTCAATATCATGACCTAGTGGGGGAGATGGAACCCTAACATAAACCACCCGGTGGTTGACCCGTTTCGTGAAGGCTGGGTGTGTTTGTGCATCACACCTCGAGATCTGAATTATTATCACGGATAAAAAAGCATCAGATTTGTGCTCGTAATGCAATTTACCCTAACTTAATTATTGCTCGATTTGTGTAATCAACACATCTTGAATGGCATTCCGTTTTACAGGTTGTATAAGGTAAGTGTATGTGTAACTGTTTTGCTGTCATTCTTTCGTTTTTTAAATGCAAACACCTGCCTATTATGGCCGAAATTCAGTCTGTCATAAAGCCTTGATTTTATGGTGGCCTTTTCAAACTCTCCCTTTCAAGGTGACCACATAAAACAGGTGTTCTTGCAGTACAGACAGAGTAATAAAACCAACACAAAGGGGCCACGCTCGGTTTCAGGATATCCATATGCGACGAGGGGCTCCGTTAAGTGCATCTGCACAGCAATTGGCAACAATAAGAGCTAAATCATGATGTCATGATCATAAAGTTGATGATACATTAATGTGGTTGTTGTTTTTGTTGTCGTTATTGTGGAACCACCTCGGCTTATCTACTCATGCCAGCCCGCCTGTCCTGCCCTTTTCCACGTGGGCACCAAACAGTTTGTATTCATCTACATGGACCAAACCAACTGACCACCGTAACAAGGGGGTGATATGTTATGCATGATCCCTTTGGCTTTCAGGTTAAAACATCATGTAAGCGATTTGTTTCGAATAATAATGTACATAATAGTAATAGTCTCGTATTATAACGATGATAAGAAATTATGAACAGGAAATGTTTAAATTGTGAAATTGATAAACTCCCCAGAGGAAAAGGTAATGCGCGGCACCCCCTTCGGAATGTTGCGAGTGCGAGGGTCCCGGCGCTCGGAGCTGGCGGCGCAAGACGCTCAGTGCGCTTCTCACGTCAGGGTTCGAGTATCGAGCAACTACCACGTACCGGTCATCGCACTCGGATTCCTCTGCCTGCAGAGGTGAGTGGATGACGTAATGCGTGATCGATGAGAGCACGTTTCCTGGATAAATCGGAAAACGAGGACGAAAGGTGGTGAAATGAATGAATGCACAGGTGAGGATTAGAAGAGGAGGAAGAAGAATTGTCGTCTATCCTTAAGACGCTGATGCCAGGTATTTGAGATACAAAACGGTGTGGGATACCATGGGGGAGTTTAAAGAGCCGGTCTTACACTTAACCAATTTCGAACTCAAAATGCGTGCAATTTATGGTGAAAATTAAGATGGATATTATGCAGATTGCAGTATTACATTTCCTTAAATGGTGTGAACCTGATTGGATATCTATATTACAGAAGCCGAATCACGTTTCTCACCCGTAATTGGAGGGAATAACCAACCAATCAGGTTTCACCTAATCGATTACCCCAGGGTGGCCAGGATTTCTATAAATTAACCCCCATGCTCTTCCAGCCAAAGAAAGCTCCATAAAGCAACCAACAAAAGCTACCACAAGGAAACCCTTTGCTGTTTCAAACCTTACCCGGGTTCCTCTACAGCTGCAGACATTCACAAGTAGTACGTATATGAAAATCCCAATCATACACACCCCCTTCAGCCACCGGAACAGTTTCATCACTTGTTGCTGAATCATCAGTGGCAGAGTAGATAGAAACATGCACCTGTGTAGAGGAATGTGGATAGGGTTTGAAACAGAAAAGGGATTACCTCGTCTAGCTTTTCTTGGTTGCTTTATGCAACTTTCTTTTGCTAGAAAAGCATTTGATCATCGGAAGCAGCATTACCTGTGTTCTTGGAAGTTTCTGCAGTTCCTTGCGTTCTTCCCTTGGCCAACAGTTCAGTAGATTCGTGATGACTAATGGCCAAAATGGCAAACTGGTGAGCTGACTTGCCCAGCCATTCCTTCGTAAAAATACGAATGACCGCGCCCTGGTCACAACCTGCGACAACATCCGGTAACCGGCCGATTGGGAAACATGGCATTTAAAGCATCCTTTAAAGATGAACAGTATGATTGGGAAACACACATTTAAGGTGCTATTAAAAAAATTAACTCGACATCCTGTAAACACGCATGATTGACACACATCACGAGAATGTTGAATGGTGGGCATCACTCTGTATCTGCCACTGAACTTTCTCTAATATCATAGCATATATAATTTATCAACGAAAACCTGAGGGGGATGTGTGGGGGGTTGAGTTGGGGATGGTGGAGGGAAGGGGTGGAGGGTGGGGTGCACACTCCCTGAATCCCCCCCCACCCCCAGATCCACCTATGATATATATCTTCTATAACTATAAATGTTGATCTGTCTGTCTGTCTGTACAAGCATCACTCCTATATATCTGGACGGATTGGGGCCAAATCTGTCAGAGGGTTAGTAACCCCTTGGCTGCCGGGAAACCTCCAGGAACCTCCTGGGAAAATTTTGAGGTTGGTATTCCTCCTCACTGTTGCAGTTGGCTTGAATAGCGCCACCTTTGGTGAAGTTGAGTGCTACAGGATGGATTGAATTTTCCCAGACAACTGCCTGACTCTCATCTTCTGTGGTCATTCTTGCCATCACCATGGCTAGCTTTTCCCATCACTGGTGACGGGTACTTTTGCTAGTACTGTATCTATCTATAATTCCAGTAATCTCTGTGTGTTTGTTTGTACGTTTGTACGTTTGTTTGTTTGTCTGTGACCGCTGTTTCTCGACAACCACGGGTCCGATATACTTGCAACTTGCCAGGTATATTGCTGGGGACCCGAGGATGTGCCTTTTCAAGGTTTGAAATTAATCGGACAAGTACTTACCGAGCTATGGCGATTTAGCCGTTCGCCGTTCGCTTTGGCGTTGCGAATGGACCAAACCATTGCATGTAAATAGAGGGGGGGGTTCTGTGGTCGTTGCGAATGGACCAAACCATTCATGTAAATAGAGGGGGGGGGGGTTCTGTGGTCGTTACTGCCACGTGGTTTCAAAGTTTTTTTTTGTTGTTGTTGTTTGCACGCATGTTTTTTTGCACCCACGTACGGGCACGCCCTAGGATGTTTACACACACACACCCCTACACAAATTTTTTTTTTTTTTTTTTTTTGGCAAGGAACGGGCACCCACGTACGGGCACGTCCTAGCTTATATATAGTACGGGCATGCCCTAGTATAATATAATGAGAGCAGTTCCGTTTGTCATTTCTTTGTTCCTTATATGTTACCAAACCCCAATTTCCTTGAAATTTTCTGTACAACGCTATTTATATATGAAGAAGGTCAATGACAATGAAAGTTTCAATTCTCAATCAAATTAATGTAAAAACAAGGAATAATGGCGCAGACACATTGGGTGATGAGTGTCGCATGCAGAATATTTATATTTATATAAATTTATATAAATATTTATATTATGCATGCAGAATGGAAATTATGCAAAGGGTCCACAGTTTCTGTGGGACTACAATGAGTGTAACGAGGGGTCGCACGCTCTTGTGCGATAAAAAAAAAAAAACGTAGTCATTTGTCCCGTCATTGCCATGTTGCACTCCCAAATTAATTTATTTTGCCACTGCTGTAAACATAATCATCTTGGTGTGTTTACTGGTCTTACTAATCTGATCTTGACACATGCCGCACCTTGTAATAGAATATGGGTGAGCTGATTATGAGCCTGAAATCTTGGGTTTATAAGCTGGCTGCTGCATCTCATATTAAATGTCACAAAGAGGAAGCATTTTTGGGGCCACCTATCTTGTACGACCAGCTTAGATGAGTGTTTTATTATGGGAAAAATAATATAATTGTTGATGGTTATGCCACAAAGAGGAAGTATTTTGTGCCAGTTCTGTTTATATCGCTCTCGACAAAGAAGTTGTTACTGCACCTGCTTTTTGTGAAGTCACATGAAAATACTGTATATCAGGAAAACGTTGGGCCAACCATAGACTGAAACGCACACCATTAATCATTCATGACTCATCCAGCAATGGACCCACCGATTAGTCTCAGATGTGATCGGATGTTGATGTCCTGAGAAAAAATCGACCAAGAGTTATCATTGAAGCAATGAGCAGACAAGTCACAGAATAGTTCGACATCAGACCATTCTTGCCCAGAATAAGCACGTAAACCTCGAAAGGTCGTCGCTCGACAGATGAATTGCGTGTTTTTTGAGACCTTTCAGTTTTGGTCTCCAGTGGCAGCAGACACTGCAATTTACAGATTACCATTCATTATAATTTGAGATCCCGGTGGTATTATCGAGTCCCGTGTGTATTAAAATTAGCATTTCCAAAATTATATTAAAAATGGCTCTAAATACGGTAATAATGCAACGTGGTTAACTACAAATAAATAAATATGGTGAATTTGACCTGCGTTGCGGTGTATTGTATTTTCTGACACATTTGACTATTTTTGCATCTCTTCTCAATAGTCTTAGATTTCAGGTAAACAAGGGCCTTGGAATTCCTGCCATTGGTCCTTAAGCTGTGTCAATAGCAAGAGGGAATTTGGTGCGTGGTGAGAGAATGCCAACACTTGTTGGCATACGCTTGGTTTCATTTTGTTCAGTGTGCCATGGATTCGGGTTTAGAGATTGGCAAATCAATTTGAAGCAGAGGAGTCGTATATAGTGACTGAAGTTGGGTGTGCAATGTGCATGCATACGTCTGTGCATACGTGACTGTCCGAGTGTAACCTTGGCGAAAGACCGTGTTTCTCATTTTGAGAAACAGATTGTGGTTGTGGCAAAAACCGCAAGTTATTCTTTGCTCTTTGCATTTCAGCAAGTCTCTTTGCCCTTAATGTGGAACCAGAAGTTCAGCTGTACTTCAAGATGGCTGCCTCACACAATTTGTCCTGTTGGATATCAAGAGTGCTTATGACTTTTTTTTTCAATCCCCATGGTTGTAAACGGCTTTTCCACAGGCCCAAGCTTGTGTATTTTAATAAAGGGGATTCTCTCAGTCATTTCCAAGATCGTTGTATCCACCTGGGATGAGGGATTGCCAAATCTTTTTGGCATACTCCCAGTCCTGTGGTTATTGGCATACTGCATTCATCCCAAAATTGATCCTCTCCCACCCCTCCCCTTATATGCCACTCTGTTTCATGTCATTCGCCATTCCCAGCTTGCAGATACTCCGCTTTGTGCATGAGTATTGCTGATGGTTATACCCATTTTTAAAATTTAATTTAGCAACTTCTCACGTCTATCACCATGATGGTGTCAAACAGTCATGATCCCAGAATCCTTGGAGAGTCATATCAAATCAAACTGCTGACGAGTATTGAATTTGCGCTCAATGCCACCATGGCGTATTTATGGAGAAAGTTCGTTCTCGACTTGAGCACGAAGGTGAAAGTTCGTTCGTGATTAATGGTGTATTTATGGTGAAAGTGTAAGGAAATTCCAGATGAACGTAATAAAGAAGACTTTCAGTTTTACCCATTACAAATACAGTGTAGTATTGTACTAAACATATAATGCAAAGGTTCCAACAAAATGAGCCGTTACTTTTTATGACCAATTGCACCAAATGGTGTTTGTATGATTTCCTTTCCAAATTGTTTGTATTAAAAGTATTTTATAGTAAAGGTAGCTTGTGCTTGTTATCGTTGGATATCTTTCTGCTTCCTGTTAAGCTGCATATGGTCTGTTTCCGCATTTTGGTCACTTCTTATGGTTCCTCCACTTCCTTACTGTGACTAATATTGTTTAATGATAAATAATAATACCGCAAAAGCACAGGCAAAGTAGGCTGCTTGAAGAACTCTACTTTTAATAGTATTGCTTTTGTTTACTTCCCGAAACAGTGAAACTCGAGTATGCCGAAGCGAAAAGGAGGAACAAGTTTTTAACGTCTTAATAATCAATAATAATGGAGGCCCACAGCATTCATGACAAGTCGAGCACGAATTTGTTTGTTCAGGGTGCCTGTGATAACTCGCCTACACTTCGCGAAATATACTTTAAGATCTTTAACATCCACTAATGCCTCCAGTGCTGGCAGACGGATCCTCCAGCTATAGGTTGTACCGATAGACAGCTCACACATGTGATGCCTCGTCCTGCAAGCGAAACACCAAGGTGGTACTTGAAAGCTGGGAGGTCTTTGGTTTGAACCGGGCCTCGGCTGAGTTTTGCGAAATACTTTAAAAACTGTATGTGCTGCTTCCTTGTTTGACGCTCAGCATTTAAAAACGACAGACCATGAACAAACAACCATAGGTTGCCAACCATTGTGCAAGCTTTTGTATACATAGTCTAGACTCGTATAAGAGCTAACACAGAGAACATATAATAAAGGGAGCAGGAGAAAAGACAGGGGGAGAGAGGGAAGTACAACAATAGTAGGGAACAGGGACATCTATGGAAGAGAGAGGGCTGGGGTGGGGTACACAGGATAAACAAGATGGACACTACAGAGGCTTTCAGGAAAGAAAACAGGGAATTTAAAGGAGGTTGTTTTGTGGTGGATTAATGGGGGTAGAAAAGATCATCAAGGTTTTGGATGGCGGAAGATAGGAGATGGTGGTGAACAGCTGTTTTGAAGACCTGGAGGGAGGAGTGGGATTGAAGAGAGTGTAGGACTTTGTTCAAGAGGCGGGAAAAAAGAGGCATGAAAGAGTGAAGGTGAGCAGAGAGTCTTGATTTTGGCAGTTTCACCAGAAGAAGGTTGCTGGCAGATCTTGTGCGTACTGCAGGAATATTTGGTGGACAGAGCTGGGGAGCAAGGCCGGAGAGGAGTTGGTAGAAGACAGAAAAACCTCTAACCTGCCTACGGTGAGAGAGTGAAAGGCCCTCAGAATCAGATTCATCACGGGAGATACCAATGACTCTAAAAGCCTTGGTTTATACAGCATGAAGCCGAGCTATGTGTGAGGCAGGAGCACCGGCCCAGAGGGGAGAGCAGTATTCCATCATGCTGCGGATGAAAGCTTTGTAAGTGGTGAGAAGCTCAGTTGTGCCAAGGAAAGACTTTGGAGGATGCCCAGTCGGCGACTGGCTTTGGAGGCCAGCTTGGCAATATGGCTTTCCCAGGAAAGATCATGGCAGATATTGAGACCCAAAAGCTTTAGTGACAGAACTTCTTTGAGAGGTTTATTGAGAAAGTAGATGGGAGGGTTGTCCAGACGGTCTTTTCGGAGAGACATAGTGAGAGTTTGAGATTTGTCAGGATTGAATGACATGTTCCACTTGTTTGACCAGCTTGTGATTTTATCCAGGTTTGCAGAGAGGGAAGAGGCTGCTACATGCCGATCTGAGGGATGAGATGGAGCGATGAGATGGAGCGAAAGATGGTGTAGTCGTCAGCAAAAAGATAGAGGATTTTCCAGAGAGTCGGAGAGATCATTGATGAAGATTATAAAAAAGCATATGGCCCAGAATGCTGCCTTGCATTGGCAGTACTTGCTTGTGGACATTGAAAATCTCATGGTAGCATCCTAAAAGCCATGGTGTGGCGGTCCCTCGGCCAAATTCCAATTTACTGCCATTGGCATGATCCACATAGAAGGCAATCAGTAAGATACCGAGCCTATTCCTTGTATGAGAAACATTTTCTCTCCCAATGGAAAATATTGCTTATTACGTCGGATCGGATTTATCACCTCCACCACCGAAGGTGGATGGAGGTTATGTTTTCACCACTGTCTGGTTTTTTTTGTCTGTCTGTCTGTGAGCAGGATATCTCAAAAAGGTGTGGATGAATTCTGATAAAAATTGGTGGAGAGGTTGGGCGTGTGGCAAGGACGAAATGATTCGATTTTGGTGAAGATTCGGATCCGTATCCAGATCCTTTAATTTGTTAAGTGATTCTTCACCATTGAGTGATAGGGCCAAAATGATATATAACACGATATGTCAAAATGTTATGGATGGATTATGACGAAACTTGGTGGATGAGTTGCGTAGGTGACAAGAACAAGCCGATTCAATTTTGGTTCAGGTCCGAATCCAGATCCAGTCTATCAGTGGGATACAACACCTAAACTGTTCAGCCTGGCAGAGGTATGCGCTCTACCGAGTGCCGTTCTTGTTTCCAGCAGTACATATAGCCAAATCTCCACCAATAAGGAAAGTAAGGAGCTGCCAGGAATGGCTTCTCTATCAACTCGCTCTTCCATGAGCATTGATGTTGTTTTTAAGAGATTGTAGATCACAAGACATCAGTTTTGTACGGTGGTTTGCAGTTATTTGGTGCTTACATGGTGGTTACATACAAGAATCCATTGCAGATCGACTCCCATGGTGCTGACCTGGTGTTTGGAACCAAAAGTGTGACGTAATGATACTTTGAATGATCCAAAGGAAGCAAATTCATATCCTGTATTGGTACACCCCTCTATCCCAACTTACGTTGTAGCCTTGCGTTCTCGCGTCATTTATACGAAGCCTGTCTATTTATCAAAATTGTGGTGACTGGAAAAAATAACTTTACTGAAACCTGTGCTGGCACCTGGCCATTTAATGCCATGGGCAGGTGGGAGATCCTTTGTGGCTTGTCTCATGTTGGTGACGTGTGCTGCAGTTGCCTCTTTGATTGCGTGATTTGTCCAAAGGCTGGAATTGGCACAGGTGTGTGACAGATCCCTTCCTAAACATAGGTTTGTGCTGCCATTTTCCTGGTACAGACAAGGGATTTAGTGATTAAAGTAGAGTTAGGATCACATGCCCAACACCTCCCGTCAGCGCATGTACGTGTACAAACTGTATTCAAAATATATATTTTTGTTTATTTATTTAATTGCATTTCTTTGGAAGCTTGGTTACCTGTGTGAAATGCTGACATGATGTCCAGCTTTCATGTAGTCTCTGGTGAAACGTTTTGTAGGTATAGTTGTGGCCAAAAATATTGGCACCCTTGCACTTTTTTCAAATATCTGACAATTTTCTCTAAAAATAAGTTGAAATTCACAAAAGTATTTGGTCTCGACAATTCTTTATTTCACTGTTAATATTACAGAACCTTTGTTTTTGATTCAGAACTTAATATATCCTTTTAAATCAGAAAATAAAAAGAAATGGCATTGACAAAATTATTGACACCCACGACCGAATATTTGGTCGCACAGCCTTTGGACAAAATAACTGCAGTCAAGCGCTTCCTATCGCCATGAATGAGCTTCCTACACCTCTTTACTGGCAGTTTGGCCCACTCTTCTTGTGCAAACTGCTCCAGTTCTCCCAGATTTGAAGAGTGCCTTCTCCCAACTGCTGTTTTCAGATTTTCCTACAGGTGTTCAATGGGATTTAGATCTGGACTCATTGCTGGCCACTTCAGTACAGTCCAGGGTTTTGTCTTGAACCATTTCTGGGTGCTTTTTGAAGTGTGTTTGGAGTCATTGTCCTGCTGCAAGACCCATGACCTACGACGGAGACCCAGCATTCTGACACTCGGTTGAACATTGCGCTCCAAAATGCTTTGGTGATCTCCTGATTTCATAATGTCATGTACACATTCAAGGCACCCAGTGCCAGAGGCAGAACAGCAACAACAAAACATCACTGAACCTCCTCCATGTTTGACTGTAGGGAAGATGTTCTTTTCTTTGAAGGCTTCATTTTGTTTTTGTAAACACAGAGATTATGTGCTTTACCAAAATGCTCTAATTTGGTCTCATCTGTCCACAGGACATTCTGCCAGAAGGAGTTTGGCTTGTTCAGGTGTGTTTTGGCAAACTCCAGTCGGGCTTTCTTAGCAGTGGGGTCCTCCTCCGTCTCCGACCATAAAACCCCCTTTCATTGAGTTGGCAACGGATGGTGTGAGTTGAAACTGTCGTACCTTGTGTCTGAAGGTGAGCTTGAATCTGTTTGGCAGTTGATCGAGGTGCTTTCTCCACCATTCGAACAATCCTTCGCTGCAATCTTCGATCAAGTATTCTCTTGCAGCCCTGTCCATGGAGGTTGGCTACAGTGCCATGGGCCTTAAACTTCCTGATAACATTGCGTACGGTGGACACAGGAACAACAAGGTCTCTGGAGATGGACTTGTAGCCTTGAGATTGTCCATGCTTGGCTACGATCTTCTGTCTGACCTCCTCGGACAATTCTCTGGTTTTCTTTCTTTTCTCCATTCTCATTGCAGTACACACAGTGACACAAAACTGCAGAATGACTCCTTTCTCTATTCAAACTGGTTGAATGAGTGATTTTTATGTTGCAGGCACCTGCAACTCACCATAGGTGAGTTCAATTCCAAAGTATAGGAGAATTATCTGCTTGAAATCTAATTATTTCTAACAACTTCTAAAAGGTGCCAATAATATTGTCCGGGCTATTTTAGGATTTCTGTGTGGAATAAGCTAAGATTTAGTAGTTTTTTCAATTTTTTTTTTTGTTTTGTTCCACTGCAAACCAAAGAAATACATATGTGGATACCAAAATATTTTTTTATTTCAACAATTTTCTGGAAGAAATGGTGCATTATTTGAAAAAAGTGCAATGGTGCCAATATTTTTTGGCCACGACTGTATATGCTGTAAGTGGTATTTTTTTTTCCAATCTCTGAGAGCGATACTACTCTAGATTCACAAACCTCGCCAGCTCCTCAGCCAAATTCCAAACTCCTGTTTTCTACTGTCTATTCTTCAACGTTGCTCTCTCTGCTCTTGGTCTCTCCCCTCCACCCCTACTATTCCCAGCAACTTCAGGATGCACACATTCTTCCAGTGAACTCCCTCTTGGTTAAACTTCGAAAATCCAGGCTGACTACACACTTCCACTCTTTTATTCCTCGCTTCTCCCATCTACGGAACCACATTCCAAATGCTGTTCCTTCCCACTTTTCTCGCCATGGCTTCAAGCAGGCAGTGTACCACCACCTTGTGTCATCCCCCATCCCGACCCATGATATTTATTACCCCCATTGACCTTTCCTAACCCACCCTCTTACTTGTTGGTTTCAGTATTTTCTCTCCTACACTCTCTCTGTTCTTTTCCTGTTTCTTCGTCCCCTTGCTGGTTGTGCTCGATTGTTGCCCCGCTACCCCCACTCTCAATTTAAACGTTGATCTTCCATGAACCTCGCTCTTGTAGATGAAAACAATATGAAGAGTCAATGCATAAACTAGCAGCCAATGACGATGTTTCTTTGCTGCAGCGATTTGCAATGCAGTGATTGGACGGAATAACAGATTATGAGAAAAAGATTTATCTCCACAGTTGCTAATACACCTTCATAATCACGGCTTGGTTGGGAGTTTCCACAGGAATCGTTATCTTGTCAGTGTTGGAGGGGGCCGGAGAGGAAAATCTGATTGGCAAACATCACCTGGTTGCCTTGGATACTTGCGCTCGTGCCGACACCACTGGGTCAGCCTTTCGGCCTCGCAGGCCCCTTGGTACATTAACTGTCTGACCCGCCATAGAGTCTTTGCTTGGTGGAAGGTGGTTTTAACATCGTACGGTGGTACTGGCTGTGCATATGAATCAATATGGACATTATTTGATATGACAAAAGGAAGAAGCTTGCTATTTTTGATAACTGTAACGGCACAACACTTCTCATCATCATGGTTGAGTGGACATGTCAATGCCTTTTGGAATATTCTGGATTTATTAATGATCACCTGCCATTATGCTGTTAGTTTTGCCCATATAGGTTGTTCTATAAAAGGTTGCACAGGTTAAAATTCTGATAACATTTTTGTTTTTAGTTCTATGATTACGAGAAAGAGCGACTCAGAAATTCTTATTATCAAGAAATTTCATGAAGCTTTGTTTCAAAATGTCTTGTGATATTCTTAAATGATTAACACATTTAGTTTTTCATTCAGCTGAGCATTTTCATCGGTGGTTTCACCTGGGAAAAATAATAGAATATAATTAGAAACTTTTTGCAAATCTAGGAGAGAAGGGCGAATATTTAATTACAATTTAAATAAAATAAAGATTAAAGGCTGTAGAAAAAGAACCTGACAAGTTCGGAGTTCAGAGACCGGTGACATTAAAATGAGCTCCGTCCGACCGACCGATCATCCGTCCATGTAATTTTGTGTTCAAGCAATATTTCAAAACAATTGAACATTTAGCTTTCATAATGCAGATACTTATTCCTCATGACATTTTGGCAACCTGATATCACGGCTGTGATTGCCTGAATTCAGTTGCCATGGCAACCATCTCGGTAACTTGGCTTGTGTACGCGATATTTCAAAAAAACGTTCAAGATTTAGGTTTCATATTAGTGATCTATTCCTCATACCACCAAAAAAGGCGGAGGGCCTAGAGTATCGGCTCCTTGTTGAGTTTTCCTTTCTAACGATGACAATCTAATAATCATGAGTTGAAAAAAGGTTGTAAGCATTTAAACACTGTGCAACTTTTATGGGACACCATGTGCAACTATGAACACTATATGGTGGATTACATGATGTGATGGATGAGCTAACAGGAAGAAGAGAATTGGACAATGCAAGGATGAGAGATTATCATTTTATAACAATCCTAATAAGTCATTGAGCTATTTGTCATAATTTGCGGGAAATTACGAGGTTTTCTTGAGATCTTTACAGATGGATTATGACAAAACGATCTTGGCGTAACACCAAGTACACAAGTGACTGTCATAACACCATAATAAGCAGAGCTTGGCATTCCCAGTTGTTGTACGTTCAAATCTGACTGAAGGATTTGGTTTTTATCTTTCCTGGAACGAAGTTCAGGGTTAGCTTATGTGATGGCACGTCGTCCGTCCGTCCATCCATAAACACTTGAAACTTCTTCTCTGAAACCGCTGATGGGAATGCGACCAAATTTTGCACAAATTATATTTGTTGTGTTGTGACTAAAGTTTGTTCACAGCTTTGAAAAATCGGGGTACAAGGAGGTTTACCAGGGGTCAAAGTGGGTTCAGGTTTGACCCCCCAAAATAGGAATTTGCTATTTCCTCTGAAACTACACACAATTTTGATGAAACTTGACCACAACCTTAATCACCCATGTTGTACCAAAGTTTGTTCCTGGTATTTATAAAATCGGGGTCTAAGGTGGTCTATGGGGGGAAGGGAGGGGTCCTTGCCCCCGAAAATAGGTATTTGCTTTTTGTCCCCCATCGCACCGCGGAGCGAAAGGGGGACTATGGTTTTCCCCTCTGTCCGTGCGTGCGTGTGTGCGTGCGTGTGGGCGTGCGTGCATGCGTACGTGCGTAAGCGAAGGACCGCATTCGAATTTTGTGTGTGGGTGCAACCCACGTCAAAATACAAGATGGCCGCCGCCATGTATGTCTGATGCCATGTATGTCTGAACCTTGTGAGCGGAATATCTTGAAAACTAAGCGAAGTACCAACTTCTAATCTGGTGTGTGGGTGTATCTAGGCATAAGGAAGAACTCTATTGAAAATTGGGTCACCACGTCAAAATCCAAGATGGCCGCCGCCATGTATTTCTGAACCTTGTGAGCGGAATATCTTGAAAAATAAGCGGAGTACCAACTTCTAATCTGGTGTGTGGTTGTATCTTGGCATAAGGAAGAACACTTGAAAATTGGGTCGCCACGTCAAAATCCAAGACGGCCGCCGCCATGTATCGCTGAACCTTGTGAGCGGAATATCTTGAAAAATGAACGATCTACTAACTTCTAATTTGGTGTGTGGGTGTATCTAGGCATAAGGAAGAACGCTGTTAAAAATTGGGTCGCCACGTCAAAATGCAAGATGGCCGCCGCCATGTATGTCTGAACCTTGTGAGCGGAATATCTTGAAAAATAAACGATCTACTAACTTCTAATTTGGTGTGTGGGTGTATCTAGGCATAAGGAAGAACGCTGTTAAAAATTGGGTCGCCACGTCAAAATGCAAGATGGCCGCCGCCATGTATGTCTGAACCTTGTGAGCGAAATATCATATCATAGCATGTTTTCTGCGTCTTCCACTTTGTCAACTCACATCACTTCCCCGACGGGGGACCGAGGCGTAACGCTTGTTTTCTCAGAACCTACACACACAATTTCGATGAAACTTCACCACAGCCTTCATCATCCGCGATGTACCAATGTTTGTTCAAGGCATTGGAAAAATTGTGGTCTAAGGAGGTGCACGGGGTGGGAGTTGGAGGAAGGGGGGAAGTTGCCCCCTGCAAAATAGGTATTTTTTTGTTTGTTTGTTTAAAGTCTTATGATTATGTTAGTATGATTCTACATGCTGCCTTATCTTCTAGCAAGCATTGAAATTGATTTAAAATACCTTTAGTCGGTGCAGTATACTGTTTATTCTACCAGTGAGCGCTGGGGATATTGCCACTATGTTTAAGTTTCTGGTACCTGAGCTAGTATCACGCAAATTTACCATGTTGTTGTTGGATTGTCAAAAAACAATCCACCTTGCCTATCCATAACCTTCAGTGAGGCAGGTACCTGTCCCACCAGTTCACGGCTGCATGTCGTGCCAGTCCACATTGTTTTATTTACTCTTGTTGCCCCCATAGTAACTTGAAGCGGATGCTAAAATGCCTTGAATGAAAGCGCTCACTAAACAATGGCCACCATCCACTACCTTTGTTTATTTCCTCCCTTCACCTCTATCTATCATTCATTCCTTCATTATGGTAATTATTTATTTCATTTTTACAGGAGAAAGCAGTTCATACATCGCCGCCCGTTTTAAACACAAACGTTGTCTTTATTTGTTTTCTGGTAAACGATAAATGGCATGAGCCGAAGATTGAGAACCAAGGTGAAAGGCTTCTAGGCAACAGGTGAAGTAATATGATGTGCATAAGGCAACATTGCTTACCTTGTAATGCATAGAACACAACTATAATGATAACAACTAGAGAGTTCATAGAACATGTTACCACACGCAGTCTTGAGAAAAAGGACATGGGTAGGGTCTTTTAAACTCTTGCTTTGCATTTCCAAGCACGATCTATATTTCCTACAAGCTGCCACAGACAGACAGACAGACAGAGAGGTGAACCAATTGCCTCACCTTGCAATTTGCTTCGCGTGTGGGGTGATGATGAGGACGATGTTAATAATATATGTTTGGGCTGGCAGGATGGCCGAAAGGTACGCACACCTGCCTTTGTAACTGTCTAGTCTGGGTTCAAATCTCGTCCCAACTATAAACTGCTCATCTCGGTGTTCCACAGGCAGGGTGGTTCCTCAATGGGTGGCGCCGTCCATCGGATGGATGCTAAAACTGGGTGTTTTATTTTATTTATTTGTTTATTTATTGATTTTCTTTTTTTGTATACAGAGTCAAAGCTCGTGTAAGAGTTAATACATTACACACAAAAACATGCACGGACACATAAAACATACAATAAATAAATGGAGCGGGAGACAAGAGGGGGAGAGAGAGGAAAGCATACAAACACAACAATAGTAGAGAACAGGGACGTCGGTAGATCTGTGGAAAGGAGAGGGCCGGTTGGGGAAAAAAGGGGATAGTGGGGAGGGGGGGGGGGGAGAAGGGATACACGGCATAAAGCAAATGAACACTACTAGGAATTTCAGGAAAGAAGTTGGGGATTGAAAGAGGCGGATTTGGGGTGTTTTAACGGGGGTAGAAAAGATCAAAGTTTTGGATGGGAGAAGACAAGCGATGGTGGTGAACAGCTGTTTTAAAGACCTGGAGGGAGGAGTGGGATTGAAGAGAGTGCAGGAGTGTGGGAGTTCTGTCTTCCAGCATTAATTGGTACACATTAAAGATCTCATGGTGTCATTTGCGAAGAGTAGGTGAGCTATGTCCAGCACCCTCAACAATTTCGAAATTCCTGTCCTGACTTCCTGTGTTGGAGTCTCTACCCATTTAGGATTGTAACTCCAGCGAAGAAACTGCTTCGTCAGAACCGACACTGTGTGTAGAGCTTGGTACATGATGATGAATATATGTTACATTACATGTTCAACCATTAGGCCCATCAAAGCTTGCGCTGTGATGGCCAACCTGTCACCTGTGGTTGTTTGTCCATGCTCTATCCTTTTCAATGCAGAGCATCAAGCAACAAAGCAGCACGTGTTTGATGTTGATTTGGGCAGTATTTGTTTTTACATTTTCACATTCAACCTAAGGAATGTTTGAATCCATATTTAGCCTTAGATCAATAATAGAGAATCCGTTGATTTGTAAGCCTGGTGTTGGCTTAACGGTTAAGGTGGCTGCCTCATAACATCTTAGGGTCTTGGTCATCTAAGTTGGCCCTAGAGTATTGTTATGCCCTCTTGTGCTTGACGTGCATTCTCAAGAGGCCAATTTCAATACAGGTGGCAAGTGGTGCATTGGCTCGGTGTGTATGTACCACTGTACCAGAGACGTTTGTAAGTCGACATGGTCTTTAAACATTGCTCTAAATATCAGGTGCATTAGCACATCATTCTCTTCTTTTCTCTTATTTTTTTTAAAACTTTTACTACAACACGCATTGCAGTGATTGGCACTTTGGTAAATGAGCTCTTGCTATTGTCTTTCACCAAACACTAAACACATATCTATGGGGCACATAGTAATCATGAAAGCTTGGGTGTAATCACTTCCTGTAGGCTGGTTATCCATGCCTCTTTAACCCATTTCATTGCAAGTTTCCGTCCATCATCACCGAGGGCAAAGCCTCGAGTCAGCGCTTTATGCACACTATTAGCGTTGGGCTTATTGTTGGCGAGTTGTTAAAATGGTATAGCCAGACTACAGCATATATGGTCTTTCCAAACCAAATAAGATAATAATATTCTTCAGGGTTTTTATTTTTCAGGTATTATTTTTTTATCAGGTGTTGTTGGCATATAATCTGACGCATGCAATCAGTGACTGGTTATAGGTGGGGGGAGAGGGAGCAGATGGGACGGTCGCCTGTGGTCCAAGCGAATGATTATCACTGTAGTCATTATAATTAAGAATTATTGTTATCACGTCACGCAAGTAGAAAATAAGACTGAGGCATCCCTTCTCATCATTAATCGGCTAATAGGTACCTTGAAACACCTTCTCCCTGTCTCTCAAGCTCATAAGACCCACCCCTTGCCTTTGAGTGGTCGACTCTGGGTTCGAATTTTGACCCAGCTATAAATTCTGTCACCCTGCTGTTTCACATGCCGGGTGAGGGGGGCATCAAAGCATTTTGTGTTTATCATAAAGACGTTCAGCTGGAGGATTTCATCTGCCAACCCTGGTTGTTAGTCCATGTCAAAACATCCAACAGTGTCTCAGGAAGAGTACGCAAGTTATCAGATACCAAAGAAATACACACCCTGATGAAATACCAAATTTAAAATTCCCACTACCTTCAGTTGAGTATCCCCATGACAGTGTGGCAATCTGTCTAGGATTGGTACTATAACCCTGACCAGGGTGACAGCTGCCCGAAGCAGTTTCGTTGCCTAAAGAGTACAATCCTGGACGGGTCGCCACTCTGACACAGGATACTTGAATGGCTTATTTCCCCAGTAAGCGAGTACTCATTTCGCCGACCTTGGAAGGATGACAGGCTGAGTCAACCTATCCGGTGTTAATTCAATGGCACGGCAGAGGCGCAAACACAAGACCCTAATATTTTAAGCCAGACACCTTAACCATGAAACCAACACCAGGCATGGTCATGAGTATGGGCCTGCATTATCTATCCTATAAGAGAGCCATATGTCTATCTGTCTGTGTGCTACCATTTTTCTCAGAGATGGCCGAACGGATCTTCGTCAAACTTTCAGAGGTTCATCAATGAGTGTCGGTGAGTGTTTTCGACAAAAACATTTTGAAAATAAAAAAATATGGATTTTTGGTGGATTTTTTTTAAATCGCTCTGTCTTGGTGTGGGGAAGTGTGGTGGTGTGTAGGGACACAATTCCTTAGTGGGTGTTGGGAAGTGTTTAAGGCCCCCACAAAAAAGACCAGGCAATGTCGGGTACCCTTGTTAGTTGTTAAGTATAACATACTGAGATGACCAAAGTTTCATGAATCTCAAGAATATAATAGAAAGTCATTTTGACGTGTCACCATGTCCACCCCTAAGATGTGTTTTTAGTTAAAATCAGGGAGATGTATGTACATCAATGCTATATAATGGCCTGATTAAAGTGTCTTACAATTTGAGGCAAACATAAAATGTGTTTCATGAATTTGAATGAGAAAGCATTCAATATGTTAAGGAACTTGACAAACTTCACTGAATGGCTCAGTCATGGCAGCAGTTCAACATAATGAGGAAATTTACTGTTTTCTCTGTAATGGAACATTTCAAAATGTAATAATTTAAAGTGGAAAAATATCTAGAATTATAAGATTCATTAATCTCGAGCTTTGGGTTTTGGTTACCTTAAGGCAGTTAACGGTTAAGGCAGTTAACATAGGCTCTCAAGGTCCTGAGTTCAAGCACCAGCTGTGCCATAACAACACCAGGTGGGTTGATTCAGCCTGTCATCTGTCTAAACTCTAAAGTTGTTCTGAGGTTGAAGGTTGGTCTGAAGTTGAAGGTTGCTCGGAGGTTGGCAAAATGAGTACCAACTTACTGGGAAAAGTGTGCCAGTTGACTATCCTGCATCCAAGTGGTGACCCGTCCCGGATTTTTCCCCCTAACCAATGAAACTGCCAAGGCAGCCGTATGTGCCTGATGGCATGAGGAGGATCATCCACCCATTAATTCAGAATTTTTGAATTCCCATCACTTCTTTGCCTTAATATAAATACATGCAATTAATAGGGTATGAGACGGTACTACTTCACGGCCTTTTTAATGCATTCTAAGACATTGGGACATGAAATAACTGTCCCTATCAAAAAGGGCTTCAGAGTGCGAGATGGATAGCACATGGCTGATGATGCAGGGGTACCAGGTTCAAATCCTATAATACTCACTGTGTGCATTTTATTTGCATTGCTTCTTACTGTCCTTGCAATTCATATTCATTCATTCAATTATTATGCAGCCAGTGGCTTGCGGTTGCATTATTGCTGGGAGTGCGGTTGTGCTGCTGATGCAGTGCTTTCAGGTAGGTTACAGCAAGAATTTGGAACTTGGCCTAGTTGCCGGTTTTAGCTCACTGACTCTTCGTGAAGGACACTGTGGAATCTTTAATGTCGACTACCTAAAGCTGACAGATGGAACGCCAGTTTAATATCTATCTAGTGGACGACACATACATTGATTCTTCGGACTGCCTGAGATACCAGGATGAAAGTTTATAGCTTGCCTGAGAATATCGACCAAGGCGAGTGGGCTCAGAGGCGAGTGTGTGTACTTCAAGGACATCCTACCAGCACTGCAATTAATTTGAAAATTATTTGTGTCTGCAAGTGTTTATATCCTCCATGTCATACACAATCTCTTTCACGACCATTAAGTCACCGTGAAAAGGAATAAAAGGCACCCTGGTAGTAGAGAGTTTAGGCAGAGGGCTCGGCTTTCTCCGATCCATTGATCGCCATTCTGAATGACATGTTATAAATGGCCTCTTTGCCCTATATGTATCGCTAATGGTGTTTGAGTTCCGGCCTCAGGCTGTTGTGTTCAGCTGAAGTGCTATTGACATCTAGAGGATGATTTCCTGCCAGGTTTTGAATCAACAAGCAGGAGATGTTGATAAAGAGTGCAGTGGTGCTCCAGGCAGAATAATTTATCACAATGATCCCTTCTGGTTTCCTGTATATGACAGTTCATTGAAAATTATTGACATCTCGAGCCAAAGCCAAGCCTGGTAAAGGAGTACAGTGGAAATTTTACAAATCGTATCATTTTATTTGTATCCTTTGTGAACCATTTGTGTCTCATTTGAATTGAACAGCTATGCCCCTACAACTGCCCCTACAACTGCCCCTACAACTGTCCCTACAACTGTCCCTACAACTCTCCATACAACTGCCCCAAAAACTGTGCCTACAACTGCCCCTGAAACTTCCCCTGCAACTGCTCCTACAATGGCCCCTACAATTGCTCCTAGAACTGCCCCTACAACTGCCTCTACAACTGCCCCTACAACTGCCCCTACAACTGCCCCTACAACTGCCCATACAACTGCCCATACAACTGCTCCTACAACTGCTCCTACAACTGCCCCAATAATTACCTCAACTGCTCCTACAATTGCCCCTACAACTGTCCCTATAACTGTCCCAACAACTGCCCCTACAACAGCGCCAATAATTGCCCCTACAACTGCTCCTTACAACTGCCCCCACAACTGCCCCCACAACTGCCCCCACAACTGCCCCTACAACTGCCCCACAACTGTTCCTATAACTGCCCCTACAATTGCCCCTACAATTGCCCCTACAACTGTCCCTCCAACTGCCCCTACAACTGCCCCAATAATTGTCCCTACAACTGCCCCTACAACAGCCCCTACAACAGCCCCTACAACTGCCCCTACAACTGCCCCTACAACTGCCCCTACAACTGCCCCTACAACTGCCCTTACAATTGCCCCTACAACTGCTCCTACAACTGCTCCTACAACTGCCCCTATAACTACCCCTAGAATTGCCCTAACAACTGCTCCTACAACTTCCAGCCAAGACTCCACCTACAGATGAATGAAATACTTGATCTGTCAGATGAATGAAAGACTTGACCTGTCAGATGAATGAGAGACTTGACCTGTCAGATGAATGAAAGACTTGACCTGTCAGATGAATCTTATTGGAGTTAAATATTCAACACACAATGGGAGAGCTGAATGATTTAGTTGAAATTTGTACCTGCCTCTCCAATTCCAAGGTGCATGTTATCGACGAGGTTAGATTGCCACCTTTGAATTGCAACATGTTCAAAGATTGCCCGATATTTAATTCTTCCCACAGCAGCCAAGTTGCTCTGTGCAATTACATTTGCATTTCACGAGTTTAACACTTGTTGGACAAGGTGACAATCATCGTTTTGGAAAGACTTTTCACTTGAAAATTGCCAAGAATAGCATTCACACTGTAGCTCTCCAGTGACTCATTAAATATGTTCCCAATTTTCACTTTCTTGTCCCATGGTGGTGGGTGGGGGGGGGGGGGGGGGGGGTAATGAAGCAAGGCTTGGCTCACTTAGCTTGGTTCTGTCTTATAGGCCAATTTGCATATTACAGTTGGCCTTCCCATGACATGCCAGGTCACGTCCCAGAATCTTGATCAAATTAATTGTAATCCATTGTTGATTTTATGAACCTGGTGTTGGCTTAGCGGTTAGGGTGCCGGCTCGGGATCCTAGCATCCTGGGTTTGAATCCCGGTCGATTGCTGAATTAACGCCAGGGGGGTTAACTCAGCCTGTCATCCTTCTGAGGTCGGAAAATTGAGTACCAGTTCACTGGTAATTCCCTGTGTCGCAAGAGGCGACGTACAGGGTTGGCGACAGGTAGGGCATCCGGCCATAAAACATTGCTTCAAAAAGGGGATCATGTTGCCTGAAAAAGGCCAACCCCTGCTCTGTGGGGAAAAATTGTCTCTAAAGGTGGTTCTAAAAGTGGTTCATTGTTGATTTTATATCCCTTATATCTACATCCCATTGCTGAAGCTAATTGTTTCAAAAGCTACTTGTTAACACACACACACACACACACGACAATATGCTCTACCATCCCTTCGAGCTAATTCAGCTATTTACCTTTTCTCCTATTTATATTACCTTCGTTTTTCCCTGCGATGACTGATATGCATTCAGTCTTGTCCAAAGATGTGGGTTGGATTCCATCAAAGCTCTCTCGGGTGGATTCTTGCCTAAGTTGCTCGCGTCTGCAAATAGATAATATTTTATGGTGTGTGGCGACAATACAGCTGCAGTCGGTGAAATAGTCTCTTCCTCGTCTAAGCCTTCTGGTATGTCCTCGTCCTCGTCCTTGTCCTCCTTGTATGTCTTTGTAAAGGAAGTCTGCAATTTTTATGTGTGTAAATGCCAGCAAACACATTTTGTTCAAGCAGCAGCTTCATTCTGCTTGAGGAATACCCAAAAATATCAAGTTCATCATGTGTATAACATGATACGCACACCCTTCTACTTTTTTGGCAAGGTACTGTGTAGTACACGAACAGTACTGACTACATCCACCACCAAAGGTGGACAGAGGTTATAGTTTTCACCCCTGTTTCTGTCTGTCTGTAAACAGGAGATCTTACCAAGTTGTGGACGGATTCGGACGAAACCTGGTGTGCACGATGGGTGTGTGACAAGGAAGAATTGATTCTATTTTGGTGAACATCCAGATCCGGATACTAGAATTTTAAAAGTGATTCTTCACCATTGAGTGATCGTGCCAAATACTATATATAGCACGATATATCAAAAAGTTATGGACGGATTCAGACAAAACTTGGTGGACAGGTTGGGTTTGTCACAAGGAGGAATCAATTCGATTTTGGTTAAGATCCAAATCCCGATCCGGATTAGTAGATTTTTTGGGGATTAAAAAAAAAGAAGATTCTTCACCATTGAGGGCCAAAAATGATATATAGCACGATATTTCAAAAAGTTGTGGACGAGTTATTACAAAACTTGGTGGATGAGTTGGTTAGGCAACAAGAACAAACTGATTCGATTTTGGTTCAGGTCCGGATCCAGATCCGGCCTATCAGTGGGATGTAAAACAAATTGTTCAGCCTGGCGGAGGTATGCCCACTACCTAGTGCCATTCTACTTTAGTAACTGATTCAGGGCAAACTGTTGATTGCTTATGTCTACCTGGCAGGCACAACCAGAGTTTAAAAAAACATTTCCCAGCCTGCATCGAGTCGTGTAACGGTGGACGTACATGTCCAACGTGTCTTTTGGGGTTGTTGTGTGTAACTTCTGCTTTGTACAAGACAGCTGCCTACATTGGAAAACTTTACAAAGACTTTCCTCCCCCACAACCCTGAAATATCTTGCATTTGAGCTCTACCTGGGCTTACAACCTTACAACACACTAACAATTAACCTGAGCTTACCTGAGTTAACAAGGGCAGATGTAGAAAATAGGGCAAAATGGAGAAGATTGTCATGGGGCCCGCAAGGCTAACCCCCGCTCTAGCAGGGAAAATGGCCTTAAAATGCATGTTGTTGTTGTTGAGCTCTACCTCTTCTTTCTTTCGCCATTAGTCAATGGTAGACATAATGGAAACTAGAATATGTCCAATATATCATAGATGACATACATTTTGTGAGATGGCATATATTTTCCACAAGAAACAAAACATATGTTGAATGTAACAAATTTGGTAAATTTTTGACAATGTTCATTTTGTAAGATCACATGCAACAAATAATGTAAGCTCAGTTATTTTAATGATATACTGCACGCACCACACAAAGTCAAAGAAGCACCTTTCTTATTCCTTGTGCCTCTTGTTGTTGTTTTTTGGCGTTGTGGCTAAAAATGTTGAAATTTGAGGTTTGTGACCACATAATGACCCACTAAAATGGAATTGCAAAATGCTGTAAGCTTCAAGGAAAGCAATTCCGGATTCATTAAAATGTATCTTAATTGTAAATTTACCTATCCTATTCAGTGACGTGTAGTTTTCTTCAGGCTAATTACTAATCAAGGGTTTTAATACATCCATTATTGAGTCCTTCCATGAGTACTGGTAGAAGATATTTTAGGCAAATTGACCGATGTGTGTTCCCAAAGGGGTTAAACTCAAAATTGTCTCAGGCTGTTGCATCAGTCAGTTTGCCTTCCCCCTTAAGATATGTTGGGCTAACCCCATTTGCTCCGTTCTATAAAGATTATATTGTGGCGGACACAAAAGCCCACTGGCATGGTGACATCATTCCGCGCACCAAGTGGGCGGTGGCCACGCCCGAGAGGTAGGCGTGGCCTCATGATATACACCGGGCGCGCAGCCCGGAGCGCGCCAGTGTTACAGTGAGCTCCTGAAATAAAGACGCTTATAAGTTACCGCTTGTCCGCTTCCTCCTTGCTCGCAAGCAGCGCGTGTAACGCCGCGCTTTACTGGTGACCCCCTCGACGTTGGATCTGCCGGAGCGATCCTTCCACACGCGACGCCATTGCCATGGCCAACTTCATCAAACTTCCCGAATTTTGGGAGGCTCAGGCCGAAGTCTGGTTCGTCCAGGCCGAAGCCCAATTTCAGCTTCGGCGCCTCACCGGCGATGACACGCGCTATTGCCACGTCGTCGCCTCCCTCGGGCCCGGCACGGCCGCTCGAGTTGTGTCCGTCCTTCGCCACCCACCGGACGGCCACAAGTACGAGGCACTCAAGCGGCTACTCCTAGCCACGTTCGGCCTCACGGACGACGCACGGGCCGACCGCCTCCTGGATCTCCCCGAGCTCGGTGACACGTGCCCGTCGGTCCGAATGGACCATATGCTGTCACTGTTGGGCGACGAAGCCCCCGGTTCTCTATTCCGGGCGCTTTTCCGTCGCCAACTTCCAGCGCAGGTTCGCCTCGCGTTGGCCGGGACTGGGCTAACGGAACCCCGAGCATTGGCAGCCGAGGCGGACAAGTACTTCGCCGCTTCGGACACGCGGGCGAGAGTCGGCGTGGCCGTCACGGCCCTCGTGGCTGATGCTGCTGATCCACAGCATCAGCTTATACAGCATACGCAGCATGCTGATACGCACCTCGTGACTGCCGCCACTCCCCGCCCACCGCCGTGGCGAAAACCGCCACCGCGGGGAAACCCGCCAACTCCACCGGCCTGGCGGAGCCAGCCGCGCTCCTCCAGCTCCACCACCTGGTGCTGGTTCCACGCCAGGTTCGGCCACGAAGCTCGGCAGTGTCAACCGCCATGCTCCTTCAACAAGTCGGGAAACGCCCGGGCCGGCGCTCAATAGTGGCGATGAGCGCCGGCCGTTCGAGCAGCCTGCTGTTCATAACGGACACCTTCTCCGGGCGCCGTTACCTGTGCGACACGGCAGCGCAGGTGAGTGTCGTTCCTGCCAGCACGTCAGACAAGCACGCCGCGGGTGGGGGCCCCACGCTGCTTGCCGCGAACGGGACGCCCATCCGTACATACGGAAAACGCTGCCTCTCTCTGCGGTTCGGAGGGCAGGTTTTCCGATGGACGTTCGTCACCGCCGACGTGCCCATGGCACTGCTTGGCGCGGACTTCCTGTGCGCTAATGGGCTCCTGGTCGACGTCAAGCGCAGACACGTTGGTCTGTACGCTTCCGGCAGTGGACGCATTCACCCGCCTCCTCGCCGGCTTCCCGGCCCTCACGCGGCCCACCTTCTCGGCGGGGGCCGTCAAGCACGGGGTGGCCCATCACATCCCCACCGTCGGGCCACCGGTCTACGCCCGGGCACGCCGCCTCGAGCCGACGAAGCTGGCGGTGGCAAAAGCGGTGTTCGCTACCCTGGAGCGACTCGGCATCGTTCGGCGCTCAGAGAGCGCTTGGGCGTCGCCGCTGCACTTCGTGCCGAAGCCCGGCGGGGGATGGTGACCGTGTGGGGACTATCGCCGTCTCAATGACGCCACGACTCCCGACCACTACCCCGTCCCCCACATTCAGGACTTTTCCGCCCGTTTGGCGGGCATGTCCTTCTTCTCGAAGGTGGACCTCATACGCGGCTACCATCAGGTCCCCGTCAGGCCGGAGGACGTCCCGAAGACGGCGGTCATCATGCCATTCGGACTCTTCGAGTTCCTGCGCATGCCCTTCGGTCTGAAGAATGTGGCTCAGGCGTTCCAGCGACTGATGGACAGCGTCCTGCGCGACTTGGATTTTGTCTACGTCTACCTGGACGATATCCTCGTCGCCAGCGCGTCCCGCGAAGAGCACCTACGCCACCTCCGCACGCTCTTCGAACACCTGGGCCAGCATGGCCTGATTGTGAACCCCGCAAAGTGCCGGTTCGGCGCCACCATAATCGATTTTCTGGGGCACCGTGTCACCAGGCACGGAGCCGTCCCCCTGCCGGCCAAGGTGGAGGCGGTGAAGGGGTTTCCGCGCCCCCGCACGATCAGAGGGCTGCAGGAGTTCCTGGGCATGGTGAACTTTTACCATCGGTTCCTGCCCCGTATCGCCCAGCTCCTGCGCCCCCTGCACGAAGCTCTCCGAGGTAAGCCGGGCAAAGGCGACGTTACCTGGACCGAGCAGATGGACACGGCGTTCACGGGCGCGAAGCTCGCCTTGGCTAACGCCACCATGCTCGCGCACCCGGCGCCCGATGCACCGATCGCCCTCACCACCGATGCCTCGGACTACGCGGTGGGCGCGGTGCACGAGCAATGGGTGCGTGGAGCTTGGCAACCGCTGGCGTTCTTTAGCCGGCAGCTTCGCCCGCCCGAACGCCGTTACAGTACCTTCGACCGCGAGTTGCTCGGGCTTCACTTGGCGGTCAGGCACTTCCGCCATCTGCTCGAGGGCCGTGCGTTCACTGCCTTCGTCGACCACAAGCCGCTGATCTTCGCGATGGGCAAGGTCACCGAGCCGTGGTCGGCCCGGCAGCAGCGTCACCTCTCGGCCGTGTCCGAGTACACGACGGACATCCAGCACGTCGCGGGGAAGGACAACCCGGTGGCGGATTGCCTTTCCCGGGCCGTCGCCCACGCAGTCCACCTCGGCATCGACTATGCCCGGATGGCAGCGGACCAGGCCGCTGACCCCGACGTCCAGGCCTTGCGGACCGCCGTCACGGGCCTCCGCGTCACCGAGGTGCCGTTCGACGGCGCGGGCGCGGCCCTCTTGTGCGACGTCTCCCTCGGGCGTCCTCGCCCCATCGTGCCCGCGGGCTGGTGGCGCCAGGTGTTTGATGCCATCCACGGCCTGTCCCACCCGGGCGTGAGGGCCTCCCAAAGGCTGATCGCCGACAAGTTCGTCTGGCATGGCCTCCGGAAGGCCGTCCGCGGCTGGGCCAGGACGTGCCTCGCGTGCCAAGGTGCACCGGCACACCCAGGCCCCGTTGGCCCCGTTCACGGTGCCGGAACGCCGGTTTGACCACGTCCACGTGGACCTGGTGGGACCTCTGCCCCCCTCGCGGGGTTTCACCTACGTCCTCACCATGGTGGACCGCACCACCCGGTGGCCGGAGGCCGTGCCCTTGGCGTCGACAACGGCGGCCGATGTCGCGCAGGCTTTCATCGCCACCTGGGTCGCCCGGTTCGGCGCCCCCTCAGACATCATGTCCGACCGCGGCCCCCAGTTCACCTCGGAGCTCTGGGGGGCGGTCGCCCAGGGGCTCGGGGTCCGGCTGCACCGAACCACGGCCTACCACCCCCAGGCTAACGGCCTGTGTGAGCGATTTCACCGCTCATTGAAGGCCGCGCTCCGGGCCTCCCTCCGTGACGGCGGCTGGGTCGACAGGCTCCCCTGGGTCCTGCTGGGCCTCCGGACGGCGCCCAAGGAGGACCTGCGCGCATCCGCGGCGGAGTTGGTCTTCGGGCAACCGCTGCGGGTGCCGGGCGAGTTCCTCCCCGACTCCACGGCACCATGGTCCACGACTCCACGGCACGGCACCACGGCACCATGGCACAGCAGCGCTCCGCTCTGCAAGAGACCGCCCAGAGGTTCGCCCCGGTGCCAACGGCATGCCACGGGCACCCACCGACGCACGTCGCCCCGGAGCTTCGCACGGCGGAGTACGTCTTCGTCCGCCACGATGCCCACCGGACACCACTGCGGCCCCCATACGACGGGCCTTTCCGCGTGCTGGAGACCGGGGCGAAGCACTTCACCCTGGACATCGGCGGTACTCCTGACCGCGTTTCGGTAGACCGCCTCAAGCCGGCCCACCTCGACGTGGACCATCCACCGCCAGTGGCCCGACCCCCACGTCGGGGCCGCCCCCCTGCGGGCGGACCCCCGGCACCGCCCAGCCCCGCCGCCACGCCGACCCCCGGTCCTGCACCCATCCCAGGGGCAGCCAGGGGCATCCCACCTGGCATCCCTGCACCCCGGACGCCGCCGATCGCCAGGGGGCGCTTCGGCCGGGTCATTCGTCTGCCCCGCAAACTGGCCCTCCAGGTGCGCGGGAATTCTGGGGGGGCGCGTGTGGCGGACACAAAAGCCCACTGGCGTGGTGACATCATTCCGCGCACCAAGTGGGCGGTGGCCACGCCCGAGGGGTAGGCGTGGCCTCATGATATACACCGGGTGCGCAGCCCGGAGCGCGCCAGTGTTACAGTGAGCTCCTGAAATAAAGACGCTTATAAGTTACCGCTTGTCCGCTTCCTCCTTGCTCGCAAGCAGCGCGCGTAACGCCGCGCTTTAATATATTAATTTGTTCAACAAAAGTAGGCCTTCAGTGCTACATACTGTAGCCAAGCTTCAAATGGATACCTCTTGCTTTGCATCATTGCTCATCCTTCATCATCCCAGACCCTGGCTCATCAGGTCATGATGAATGACAGGTATATTTAAAGTAGTGATATTTACAGTGGATAGCAATTGGATACACCGGGATAAAGGATAAAGCACCGGGATAAAGCACCGGGATAACACCCGGTGTGTACCCTGGTTTAGAATAGGTACACCGTATCCCTGCGTGTCGTAAGAGGTGACGAAGATGGTTGGCGTCAGGAAGGGCATCCGGCCATAAAAACATTGCCTCAAAAAAAAAAGAGAACCATGACAATTACAACTACATATTGGCAGTGTACAGCCCGAAGTGGAGATCGGTTTCTGATGTTTGGGACATGGAATGTAGGGACAATGACAGGGAGATCAGGAGAAGTGGTGGAAGTATTGGTCAGAAGAACAGTGGACATATGTTGTGTGCAAGAGACGAGATGGAAGGGAAGTGGTGTGAGAATGGTGAAGGGTAGGCAGGGACAGAAATACAAGTTTGTGTGGCAAGGGTGCCTGGAGGGCGTGAATGGTGTTGGTGTCCTGTTTTCTGAGGAGTTTGTAGACAGTGTGGTGAGTGTGTCTAGAGTGAGTGATAGGTTGATGATGGTGAAAATGATGATTGGAAAGCTCTTGGTGAACGTCATCTCGGGATATGCTCCGCAGGTTGGTCGGAGCGATGAAGAGAAGGACAAGTTCTGGTGTGCGATAGAGAAGCTGATGGAAAATGTGAAAGATGAGGAAGTTGTTGTGGTAGGAGGAGACCTAAATGGACATGTGGGAAGGAGTATGGACGGTTTTGAGGAAGTTCATGGGGGTTACAGATATGGTGTGAGAAATGGAGAAGGTGAAAGGATTTTGGAGTTTGCTGATAGAGCTGATTTGTTGATTTGTAACAC
The DNA here is from genome assembly GCF_964187855.1 of Myxine glutinosa. NCBI lineage: Eukaryota > Metazoa > Chordata > Myxini > Myxiniformes > Myxinidae > Myxine > Myxine glutinosa. The sequence continues at coordinate 56,444,154 of NC_136266.1, read as the reverse complement.
TCAGTTCAAGAAAAAGGATAATAAGCTTGTTACATACACGTCAGGTGGGTCGACGACAACCGTTGACTACCTGATGGTGCGTAGGCGAGATAGGGAGCACCTCCGGGACACAAAGGTGATCCCGGGGGAGGAGGCTGTTTCACAGCACCACTTGGTTGTCTGCGACATAAGGGTGAAAGGTGCGAGGAGAGCTCGGCGGGTGAAGTACCAACCGAGAATGAAGGCATGGAGGTTGAAAGAGGTGACAGTAAGGGAGGCATTAAAAGAGAGGCTGAGTCGGGTAGAGGATGATGTTGTTGAGCTTGAAAGTGGTTGGATGTCAATGAAAGATAGTCTGTTGGGAGCCCTTGGTGAGGTACGTGGATGGACAAAAGGACCACCGAGGCACTCGGAAACATGGTGGTGGGATGATGAAGTTGGAAAGAGGATTGACGAGAAGAGGAAGAAGTTCAAGGTGTGGCAGAAGGCGTAGGGTACGGGAGCAGAAAAAGCAGAGCATGGAAGTTATAAGGCAGCCAAGAAGGCTGCAAAGAAAGAGTTAGCAAAGGCGCAGGAGGCATGTAGGAAAATGTTCGGAGAACGCTTGGATTCGGAAGAGGGTCAGAGAGCGGTATTCAGGATTGCAAAGCAGATAGCGAAAGAGGGGTGTGATGTGATGGGGGTGATTTGCTTGACGGATGAAGTGGGACAAATCGTTGTGGACCCAGATGGAATTAAAAGAAGATGGAAAAGATATATGGAAATGCTGTTGAATGCAGTGAATGAATGGGATGGCAACATAGAGAGTAACCCAGTTTTAGGACCGGCAGAGAAGATAACTGAGAAGGAAGTTGAGGAAGCGATAAAAGCAATGAAGAGTAGAAAAGCGGGAGGGCCGACGGGAGTTGTGGGAGATATGTTGATGGCAGCGGGAAATTGGGGTGTGAAGAGAATGACAGAGATCTGTAATCTGGTGGTGAAAGAAGGCCGCATTCCAGTGGATTGGGAACTGAGTACCCTTGTACCTCTATACAAGGGGAAAGGTGACCCTCTGGAGTGTGGCTCGTACCGAGCAATAAAGTTATTGGAGCATGGATTGAAGGTATTGGAAAGGGTGTTGGAGAGGAGGATAAGGAAGAAGGTGAAGATCGACGAAATGCAGTTTGGATTTATGCCAGGAAGAGGAATGACAGACCTGCTCTTTATTGTGAGGCAGTTGCAGGAGAAGGACATGGAGAAGAGGAAGAAGTTGTTTCTTTGGTTTGTTGATCTGGAGAAAGCACTCGATAGGGTTCCACGCGAAGTATTGACATGGGCATTGAGGAAGTTAGGAGTGGAGGAATGGTTGATCAGAGTAGTGATGGCAATGCACAAAAGAGCGCGCACAGCTGTAAGGACAAAGGACGGGAACAGTGGTGAGTCTGAGGTCAAGGTGGGAGTGCATCAGGGGTCGGTACTAAGTCCACTACTATTTGTAGCTGTGATGGAGGTGCTGGCCCAGAACGTAAAGGAGGGTTTACCGTGGGAGTTGTTGTATGCAGATGATCTGGTGTTGATTGCGGAAAGTATGGATGGACTGAAGGAAAAGATGAACAAGTGGAAAGAATGTATGGAGACAAAAGGTCTGAAGGTGAATATTGGAAAGACGAAGGTGATGGCAAGTGGTAAAGCATGTGGTGAGGTGGAAAGAACTGGGAAGTGGCCATGTGTTTTGTGCAGGAAGGGTGTCGGAGTGAACTCCATTCAACGTACAATGTGCGGTGAGTGGGTTCATCAAAAATGCAGTGGTCTGAGAGGGTCATTAACCAGTGTGGCAGCTACATTCAAATGTAAGGTGTGCACAGAGGGAGCTGCAGATGGAGGAAATGTTGAGTTGGATCTTGGAGAAGACGTGAAGCTGGAAGGTGTGAAAACATTTTGCTACCTCGGAGACATGCTGAATGGAGAAGGTGGATCAGGCTCGGCAACAGTTGCTAGAGTGAGATGTGCATGGAAGAAGTTTCGGGAACTGAGTGGCATGCTGATGAGGAGGCGAGTGTCGTTGAAGCTGAAGGGAAAGGTGTGTTCTGCATGTGTGAGAAGTGTTATGATTTATGGGAGCGAGACATGGGTAATGAACGTAGAGCGGCAACGAAGGCTGGAAAGGGTGGAAATGCGAATGGTTCGGTGGATGTGCGGAGTATCATTGAGAGAGAGGAAGACAAATGATGAATTGCGAAAGATGATGGGAATAGAGCCTGTGATTGATGCTGTGAAGGGGAACAGGTTGAGATGGTTTGGTCATGTGTTGAGGAAGGATGAAAGTGACTGGTTGAGAAGAGTGATGGAAATGAATGTAGAAGGAAGTAGAGCACGGGGAAGACCGAGAAAGACTTGGCTAAAGATGGTGGAAGAAGAAATGCGGGCAAAGTGGTTAACAAGGAGAGATTCCAAAAATAGGGCAAAATGGAGAAGATTGTCATGGGGACCGCAAGGCTAATCCCCGCTCTCGCAGGGAAAATGGCCTTAAATGCATGTTGTTGTTGTTGTTATATAGCAACCAAAACCATATTAACCTTTGAACACCACAGTTAAACGTATTGTCGTGTCGGCGAGCCGTGCTAATGCTGACCCACCACGCCAAAGCTATGACTTCTCAAATGGCCGAACTCAAAGGGGAGCTCACTCATGCTGAGCCATGTGTTTGGTTTCACCCCTAGTCTTGACGCCATGCAGACATTAGAAATGCGAATCGCACTCTCTCTATGTGTACGTCACCAATTTTACCTCCCACAGGGATTTATCGATGGCCAAAACCGTTTGCTCGCCACTCAAGGATGGCAATGGTGGGTCACTGCATGACACGTGTTCTTGCGGAATAACAGGTTCATTGAAAGGAGGGACACGACAAATCTGGAAAATCCTAAAATGATAGATGGACAGACATGAATACAGGGAAATAAATGATTAAAAGCACACCCAATGGTAACAAAAGGACTTAGAACAAGATAATGGACTATGGCACCACGACCCCACAATGATTCACACACAATGAGGGGCCAGGCAAGGTTTTTTGCAAAAGGATACCAGGGATTGAAATAGCTCTACCACGAGCAGATCTCCAGCTCACAGCATGAAGTTGCGAGTAGCACGTAGCAGTCCACAGGCCAGCACCTAGCAGAGAGGTGAAGTGTTCAGTGGGGCAAAGACAGTGGGGAATAGAGAGGCAGGATCTTGTAGGGTGGCCAGCGAGAAGAGCGGTGGAAAAAAATCGAAGCCCAAGCGAGAAGACATTGAATATAAGCACCTTTTATATCAAATCAATATACAGGCCCTTCTATCCCTTCCCACATGGCTACATACCACGCCTCCGAAAGTTCTTTGCTCACGGTCTGGCACCGGCTAATGAGGTGGCACATCCCCACCTCTCTGGTGACACCATGCGGACGTGGCGTCATCACCGGTACTGCCTGTACCAATGACGAGACTTCTTGCAGTGTGTACCCTCAGGGTTCCTTGTAATGGCCAACGCCATGCCGGACACCTATTGGATGGGGGATTGAAGGGGGTTTATCAACCAACAGCCCAACCATAGACTGCCAACACATGCAAAGTTCACCCCTCTCTTTACCTCACCTGGTGCTTCACCTGGCTCACAGAGAGGACAAAATCGAATAATGCTTCCCTACCTAGTGCATGTGGCAACTCTGTTCTTCACATGGCAGACAAAATAGACATAATAGGTCAACTTCACTCTAATAGGTTCCTGATTATAGAAAGATGTTCTAACCTACGTGAATACACAGGCCTCATTGTATTTACATTTACCTCATACTTAGCCTCTACCTGATGTTCAATGCCGTTTGATATGCCTTTTATATGCCTCCACTGACGAAGTAGCCGAAGGCAGTTCTCGTGTTGTCCGTCCGGCTGTCCGTCCGTCCGTGATCGGTTTTTGTTACTGCGATAACATAAGAACGACTGATATAAATATGCCCAATGATGTAAGGATTTACTGATTAGATTACCAGGTCAAGAGGTCAAAGATCAGGGGTCATGTCAGGTAAAAATGTGATACTTCAGAACAGCTGAAGGGTTTTAAATCAAACTTGGTACAAGTATTATGTACTCCTATAATGATGTAATAATGTGGGTGGAGGCACATCGGTTGATGTCGTGATGTTGAATTATGTTTACTTTAATTTGTGTACAAAATCTAGGCTCATGGAATAGCAAGGAGACGGGGTAATATATCGATGTACTGACAGTAGGGCCAAAGTTGGACACAACAAACAATGGAAAGAACAGATCGTCACAGGGGAGGCAGTAAGGAGGCGAGGAAACACAGAAGCTTGCAAGTAAGAGGATTGGGTTACATCGGGTTAATGGGAGTAGAAATAATGACCGGTAGGGATGTGGGATGATGAGATAAGACGGTGGTGCACGTGCACCACTTTAGTGAAGTCCTGAAGAGAAGAGGGAATGTAATTACCCACTCAAAAGCTGTTCCACAAACAGGGGATATGGACAATAAACAAGTGGAGGTTGGCGGTAAACCTGAATTTTTGAGCTTAGTCAGGAGGGGTTTATTAACGCATGCAATGGGGATTTGAATTAATTTGTAAAAAAATTCTAAAAGAAAAAGTTCTACTTTGACATTATGGGGTATTATGTGTGGATCAGTGCCAATCTCAATTGAATCAATTTTTTATTCTGGCTGTAATACAACAAAATGTGAAAAGGTCAAGGGGTGTGAATACTTGCTGAAGGCACTGTAGTTGAGGAGCAAGATTGTACTCAAGACCCTTCCTTGAGGCACCGCAACCTCAACTGAGACAGAAGAGTCGAGGGTTCCAATGACAGCAATGCATTGAGTGCACAAACATTCCAGCCTCCACTGGGAGCGTAAATGAATGGATTCCATTGATAGAAACGTGTTAATTGCATGAGTAGAAGAAGTCAGAAAGCCATGTATGAAGACATCCATGTATGCCACCGGAAGCAAGCTTTATAAGCTGTGGTGGATGCCAGACTATCGAATGCCAATATACAGTGTGTTCAGAGATGGTTTGAACCTCTTACTTGAGATTTAGGGCATCTGACCATTGCTGAGAAAGAAGCAGCAGCATGGCCATTGCTACTTACATGACCGGGAAAGAAGTAAAACTGATGGTCAATAGAAAGATGAGCTTACTATTATGCAATGTTGAGAGGATTTCTATTTGCACTCTTCTTGCGAATCAGAATGATACTGTTTGGACTCCCAGGCAGATGTGAGATGGTCAAAGGAGGACAGGCAGATGGGAGCAGACAAAGGAAAAGAAAAGCAAGAGCAACATGGCAGGATTTGAGAATAGGGGCACTGTTTCCATCTGGCCTATAACAAATTAATATTCCAGGCTGGATAGAACGTTCACTACATTTTCAGATGTGAAAGAAATGGAGTCAAGAAGCCAGTGGGTACAAGTGAGTGGTACATTTAGAGTGAGCGGAACGAATTGGGTGCACAAGACTTGAAGGTAAACGCTGCCTTGAGACATTCTGCCTCGTCTCAATTGGAGTCTGAGGTGAGGCCATTTGAGGTGACCAAGGTGGTGGAGGGGGAGCATACACAAGAGGCATATTTCATAAGGTGCCACCAAGATTTTGAGGAAGAACACTGGTTGGAGGTTTTGGCCTTGAGATTCGCAAGATGATGTGTTTCTGGTTTTCCTAAAGATGGACACACTTTTGAGCTTAATGGAGTGAGCTAAAGTTGCCCTCAGTCAGGTTAGCCTTCCACATTGAGAAAAGGTGCTTAATCGCAACCGCGTCTCCACGGGATTCATTGTACCAGGGCCTAGCCCTAGAGGATGGATAGTATTGCTGCAGATGGGATGGGATAAATGAGAGAGAGAGAGGAAGCTTTTGTAAAAATGTTGTTTACAAAACTCATAAGCATTTTAACTCTGTGGCATTTTGTAAAAATTGGAATTGTAACAAAAACGATAATTGTAATTAGCTCCGCCACCGAAGGTGGATGGGGGTTATGTTTTCACCCCTGTCTGTCTGTTTGTCTGTTTGTTCCTTGTGAAAATCGAAGATTTTTCATTCATTCAAGTATATTGGTTGGTCTTGTGCGTTATTCTGTCTGTCTGTTTGTCATTCGCCTACAGGTCACAATTTTCAACCGATCATCACAAAACTTCACCAAACTGTAGAGTTGGTCATAAGAAAGAAGCCTATTGTTTTTGGGGTCAAAAGGTCAAAAGGTCAACATAGGCCAAAGGTCACCAACTTTGTTAAATTTCTAAAATCCTCAATTTTCTTCTGATTGACTTGAACCTTTAAGGGACTTGCATATCTGGTCACTGAATTCAACCACCAATTATATTTTAAGTCAACATCGGTCAAATGGTCAACATAGGCCAAATTTCTAAAATCATCAATTTTTATCTGATTAACTTGAAATTTTAAGATGACTTGCATATCTGGTCACTGAATTCAACCACCAAGTATTTTTGCGGTCAACATTGGCCAAAAGGTCAACATAGGCTAAGTTTCTAAAATCCTCAATTTTCATTTTAGGGATTTCGCAAGTATCGTGCTATGCACGACATATTTCTTGTTTGTTTGTCTGTCTGTATGTGAACAATATATCTCAAAAAGTTGTGGACGGTTTCGGATGAAATTTGACAAAGAGGTAGTGAATGTGACTCGAAGAAAATGATTAGATTTTGGTGAAGATCCGGATTCAGATCCGGCTAGTAGAAGTTTTAAAGTGATTCTTCACCATTGGGAGATAGGGCCAAAAACTATATATAGCATGATATCTCAAAAAGTTGTGGACGGATTTGGACGAAACCTGGTGGAGAGGTTGGGTGTGTGACAAGAACGAATTGATTTGATTTTGGTGAAGATCTGAATATGAATGCAGATGCGATAGTTATTTAATTTTTAAGTGATTCTTCACCATTGAGTGATAGGCTAAAACCGATATATAGCACGATATCTCAAAACGTTATAGGCGGATTCAGGTGAAACTTGGTGGACAGGTTGGGTGTGTGACAAGGACGAATCGATTCGATTTTGGTGAAGATCTGAATATGGATTCGGATACGAGTATTATTTAAATTTCAAGTGATTCTTCACCATTGAGAAATCGGGCAAAACGCGACATATAACATGATATTTAAGAAAAATTATGGATGAGTTATGAATAAACTTGGTGGATGAGTTGGTTAGGTGACAAGAACTAGCCGATTCGATTTTGGTTCGGGTCCGAATTCAGATTTGGTCTATCAGTGGGATACAAAACATAAACTGTTCAGCCTGGCGGAGTTATGTGCTCTACCTAGTGCCATTTTAGTTAATCATCCAATTACATTTTATGTTGTTGCTATTCACACATTCCATGATTGGATGTATTTTCAGAACGACAACTGGATGACATGAAATTCATTTTGCGTGTGGACTCTGTTCGTCCATCATATTATGTGGAAAGTGATGTGTCTACGTTTTTCCTTGATTATGGCATAATTGAGGCAGGTGGCTGCATGACAAAGGAACTGAAAACAAAATGTATATTTTACTGGAGGTTGTGCTCCAGGACGCTGTGCCTTGCCAGTACAGTTTTCTGTATTCTGAGTCACAGTGGATTTTGAATATCATTATGATTGTGAGAAAATAAAATATCATCGTGGTTTGCGGAACTATTTATCCATGCAAGGACATTTCTGCATATTACTCTGGTCAGCAAAATACAACAACAACACAACAACATGCATTTTAAGGCCATGTTCCCTGCTAGAGCGGGGGTTAGCCTTGCGGTCCCCATGACAATCTTCTCCATTTTGCCCTATTTTCTGCATCTCTCCTTGTTAACCCCCTTGCCCGCATTTCTTCTTCCACCATCTTTAGCCAAGTCTTTCTCGGTCTTCCCCGTCCTCTACTTCCTTCTACATTAACTTCCATCACTCTTCTCAACCAGTCACTTTCATCCTTCCTCAATACATGACCAAACCATCTCAACCTGTTCCTCTTCACAGCATCAATCACAGGCAATATTCCCATCATCTTTCGCAATTCATCATTTGTCTTCCTCTCTCTCAACGATACTCCGCACATCCATCGAACCATTTGCATTTCCACCCTTTCCAGCCTTCGTTGCTGCTCTACGTTCATTACCCATGTCTCACTCCCATAAATCATAACACTTCTCACACATGCAGCATACACCTTTCCCTTCAGCTTCAGCGACACTCTCCTCCTCATCAGCACGCCACTCAGTTCCCGAAACTTCTTCCATGCACATCTCACTCGAGCAACCGTTGCCGAGTCTGATCCACCTTCTCCATTCAGCATGTCTCCGAGGTAGCAAAATGTTTTCACACCTTCCAGCTTCACGCCGTCTCCAAGATCCATCTCAACATTTCCTCCATCTGCAACTCCCTCTGTGCACACCTTACATTTGAATGTAGCTGCCACACTGGTTAATGACCCTCTCAGACCACTACATTTTTGATGAACCCACTCAGCACACATTGTACATTGAATGGAGTTCACTCCGACACCCTTCCTGCACACAGCACACGGCCACTTCCCAGTTCTTTCCACCTCACCACATGCTTTACCACTTGCCATCACCTTTGTCTTTCCGATATTCACCTTCAGACCTTTTGTCTCCATACATTCCTTCCACTTGTTCATCTTTTCCTTCAGTCCATCCATACTTTCCGCAATCAACACCAGATCATCTGCATACAACAACTCCCACGGTAAACCCTCCTTTACGGTCTGAGCCAGCACCTCCATCACAGCTACAAATAGTAGTGGACTTAGTACCGACCCCTGATGCACTCCCACCTTCACCTCAAACTCACCACTGTTCCCGTCCTTCGTCCTTACAGCTGTGCGTGCTCTTTTGTACATTTTGTACTGGTTAGCAAAATGATAATTGAAAATGGAAATAACCACACTTCCTTTCCTTGACTCCATTTCCTCCCCCCCCCCTCCCCCCCTCAAATTTTGGACTTTATGCCTCTTCAATGTTACCCTATTTGCCATTCTCAATTCCAAAAAACATTTTTAAAAAATAACACAACTAGAACGGCACTCGGTAGAGCACATACCTCCGCCTGACTGAACAGTTTATGGTTTGTATCCACTGATAGGCCTGGATCTGGATTCTGACCTGAACCAAAATCTAATTGCTTGTTCTTGGCACCTAACCAGCTCGTCCACCAAGTTTAGTCATAACTCGTCCATAACTTTTTAAATAACATGTTATATGTCTGATTTAGCCCTATGACAATGGTGAAGAATCACTTAAACATTCTCTGATCTGGATTCGAATATTCACCAAAAATTGAATCAAGTCTTCCTTGTCACATACACAATCTCTCCACCACGTTTCGGCTGAGTCCGTCCACAACGTTTTAAGATAGTCTGCTATACAGTATATAGTTTTTGGCCCTATCACTCAATGGTGTAGAATCACTTTTAAAATTCGACTAGCCGGATCCGGATCTTCACCAAAATCTAATCATTTCGTCGTTGTCACATATGCTACCTCTTCGCCAAATTTCGGCCGAATCGGTCCACAACTTTTTGAGATATCTTGTTCACAAACAGACAGATAGGTGTGAAAACATAACCTCCATCCACCTTCGGTGGCAGTGTTAAAAAAAACCTCTTTTTCACTCTAAAACACGATGTCATTCTGCCTTCTACTTGCACTTCCTGTACCTCTTTCTTCACCTTTCCCTTTTCTCGAAACTGTGTCTCTCCAAACTGAATCTTAGTGAAGAAAATGCTTCTTCCTTCTTCCGTTAAAAGCTTTTTAAAGCCAGATTACAATCAGTTGCGGATTAACGCACAGGCAAGCAGGGTCTTTGCCCAGGGGCCCCGAGCTCAATGTGGGCCTAGGGAAAAAATATATTTGCTGTTACATTCTACGATATAAAAGCAAATGAGATGTTTGTTTGTTTGTTTGGGACCCTACTCCTCTGAGCTCCCAAGGTGAATCACGACGAAACGTTATAGAATCACATTTTTTTACCACGATGCAACTTACTAGGGGTTTTAAAGTCATTTCCTCATAATTCAGAACTTATAAACACACGAACCACCAACTGTCACCATCTCTGATCGAGGGTAGATCAATATATACAATGCTTTTAGTGTATAAAAAGCCCAGATTTTTTCCGATTTCAACCCAGTGAGATGGGGACATGCATAATTGTATAATAATACGTATTTTATATATATATATATATATATATATATATATATATATATATATTTATATATTAATAAACAGGAATTCAATTCCTGCGTGGGGCTAGTGTGAAAAAATCCTGACTCAACCAAGGACCTCCATCACTTTAGCGTTGATATATATAATATATATATACTAGCAGAAGTACCCGGCATTGCCGGGCGGGGGAGGGGAGGGGAGGGGGGAGGGGAGGGGAACGGGGGGGAGGGGAGGGGAGGGGAACGGGGGGGAGGGGCGAAGAGGGGGGGGGAGAGGTGGAGAAGAGGGGGAGGGGGAGAAGAGGGGGGAGGGGGAGAAGAGGGGGGAGGGGGAGGGTGAGGGGAGGAGGGGAGGGGGTGGGAGGGATGGGAGGGGGTGGGAGGGATGGGAGGGGAGGGTGAGGAGGGTGAGGGGGTGGGTGGGGAGAGGGGGAGGAGGGTGAGGGGGTGGGTGGGGAGAGGGGGAGGGGGGGGAGGGGGGGAAGTTCTCGGTGGTCACCCATAAAATAGATTTGTAAAAATTTCGGTTGCTCACCTGGTTGAGGGTGGATAGAGCCAATGAGGTGGTATACCTGGCCTTGCACCTTCAATGTAGGCATGAATCCTTGCTCAGTGATGACGCGATCTGCTCCAAACGAAGTCATTTGGAACGAAGAGTTGTAATTACGGATTTCCTTCAGGAAGTGTCTGGATTGAGTCATAGTTGATTGAAGTAGTTCTTTCAAAGGTTCCGGTGGAGATTGGAGAGAAGGCAAAAGGACATTGCCTCCCCTGCAACACATTCCTGGTGTTTCTCCCTTCCATTTCAAGGCATGGCAAAACTGACAGGTGAACGACATGGAGCCAATATCAACGTTTGAGGAGTAGTCAGTGTTCGGACTTCGGATTGTAACTGAATGCAGCCTTCTCCCATGCAATGGCCGGCTGCCGTCTGCCTGATGGTTGCCAGTTGTTGAGTCGTTTTTGGCGCTGTTCTTCTGTCTCTCGCTGTCTGTCCCTCGCCAGACATTGTTGATTGGCGTTTAGACGTGCCTCTGTCTCATCTTCTGTCTCTCGCTGTCTGGCCCTCGCCAGACATTGTTGATTGGCGTTTAGACGTGCCTCTGTCTCATCTTCTGTCTCTCGCTGTCTGGCCCTCGCCAGACATTGTTGATTGGCGTTTAGACGTGCCTCTGTCTCATCTTCTGTCTCTCGCTGTCTGCCCCTCGCCAGACGTTGTTGATTGGCGTTTAGACGTACCTCTGTCTCATCTTCTGTCTCTCGCTGTCTGAATCTAGAGACACGTTCTTGATTGGCTTGTCGATGGTGAAAAGTATCTTCATCGGTTTCATGGAGTCTCCGATCAGCGATTTTCCTTGCTCGGGAGGTTGAATGTGACAAATTTCTTTTCTTCGGTGCCATTGCCTTTATCACAGTCAGTCTTCCAGTCACTCACTCGTAGACAAATTCAAAATACCAAATTCAAAATACTCGTAGACAAAATACCACGTTTACACGTGGTAAGAAACGACGCAAACGCACGATTGCAACTCTGCGTCGTGTCGTGGGCGTGGCCAACGTGGCCTCATGCCCCCAGGTGATTCGTGATTGGCTAACTCGAGCTCCCATAATGCGCTACGTTATGGCTAAAAATATGGATCTGAAGATGAAAGAAAAAAAAACCTATGTGCTGTGAATGGCAATGTTCGTCGCTGAAATGTGAAAAAACGCAATCGCGCGGCAAGGAACATCACGTGATCGCTCTGAGCGATCGATTGCAACTCTGCGTCGTGTCGTGGGCGTGGCCAACGTGGTCTCATGCTCCCAGGTGATAGGCTAACTCGAGCTCGAGAAAGCCATAATGCGCTACATTATGGCAAAAAAATATGGATCTAAAGATGAAAGGGAAAAAAACCTATGTGGTGTGAATGGCAATGTTCGTCGCTGAAATGTGAAAAAAGGCAATTGCTTTTCGCTCTGAAATACGTGCGAACGTGTAACTGAGTTAATGGCGGCAAGGAACATCACGTGATTGCTCTGAGCGAATCAGCGCGCTGCTCTGCGACCGGTCAGATTCCGTGCATAATATTCCTCGCTGAAATGCGCTGAGGTAAAAATATGGTTAAAAAATATGAAATAAATTTTTAGGTCGGCCATGTTCTTACCAGGCTCAATGGCCATGTCTGTGCCAAATATCAAGTACGTGAGCCTCTCCATTTAGGAGTCTATCGGTAACATTACACACACACACACACACACACACACACACACACACACACACACACACACACACACACACACACACACACACACACACACAAACTGTGTTTTATATATATAGATATATATATATATATATATACTGTATATATATATATATATATATATATATATATATATACTGTATATATATATATATATATATATATATATATATATATATATATATATATATATATATATATATATATATATATATATATATATATATATATATATATATATATATATACAGTATATATATATATATACAGTATATATATATATATACAGTATATATATATATATACAGTATATATATATATATACAGTATATATATATATATACAGTATATATATATATATACAGTATATATATATATATATACAGTATATATATATATATATACAGACTGATGTCTGCAGACAGACATTTGTCTGTAAGCAAAAATCGTCTGCAGACAGACAGTGAACCAATTGCTTAAACCCGCTTTGCACGCAGTTTGAGTACATTTAGTATTACACTTTAACTCTCACCAACTTTGATTGTGACACAAACACAAAAAGTAAACTCTGCAAAGCTTTGAACATGACAAATTAGGGTTGTGACTTGTAAATGTACCAAAGTAGAATTTCATGATGTTTCTCGATATAGTAAACTGTATCTAAATTGTATTTAACAAAAGTGTAAAAACGTCCTTCCTTTCTCTATTTTTGAGTTGGCGTTGGGCCTGAAGGAATGTCATTCAATATTGTACTTTTGAAGTTTGTTTATTAATTTTGGTTTATGTTCAAATCTTTGTTGGAACAGAAAGTTATAATCTCTAAACACTTTCAAGTCAGCATTTTCCTTGGAACATGTTACCTGCTTCAACAATACTTAAGCTTCAAACACAAGGAGTTGTAATGGCAAACCACGTTGTTTTAATAAGAGCTCTTGTCATTCACAGTGGTTCCTCATTGCTGTTATTACTTTGGTTAAACATGTAAATCCCTGTGGGTTTGTTTTGGTTGTTTTTGAAGGTTGGGGATTCAAGTGCCAATTACCCATGGATTTTATGGATTGATTTTGGAGAGTGATACAAAATGCAGTATTTGATCTCAAGATATTTGATTTTTAAAATGTGTTTGAATTATTTATTTATTTATTCTTTTTTAATGGCGGCTGTTTTAATTGTGTGTGTGTGTGTGTGTGTGTGTGTGTGTGTGTGTGTGTGTGTGTGTGTGTGTGTGTGTGTGTGTGTGTGTGTGTGTGTGTAATATGTATCACATGTCATGTATAACATGCGTACAACCATGATTCATGTGCATGTACAATCACAATTGCGGATGTGTATGTATAAATCACGACACATGGATGTATGCATTTGTATGCTGTTTAAAGTTTGTCATTTGTTGGTTTAAATCTGTTTCTTTTATATTTGGAAATCCATTTCATTTAAAAATGTTATTTCTTTTAGGAATGTACAGGTAGTGTACAAAAAAATGGAAACACCTCGGTAAATGAGGGTCACCAAATACAGTACATTGAAAGCAATGGCTTCCACACAGGTGTTCTTCATGTGTTAATTAAGCAAATAACATCCCAGCATGATTAGGGCAATGTAGAAAAATGCTGCACAGGCCTGGTTGCCTATAATTATGTCTAGCAACACTTTCTAAAATCCAAACTCACCCCTCCCCTCCTAAACTCCCCCCTCACCCATCCCTTTCAAATCTCCCCCCTTGCTCCTTCCCTCCTAAACTCTCCCCTTGCCCCTCCCCTCCTAAACTCCCTCATCACTGCTCCATTTCAAAACTCCCCCTCCCACTCCCCTTCAAATCTCCCCACCCTCCTTTTTTCTCCAATTCTCCCCTCTCACCCCTCCTCCTCAAAGCATCCTCCCCGCTTCCTCTCCCTTCCAACTCTTACCTCCATCTCCTCCAACCTTCCGCCTCGCTCTTCCCTCCCCTCAAACAACACCTCACTGTGCCTTATCCAATCACCATCAAACCTTTTGTCCTCCTCATCCTTCCATTTCTACTAGCTCTTCCGAAATCTCTGACACACCATCAACAGCTCTCCCTACATCCTCCTCCTCTTCCTCATCTTACCCTACCCCTTCCCTCCCCTGTCCTGTATCCGATGCTCCCCCTTCCTCTTCCTTAATGGTATGGACCTCAAACATCCGGAGCTTTCGCACAAACCTGATTGATCTCTCCATACAGGTTGCTTCTGACAAACCAGACTTAATCTGCTTAACAGAAACTTTCCTCCTTCAAGATGTCTCTGATTCCTTAATATCTCTCCCTAGTTACTCCCTCCTCCGATATGATAGACCTGAGCCTCGTCCTGGAGGTGGGGTTGCTATCTTTATCAAAAACTCTCTTCCTCACTCTCCCTGCACTGCCCTCTCTCCACCTCACCCCCAGGATAACCTCTGGCTACAGCTTCCCCTTCTCTCCCACCTTTTGTTCTTATGTGTGTTGTACCGTCCACCAAACAGTGATGACTCCATCTACATCTCGCTGTCTGATAACATGGACCAACTTCTATCTACTCATCCCAACTCTCTCTTCCTCATATGTGGTGATTTCAACTGTCATCATGCCAGCTCGCTGGGTGTGGGTACCTCTCTCTCACCAGGCATGGCACCTCAGAAAAGGACTTCTGCGACTCACTGGGACTAACACAATCTGTCAATTTCCCGACTCGGATATCAGTCAATGGAGCATCTTCTCTTCTAGACTTGGTTATGACAAACTTACCTGCA
The DNA here is from genome assembly GCF_964187855.1 of Myxine glutinosa. Lineage (NCBI taxonomy): Eukaryota > Metazoa > Chordata > Myxini > Myxiniformes > Myxinidae > Myxine > Myxine glutinosa. The sequence goes on along the minus strand of NC_136266.1, from coordinate 56,428,969 downwards.
AATGTCTGCTGCTCTTCTTCTGCTCCAATCGGTTCCTCTGACCATATGCTTGTTAAAGTGGACATCTATCTGGCCATTCACAGAGCCTCCTCAGCGTCGACGAGTCTGGCATTTCACTCAGGCCAACTGGCACGGTCTTCAAGCAGCCATAAATCATCTGGACTGGTCTCCCATTTCTACTGCCTTTGACATCAACTCATCTTGGGAATTCTTCAAACATAAACTGCTCTCTCTCTCTCATGCACAGATTTATCCCATCTCTTCTTCAGTTGTCATACCTTTCCACCCATCCATGGTACATGGAATCTTCTGGTGAGGCAGTTGCCCTGAAACAACTTGCCTTTGCCTCCTGGAAGGCAAATCCAACGGAAGGCAATCTCATTTCCTTTCACAAAGCCTGGAACAAGTGTGCATCTACCCTCAGGAGAGCCAGGACACTATATCTCTCTCAAAGTGGGTCACTCTCAAAGAGTGAACTCTCAAAGATGTCTCCCACTTCCAAATCCTGGTGGCAACTTGTTAAATCTGTTTCTGGTGTTTGTTCCCCCTCCATCCCCTCCCTTACCTCAAATGGCTACACAGCTGACTCCGCACGTGAAAAAGCTGAATGCCTCAACTCTGCGTTTGCCTCAAAAACTTGTGTCCCAAACCCGTCCCTCTCGGTACCCACCATACCCAGTCGTACTCAGCTGCTCCTGGACTCTGTGTCCTTTTCTCCTGACAAGGTGAAGAAGTTTCTGTCAACTCTCGACTCTGATTCTACAACTGGACCAGACGGCATCAGCCACGGGTCCTAAAATCCTGCTCTGCCACTCTATCTTACCCTCTCCTGTTCTCTTCACCCTCTCTTTTGCTCATAGTCATCTGCCATCAGCTTGGAAATCAGCCAACATTACCGCTTTACACAAAAAAGATGCAAAAACAGATCCTTGCAACGACAGACCAATCATCCTGCTCCCAATTATCAGCAAAGTCATGGAATCAATCATTGCTTCGGATATCAAATCCTTCCTCTTCTCCAATGGCTTGATCTCTGATCATCAATTTGGATGCAGACCAGGTCACTCTACTCTGGACATGCTGCTTCTGCTGTCTCAAAAATGGATGGAGGTCCTCAATGTCAAACAGGAAATTAGAACTGTCTCCCTTGACATAACACATGCCTTTGATACGGTCTGGCACCCTGCTCTGCTCACCCAACTCTCCTCCTGTGGTATCCGTGGAAATCTTCACACATGGCTTGCGGACTTCCGCTCTGGCCGTAGTCAACTTGTGGCCCTGAATGAATTTCTCTCATCTCCCCTTCCTGTTCAGGCTGGAGTTCCCCAAGGCAGTGTTCTGGGCCCTCTGCTTTTTCTTGTCTTCATCAATGATCTCTCCGTCTCTCTGGAATATTCTCTCTATCTCTTTGCTGATGCCTCCACTCTCTGCCGCTCCATACCTCATCCCTCAGATCAGCAGTCTGCACCCTCCACACTCTCTGCAGACATGGACAAAATCACAGACTGGTCAAACAAGTGCAACATGTCTTTCAATCCTGACAAATCTCACACTCTTACTGTGTCTCTCCGAAAAGACCGACTGGACAACGTCCCATTTACTTTCTGAACAATCCTCTCCAAGAAGTTCTGTCACTCAAGCTTTTGGGTCTCACTATCTGCCATGATCTTTCCTGGGAAAACCACATTTCCAAGCTGGCCTCCAAAGCCAGTCGCCGACTGGGCATCCTCCGTCATGCGAAGTCCTTCCTTGGCACACCTGAGCTCCTCACCACATACAAGGCTTTCATCCGCAGCTCAATGGAGTACTGCTCTCCCCTCTGGACTGGCGCTCCTTGTATACAAAAAAAAAAAAAAAAACGGTGTTTAAGGTGAACTATGAGGAACTCCGAACTTGAAACTTGGAATTTGGAACTCTGAGCTTGGAACTCCGAGGGAAAGACATCATCAGCAAAGGGCAAAAGTGGGTGTAAGCGCATACTCCAGGATCGTGATATCCGTGCATTAATTATCAAGTGCAAAGCAAAGCAGGAGAGCAACTGCAGATCAATTGACTGTATATTTCAACCTGAGTGCTTGAGCATCCAGTTTCATCAAAAACGGTACCATAGTCGGTTGCAGTGCACAAACCGCTCATCACACCTGGCAATGCATGTTTCCGAGTCCAGTTAATGCAAAGAGCACAGCAAATGGACTACTAAGCAGTGGAAAAATGTGATTACAGTCAGATGAATCATCCTTCATCATCTTCTCGACAAACAGACGAGTACACATGCGGCGCCAACATAGATAACTCTACAGCCCTGCATGCTTGGTTCCAAAGTGATGGGTTCTGGGTTTGGTAATATTGTGGGGAGCATTGTCCTGGCATGGTTTGGGTGCTGTCATTCCCTTAGAAGGCAAGGTCAATGCTAATCGCTACTTAATGGTGCTGAGTGATCATCTTCACCCCATGTGTTCCAGCATTTATTTCCTACCAGGAGGGGTGTCTTCCAAGATGACAATGCTCCCATCCACAGAGCACGTGTAGTCGCCCAATGGTTTGATGAACATGACATTGATGTTATCCATATGTCATGGCCTTCTCAATCACCAGATTTGAACCCAATCGAGCATTTATGGGATATTCTGGAATGATGTCAAAGACAGTGTTTTCCACCTATGTCAAACAGATGTGAGTTGATTGACTTTTTCATGGAAGAATGATGTCTCATCCCTCCTGCAGAATTCCAGACGCTGGGGGACTTTATGCCCTGGCGCACACAGGCCGTACTGGCTACACGGAGTGGCCCAACGCCCTATTAAGCCCAACAACCTTACATTGGTGTTTCAAATTTTTTATCCACCTACCTGTACCATATGTGTGGAGTATTTCAACTTTTAATGTTTTTTTCTGACGAGAAATGTTCAGAATAACCTAACTCCAGCTTATGCATGAATTATAATGGGAAAATGTGATTAGCTTAATGTTGTCTCAATTAAAGTCACATTTTTAGAGAATGCAACGACGATGTTAAGTGAGGACCACGTGTATATGTATGTACATATATCTCACCATACTCAGTGGCGTAATGTGTCCGGGAAGTCGGTGGTTCAAACCCCAGCTGAGTCATACAAAATATTTAGAAAATGGTACGTGCTGCTTCCTTGCTTGATGCTCAGCATTTAAAAGGATAGTGTTGGTGATGCCAAGAACCTGCTTCGGAACCACCAACACTCTGTAGAGTATGGTACATCAAATCAAATGAAATGTATACCTCACACAAACCTAGCACATCTTAACACCTTGATTTGCCGATGAAAAGGCTTCTTAAGCCTATGTACACTGACAGCTGCAACGGTTTGCAATTTAGTAGCTGAGGCTGCTGTATTTATTACAGACGGTAATTGAGCCAGATTGCTTATTTATTTCTTATATATATTTCCATCGTTACACATGAGTGCATCCGGTGTGCACATTCACCTGTGGTTACATTCTCATATTATTAATTCATAGTGTGGTGAATTATACCTGAAAGCACTTGCAATGGTCACTGAAAATTTATTGCCGCATTGCCCAATGGGAATGCTGTAATTTAATGTGTTAGAAGGTGGTGAAACTGAGTGCAAAGCATACGAGGCTAGATTTGTCTCTTTGTAGTGATATTGTGCTGTTGAATATTGGCAATGTCCATCCCCTCGCACAAGTCCATTATCACACCCTGTTAGATCAATATCATACACCATTTCACTTAAGAAAACTTTGCTTAATTCCTTTATTGAGAAACCTGCAGTGTCTAACATCATGAAATGCTCACACCTATATTAGAGTAGATTCATAAACCCAATACTCTTTACTAAAAGTTAATTTAAGCCTGGTGTTGGCTTAGCGGTTAGGGTGCCGGCTTGGGATCCTAGGATCCTCGGTTCGAATCCCGATCGATCACTGAATTAACGCCAGGGGGGTTGACTCAGCCTGTCATCCTTCCGAGGTCGGCAAATTGAGTACCAGCTTGCTGGGATGAATGATCACGGTGTGTACCCCGATTTAGAATTGGTACACCGTATCCCTGCGCATTGTAAGAGCATGACCAAGGGTTGGCGTCAGGAAGGGCATCCGGCCATAAAAAACATTGCTTCAAACAGGGAACCATGATTGTCATGGGGCCCGCAAGGCTAACCCCCGCTCTAGCGGGGAAAATGGCCTTAAAACGATCATTCATTCATTCATTCAATTAAAGCGGCAAACATCTCACAAAAATACAGTGCCTTCAGAAAGTATTCACACCCCTTGACTTTTTTCACATTTTGTTGTGTTACAGCCTGAATTTAAAATTGACTTCATTGAAAAAAATTTTGTCATTGATCTATCTACACATAATACCCCATAATGTCAAAGTGGAATTTTCTTTCAGAATTTTTTTTACAAAATCATTAAAAATGGAATACACAAATGTCTATTTAACATAAGTATTCAATCCCCTGAGTCAATACTTCGTAGAAGTGCCTTTGACATCGATCACAACTTTGAGTTATCTTGGGTTTGTCTGTCTCATCTTTGCACATGTGGATTTGGAGGAATTTCTCCCATTCTTCCTTGCAGATTTGCTCAAGCTCTGTTAAGTTGGATGGAGAGCGCCGGTGACAGCAATCTTCAAGTCTTTCCACAGATTTTCAATGGCATTCAAGTCTTGGCTTTGGTGGGGCCACTCAAGGACCTTCACATTCTTGTTCTAAAACTATTCCAGTGTTGCTTTGCTTGGATGCTTGTGGTCATTGTCCTGTTGGAATGCAAATCTTCGCCGCAATCTAAGGTCTTTTGCACTCTGAAGCATGTTCTCCTCAAGGATTTGTCTGTATTTGGCTCCATTAATTGTTCCCGCTATCCTTTTGTTCTTTATCCTAGTCTCTGCCGCTGAAAAGTCCCTGCTGCTGAAAATTGTTCCCGTATCCTAGTCCCTGCCGCTGAAACGCATCCCCATAGCATGATGCTCCCACCACCATGCTTCATGGTCGGGATGGTGTTAGATGGGTGATGAACTGTGCTCAGATTCCGCCAGATGTAGCACTTTGCATTCAGGCCAAAGTGTTCAATTTCTGTCTCATTAGACCACAGAATATTTTTGTCTCATGCTCTCAAGAGTATTTCACGTGCCTTTTTGCAAACTCCAAGTGTCCTGTCATGTGCTTTTTTTCAGGAGTGGCTTCCATCTGGCTAATCTCCCATAAAGCCTCGACTTATGAAGTGCTGCAGAGACTGTTGTCCTTCCGGCAGGTTCTCCCATCTCAGCCAAGGAACTCTGTAGTTCTGTCAGAATGGTCATTGGGTTCTTGGTCACCTCCCTGACCAAGGTACTTCTTGCCGGTTTGCTCAGTTTTTTTGACGGCCAGCTCTAGGAAGAATCTGAGTAGTTCCATATTCTTTCCATTTTCTAATGATGGAACACACTGTGCTCTTGGGTACTTTCAACACTTTAGAAATTGTTTTCCACCCTTCCCAAGATATATGCCTCCTCACAATTCTATCTCGGAGTTCTACGGACAGTTCCTTGCACTCTGTGGTAGAGTTTCTGCTCTGGCATGTACTGTCAACTGTGGGACCTTATATAGAAAGGTGTGTTTCTTTCTAAATCATGTCCAATCAATTGAATTGGCCACAGGTGGACACCAATGAAGTTGTAGAGACATCTCAAGGATGATCAAAGGAAATTAGATTCACCAGAGCTACATTTGCAGTGTCATAGCAAAGGGGTTGAATACTTATTGACTCAAGAGATTTCAACTTTTCATTTTTAATTTTTTTTTTAAAAAATTCGAAAGAAAATCCACGTTTCCATTATGTGGTTATGTTTAGATCAGTGACAAAAAAATCTCAATTAAATCCATTTGAAATTAAGGCTGTAACACAACAAAATGTGAAAAGGTCAAGGGGTGTGAATACTTTCTGAAGGCACTGTATATTGCCACCAATGTAGATGAACCTTTCTATTGCCCAGAATTGTTGGACCACCATGATTCCAGGAAGGTTGCTGGTTTTTGGATAGATCAAAGCTGGAGCAGGGACAGATGGGCCTTTCACTTTTTACATCACCCTCTCAGCATGAAGCAAAATGATTTATAAAATGCAAGCAATTAAGCCATCATCAAAAAGACTTACTGTTTCACACATTTTGTTTGAGGAAGATTTAGAGACTTCCTCTTGATTACCGAGGGAACACCTTTTATTCTGGATCCACGGAGATGGTCTGAGAGAGATTCAGCTCATATATAGTACAGTACTACTTGTCATTCCACTGTACAGTTGTAAATCTTCACATGGGTCACAAAGAGACTTGGCTGGTGGTGGAGTGTTTTGCTCTGGCATGGAAGAATGTTGCATTATTAACAAGGAGAGATGGGGTGTGACCTCAGCTTCGGATGTGTGATTTAAGTTGGATGCTGTCATAACTAGTTTGGGGATATTCGATGCATCTCAACCGAATTCATCTTATTTAACGCACAATCAATATGTAATCTCTGTTGCATTTTCCCTTATTACCAAAAATCACTGACTGTATGACCTTTGTTTAGCTCTATGCATCGTTTAATTGATGGATTCAAAATCGCCTTATCACCATTGCCATCTTCACAGGTGTGTTGGAAAGAGGCCCACAGATTTGAAACAGACCAAGACAACAAAACACCTCTTTGTGGTGAGTCAAAGCGGATTGGTCAGGGTATTGCTTGACCTGTGATGAATTCATCGTGTTCACCTGTGGTGTGGATTTGGGTTAACAAGCAAGGCCTCATGAATTAATCACCTATTTGATATTTTGTGATATTGTGATATTTTGCATGATTAAGAGGTGGTTGCAGGTTGTGGAGGAGGGTCTGGCTTGAAAGCTTCTTAGAAGCGAGAAGGATTGGTTGGTTGGTGGGGATTGGCCTGAGTATTAGAAAGTGCGAGGCACAAAGGTTATAGTGAGAAATACCATGCTATACTATTTGAATAGAAATCATAATATTGAATAGAATAGAATAGAAATATAGTTTGTTCCCCCTCCATCCCCTCCCTCACCTCAAACGGCTTAACGGCTGACTCCGCACGTGAAAAAGCTGAATGCCTCAACTCTGTGTTTGCCTCTAAATCTTGTGTCCCAAACCCATCCCTCTCTGTACCCACCGTACCCAGTCGTACCCAGCTGCTCCTGGACTCTGTGTCCTTTCCTCCTGACAAGGTGGAAAAGTTTCTGTCAACCCTCGACTCTGATTCTGCAACTGGTCCTGACGGCATCAGCCCACGGGTCCTAAAATCATGTTCTTCTGCTCTTTCACTCCCTCTTTCTGTTCTCTTCACCCTCTCTTTTGCTCAAGGTCATCTGCCATCTGCTTGGAAATCAGCCAACATCACCGCTTTGCACAAAAAAGGTGCAAAAACAGATCCCAGCAACTACAGACCAATCAGCGTTCTCCCAATTATCAGCAAAGTCATGGAATCCATCATTGCTTCAGATATTAAATCTTTCCTCTTCTCCAATGGCTTGATCTCTGATCATCAATTTGGTTTCAGACCTGGTCACTCTACTCTGGACATGCTGCTTCTGCTTTCTCAACAATGGATGGAGGTCCTCAACGTCAAACAGGAAATTAGAGCTGTCTCCCTTGACATTTCACGTGCCTTTGATACGGTCTGGCACCCAGCTCTGCTCACCAAACTCTCCTCCTTTGGTATCCATGGAAATCTCCACGCATGGCTGGCGGACTTCCTCTCTGGTCGTAGTCAATGTGTGGCCCTGAATGGGTTTCTCTCATCTCCTCTTCCTGTTCAGGCTGGAGTTCCCCAAGGTAGTGTTCTGGGCCCTGTGCTTTTTCTGGTCTTCATCAATGATCTCTCTGACTCTCTTGAAAATCCTCTCTATCTCTTTGCTGATGACTCTACTCTCTGTCGCTCCATTCCTCATCCCTCAGATCGGCAGTCTGCAGCCTCCTCACTCTCTGCAGACCTGGACAAAATCACAGACTGGTCAAACAAGTGGAACATGTCTTTCAATCCTGACAAATCTCACACTCTTACAATGTCTCTCCGAAAGGACCGACTGGACAACCCTCCCATCTACTTTCTCAACAATCCTCTCCAAGAAGTTCTGTCGCTCAAGCTTTTGGGTCTCACTATCTGCCATGATCTTTCTTGGGAAAACCACATTTCCAAGCTGGCCTCCAAAGCCAGTCGCCGACTGGGCATCCTCCGTCGTGCGAAGTCCTTCCTTGGCACACCTGAGCTCCTCACCACATACAAGGCTTTTATCCGCAGCTCAATGGAATACTGTTCCCCCCTCTGGGCTGGTGCTCCTGCCTCACACCTTGCTCGGCTTCACGTCCCACCTCCCCCCAAGTCCTCACGATGTCCCTGCTCTCAAATGTTGTGTTTGTGTCCTTCCCCCTCTTCCCCCTCTCTTTTGTGTCCTTCCCCCTCTCTCCCCATCTTGTCTGCCGCTCCCCTTGTTTTTTGTGTTTTGTGTGTCGGTTTGTCTTTTTGTGTGATTAATGTTAGCTCTTTCACGAGCCTCGATCTTGTGTATAAAAAAAAAAAAAAAAAAAAAAAAAAACTTCCTTCCTTGTAGATACCACGTGCTCTACCAACACAGACCAATTTGACATCACTTTGTTTCCATTATTCGATTTGTGATGAAGCAGTGTGCTTTGCCATTTTTCCATGTGACTGACCATTTTCCTGCTGAACGTACCCGATTAGATACCATCGGAAGGTCTGGTCAGAGGTTTCCTGGATCCTGGATTGCCAAAAAGCAGTTGCTAGCTGGTTATGAACCACAAAGCTCAGGCCAACCACGCAAATTTTGGAATCGGATTTTCAGTCACAATCTCCACTTTATCATCTGCAGGCTGGCTACCTATGCATCGATGAAGCTTCCAAACAATATGGAGATGGAAGAACTTATGTGGTGGGCATGGCCATGGCCACATCCAAAGTATATGTCAAGCAGGCTCGGAAGGCCAACGCTTGTTAGAACTGCTTCCAGCCACGACACTCTCATGTGCATCCGGATCTAAAGGTGACACACTCACCTGTCCTCAGCATTTACCTGGGTGGGGGTTTATAAGTGAGGATGTTTTTACAATTGAGTCAGATCACTTTTCTCTAGATGCCGCCAGACACCTACGGCATGCAGGGGAATTGTCAGCATGTGCTGGCATGAGGTCACTTTTCTTGTCCTTTTTTGACTTGAGAAGTATCTCATTTATGAGGAAGGCCCACTTACTTTCCTTTGGGCTGAGCTTAATAACCACTTCCTTCATAATGCTTTTATAGGCTGTTGCTAAACCTTCACTCCCATTGGCTGGTGAACAATAACTGTCTTATATGGAGCCTGCAGTGACTAAAGAGGTGCATAAAGCGCAAGCAGGTTAAGTAATTACCTTTGCCTTCTTAAGAATAGGAAAGCTTATAATCTAAGGGGTGTGATGGTTTCCACTTTGATAACCAGTCACAGTCTTGTGATTTTGTGTTGTTAAACTCCTTACATTTTTGAAATACATGTAATTTGTTTTATAACAGGCCCTTGCAATAAATGCAGTGGGATATGTAAGATGTGCCACTTTAGTTTAAATGAGATGTGTTTAGTGAAAGTGTAAGTAAATTACAAGGAACTTCAACACAGAAGGAACTTCTGTCTGCCAGCTAAATGCTTGGTCCACAAACCCTCCTCCCACACCTACTGCTTGTGAGAGTTCAACATCTCTGGAAATTCTCAGAAAGTTGCCTCAGTACCAATGAGTCTGGCAGTTCACTCAAGCAGATTGGCTGGAACTGCAAGCAGGCATCTCACTTCAGGACTGGTCTTCTATATCTCCTGCCCCTGGTATTAACTCAGCCTGGGAATTCTTCCACATAAACCTACTCTCTCACTTATGCACAGATCTCTCCCATCTTGTCTTCAGTCATCCTACCCTTCTTCCCATGCATGGTACACTGAATCCAATGGTGAGGTAGTTGCTGTGAAACAACTTATATTATCTCCCTGGATAGCAAACCCAACCGTAGGTAATCTTAGCTCATCCCACAAAAGCCTGAAACAAGTGTGTCCACTCTCATTTGACCCAGAAAACAACATCTGTCCAACCTCGAGATTTTACTTTCAAACTTGTCTCCCTCCTCTCAAACCTGGTGACACATTGTTCAGTCTGTCTCTGTAGTATGCTCCCCTTCCATCCATTCCCTCTCTTTAAATGGCACCACAGCCAACTCCACTCGTGAGAAGGCCGAATGCCTCAATTCTGTGTTTGCTTCCAAATCTTGTCTCGAACCCCTCACTCTCTGTACCCACCCTACCCAGTCACATGCAACTGCTCCTGTACTCTGAGACTTTTGCACCTCAGAAGGTGGAGAAATTTCTGGCAACCCTCGACTCTGATTCTGCAACTGGACCAGATGGCATCAGCTCACATACTATAAGAATGACCACATTGTGGTCACTCCCTGCGACACCAAATATATTATTTTTCACATCCTCTGTCCACTCAGCTCCCTCATCCTTTCTGTTGAAGATAATATACAATTAATCTCCGAGGGTCTTCATGGTTTGGTTCAATATCAATTATGAATCTGACAGACAGCTTGGTCTGGTTTCAGGCAACCAGTGCACCCAAAACAAATGGGAGCGGCAGTAAGGGTTATGTTATTATCCTCTCTGTGGTATATAGATTACAGTAGATCTAGACTCGCACATCAAGAATGTCAGAGAGGTCTTCAGTTACCAAGTTTCCGCCCTCCCGCTCTCTCTCTCTCTTTGGCTGCGTTTACACGTCCCCAAGAGCCGCGAGGCGGGGAGAGTTCCCTGAGAGCCGGGGAATGACCCACATGTAGACGCAAAACCGGTTCCCTTGAACCGAGAAATCATTCCCCGGCAAAAAGGTAGGGTAACTCCTCATCTGTCGTGGACAAAGATGTCTCCAGTGGGTAAACCGCAGATTAATCAACCGTACGTGCCGAGCGGGTATGACCTTTGCAGCATGGGCGTAGTGGACAACTTCCGCTCGCTCGTTTGCGCCTGCGCGAAGAGATTCGAGGGTATGCAATGTCAACAAACCTCCGTGAGCTATTCCCCGACTCGCGGTGTATGTGTAGACGCGATGACAAAGGAGAGGAGTCTTGATCGCATGCGCGATAAGGAGTATGCCTGAGAGGCGGGGACAACGTGTAAACGCAGTCTTTGGTAATAGACGTTTTGTTGATAAAAACCTGTACGTGGTCATTCAAGGCACGGGACTTTGCCATTAAAACGCGAATGAATTGACTTTAACAATGTGGGAACAGGCTGAATGGGAAACGTGCAATTAATGCACATATCGTGACGTTCAAAAATTACATAACATTTTTTTTTTCAGGAGTCACATGCCGGCTTAATTAGACCTTACAAATAGTTTAACACTCAACCCAAACAAAGCCAATGGAAATCTGACGCAACAAAGCTGGGCAGTGTATAATCGGCAGAGGCAAATGCAGGCCTAATGTTTTAAGCCCACCATGAAACAAGATGGCAGCCATATCATTATGTCTCGGCACTATATATAGGCACTATATACTCGGCATTATGTAGGTGGAGTCAATTGGAGTCAACCAATGGGTGGAGTGAACCAATGGGTGCACATTTTAAAAATCGATCCACAACAATAACCCAAAACGCGAATGAATTGACTTTAACAATGTGGGAACAGGCTGAATGGGAAACGTGCAATTAATGCACATATCGTGACGTTCAAAAATTACATAACATTTTTTTTTTCAGGAGTCACATGCCGGCTTAATTAGACCTTACAAATAGTTTAACACTCAACCCAAACAAAGCCAATGGAAATCTGATGCAACAAAGCTGGGCAGTGTATAATCGGCAGAGGCAAATGCAGGCCTAATGTTTTAAGCCCACCATGAAACAAGATGGCAGCCATATCATGTCTCGGCACTATATATAGGCACTATATACTCGGCATTATGTAGGTGGAGTCAATTGGAGTCAACCAATGGGTGGAGTCAACCAATGGGTGCACATTTTAAAAATCGATCCACAACAATAACCCAAACAACAACAACAACAACAACAACAACAGCAATGCAAAGCTCTTGTAGACTTGTGACATGTCCTCGGTAAAATTCTTGCTCTGCTGCTCTTGCTCATCCTCTTTCTGCTCCTTTCACTCTGTCATTTGCCTTAGGTCGTCTTCCTTCTGCTTGGAAATCCATCAACATCACTGCATCATCATCAAACTAAAATACGCAATTTGACGTCTGTCTGTCTGATGATTTTTGACCGTGATACATTCTCTCGTTACTTATCCAATCTCAACCAAACTTGACAGGATGACTAAGGGTTACACAATGAAGGTTGTAGCACATTCATTTGCCCCCGTCCCCAAGGGGGTTTTCTCCCCCAAGCGGGTTTTCCCCACCATTTCCGTCAATGGGGTTGCGTGTTGAGGTGTATATCCATGTTAAGTTAGCTTTATCGTGGCGTTTTTCCAAGGTCGCTTATAATAACAAAACCAACGATAATAGCATAATATTAATGTTATTACAAAACAATATTAATACCAATAATATTCCACCTCCCCAAGGGTTTTTTCCTCCTTGAACAAACGTCGAGTCAACGCTTATCATGGCGTTTTCATGTGAGCAACGGCCCAAAGGCCTCTACCAGATATAAAAATATTATAAACTACAAACACGTATGATTAGCTTTTCAAACAGTCGCTAATGCTGTTTATAACACTAAATAAAGAAATTTGGAGGAATCCCGACATCCGTGAGGTAAGTTTTACTTACAGAACTGAGCGAATATCTACTGTACTCTATATACCCCACAAGGGTTGGGTTAATAACATGACCCTTCCTGCCGCTAACGTGGCGTTTTCCGTCACAAACTTTTGAAACTCGCTCCTGCTGTTTAACACAAAACTGAAAGGGAGGAAACCTGGGGTGTGTTTATTTGCCAAGCAGCTAGCTATCGCTTGCCAAGCCAGCCGTTCCTTAACGGTTTTGAATGGAGTGCTTGCTCAAATGCTTAAACCACTTGGCGGTCTCTCCACAAGAAACTCGGTAAATGAACACACACCCAACTATAGATCGACTGTAATCTATATACCCCAAAGAGGAATGACCCTTCCTGCCGCTCCCGTAGTGAGCGGGTGTACTAGCTACATAAAAGATGCAAAACTGATCCCCTCAACTGCAGGCCTATATTAGCTTACTTCCAATCATTGGCAAGGTCATGGAATCCATCATCACAGTTGATATGAAATCCTTCCTTTTCTCCAACAACATCATCTCAGATCACCAATTTGGTTTCAGACAATGTCACTCCACCTGGGATATTCTGCTTCTACTCACACAACAACAGATGGAGGCCCTCAATGTCAGAAATGAGAATAGGGCCGCTTCTCTAGACATATCTCAAGCTTTCCATATAGTCTGACATCCCACCTTGCTCTACAAAATCTCTACCTATGGCATCCAAGTCAACTCCACTCTTGGCTGGCTGACTTCCTCTACTCTCGTAGCCACCATATGGCTCTCAACGGAATCCTATCATCTCCTCTCCCTGTTAAGGCTGGATTGCCACATGGCAGTGTTTTGGTCTCAGTCCTATTCCTAATCTTCATCAACGATCTCTTTGACTCTCGGAAAACTCCCCTTTATCTATTTGCTGACGACTGCACCCACTGCCATGACATCCCTCATTCTTCAGCAGACAGGAAGGCCACAGCCTCTTCCCTGTCCTCACACCTTGATAAAAATCACAAGCTGGTCAAACACTTGAATATGTCTTTGAATCTTTTGCTGAAATATGTCTGTCAATCCTGTCATTTGACACTCTCACCATCCCGTTCCGGAAGGAACATCTTGCAACCCCCCCCCCCCCCCCCACCCCTGCCCATTTACTTTGTCAACATTCCACTTGAGGAAGTTCAGTAACGCAATCTCCTGGGTCTCACAGCCATGATCTTTTTTGGAGAAGCCCCTTTTCAAAGTTGGCCTCCAAAGCATTCTGTGTTGTACAAAGTCCTTCCTTGGCACACTTGAATTCCTATGCACCTACAAGGCCTTCACAGCTTGATGGAGTACTCCTCTCCTCTTTTGGTGGTGCCCCTGCCTCACACCTTGCTCAGCCTGACTCCATGGAAACTAATGTCTTCAAGATTATTGGAATGTCACACAACAAATCTGAGTCCATGGGCCTATCACTTTCCATCGCAGACAGGTTGGTGTTCTCCCTGTCTTCTGCCGCCTCCTTTCTGGTCTTGCACCCTCTTCTTTTTCCTTGCGTTGTCCCCACCAGATTTATGCAGGGTGCATGTGGTCCACTATCAACCCCCCTCTGGTTAAAATCCCAAATACAGAATCACTGCTCATCTCCACTCACTCGTTTCTCTTTTTTTCCCACATGTGGAACCAACTTACACATTCTCTTCAATCTCATTTTCCCTCCAAATATTCAAGACAGCTGTTCACCACCATCTCAGGTTATCCCCTATCCGAAACCATAATCTTTTTTCTACCCCTGATGACTCCAGTCACTACCTCCAAAGCCACCTCCTACCAAATTTCCAGTTTTTTCATCCTAGGAGTTAACCTCTGTATCCATCTTGCCTAACATGCATCCTCCCTTATCCCTCGTTCCTCCCCACACCCATTATTACCTTCGCAAAAGCGGAAGGTTATGTTTTGATCGCTGTGTATTTATTTGTACTAGGGCATTGCCCGTACGTGGGTGCCCGTTCCTTGCCAAAAAAAAAAAAAAACGCTACCCGTACGCTCTACCCCGCCCGTACGCCCGTAAACAAAAAATAACAACGCTCTTCGCTTCCGCCCTTCGCTCTGACTGAATTGGGAGAAATAATGCGCATAAGAAATCGAATTACGTACCGTAATGGCGGTCAGCTCGTAACGCGCACACTGTCCGGAAGTTCGCATATCGCATATCTATCTATCTATCTATTAATGCCCATTTATTCAATTATCGCCAACGTATTTTGGCTTTTTGCAATTTAATCGCAAGGAAAAGTAGAAAGAGAAGAGGGAAAAAAAGAAAAGCCTTGCCTTGCTGCAAACAGCTGCTGCAAACAACAACAACATGGAAGGCTGCACTGTCCGGAAGTTGGCATATCGCAGTTACGATTATTTTAGTGTTAATGGCCAATTATTCAATTAGCGCCAACGTATTTTGGCTGTTTGCAATTTAATCGCAAGGAAAAGTAGAAAGAGAAGAGGGAAAAAAAGAAAAGCCTTGCATTAACGCATTAACGCTTGCATTGCATTAACGGTTCGGCACACGTGATAGCTCGCTGCTCTCTGATTGGTTGAAGCGTTTTTTGGACATAGCTCGGTAGGTACTTGTCCGATTAATTACAAACCTTGAAAAGGCACATCCTCGGGTCCCCAGCAATATACCTGGCAAGTTTCAAGTATATCGGACCCGTGGTTGTCGAGAAACAGCGGTCACAGACAAACACACAGACACACAGACAGACACACAGAGATTGCTGGCATTATAGATAGATGTCTGTGTGTGTGTGTGTATGTTATTCGCATAACTCAAAAAGTATTCAACCGAATTGCATGAAATTTGGTGGGATGATTGGTTATTATACGGGACACATTTGATTAGATTTTGGGAGCAATCGGGTCAAAGGTCAAGGTCACGAAAAGGTCAAAATCGTATTTTTACCAAGTACAGAACAGTAGCTGCGGCGAAGGTATGCGCTCTACCGAGTGCCCGTTCTAGTTTGTCCAAGTGTCCCTCAGTTTTTAATTCAACCCAGTTGTTTGTGTTTCTCCCCTCTCGATCAACTCTATTTTTAATTCTGCTACCGAACGTGGATGGAGGTTATGTTTTCACCCCTGTCTGTCTGTTTGTCTGTCTGTCTGTTTGTGAAGAGGATATGTCAAAAGGTTGTGGACGGGTTTGGACGAAATTTGGTGGATTGGTTGGGTATGTGAGAAGGACGAAATGGCTAGGTTTTGGCGAAGATCCGGATCCGGATCTGGATCTCAGAATTTTAAAAAGTGATTCTTCACCATTGAGTGAAAGGGCTAAAACCGATATATAGCACGATATCTCAAAAAGTTGTGGACAGATTCGGCAGAAACTTGGTGGACAGATTGTGTGTGTGATAAGGCTAAATCTATTTGATTTTGATGAAGATCCGGATCCGGATACGAGAACTTTCAAAATCTTCAAGTGATGTTTCACCATTCAGTGATGGGGCCAAACACGATATATAGCATGATAATTCAAAAAGTTGTGGACGACTTATGACAAAGCTCGGTGGATGAGTTGGTTAGATGACAAGAACAAGCAGATTTGATTTTTGGTTCAGGTCCGAATCCAGATATGACATGCCAGTGGGATACAAAACTTAAACTGTTCAGCCTAGCTGAGGTATGCCCTCTACCGAGTGCTTTTCTAATTTGTTCTGTTGCGTCCTGATCCATTCAGTTTTCTAGGTCTTCCACGAGCCTTGACTCTGTCTACAAAAAGAGGCCACTCGGCCCATCAAGCCTGTGCAGTTGTGCCAAAATCTAAGTACTCACTATCCCCACTACTTCTAGATACCTATCTAACTCTATTTTAAAACGATCTACTGTTTGTGCTGTCCCTACATTTGCAGGAAGACTACTCCATGCATTCGTTGCTCTCAAAGTAAAATACAGGTTGGGAACGCAACACTTACGTAATTGGCCAAATGGCCTTTTATGTGTTTGAGTATCATATTTGTATAAACATCATGAAGAGCTTGTGTCACAAAACAGGTCAAATTTGAGTTATTTAGGTACAAGATGTAGACTCATGTAAGACGGAGGGTAAAGAGGCAATTTTTTTTTTTCTTTCTTTTTTTTTTGTTTACTGAATCGAGGCTCGTGAAAGAGCTAACATTTATTTCACAAACAAATCAACCAGACAAACAAAATATACAAAAAGAGGGAGCGGAAGACAAGATGGGGAGAGAAGGGGAAGCACACAACCACAACATTTGAGAGCAGGGAGAAGTGTGGGAGGCAGAGGGCTTGGGGGCAGGAGGCATGGGAAGGGGAGGGGGGGGGGGGGAGGTATAAAACACAAGGGGACCGAAATTAGTGGGGGTAGAAAAGATCAAGGTTTTGGATGGGGGAGGATAAGAGATGGTGGTGAACAGCTGTTTTAAAGACCTGGAGGGTGGAGTGGGATTGAAGAGAGTGAGGGAGTTTGTTCCAGAGGCGGGAGAAAAGAGGAATGAAGGAGTTTGGACAAAACAAGCAAGGGAATGAACGGACAGGAAAATAGGAGAGAGAGGAGGTGAGGATGCACAGCCTGCGTGTAAGAGCGTTGTTAAGTAGGGTTAATGGAGGTCAAGAAGATTGTGAGTTAGGACGGCAGATTACATGACATGATAGTGTACCACTAGCTCGAAGCCCGAGAGGGAAGGATATGATTGAACAACCTGCAGGACGCAGTTGATTTATATCATATTGCTAATCATTTTTCTGATGGAGTATTGGTCAAATCTGTCCTACAATATTTGTTTGTATTTATGAAACTGGGTGGAGGGCTTTTTGACATTTTCAAAAACGTGCTGAACAAGCCTTTGTGACAATGCGGGAGAAGTTGTAGAGCTTGAATGTGGAATACTCTGAAGGCAATATAATTAGTGATGAACATTCTGCAAAATTGAACTAATAGGTGAAGGTAAAGGCAATGAAAATATATTTTACTTAAAACGGATCGCTTTCCTCAAACTCAGCCATATTGATTCCAGCTTCTTCTTCTTCGTTTGAATGCAGCACAAGGCTGTGGGTAACATCATTGGCTGAGGGGCGCGGCTGTGTCACTGACATTACAGCTCATTCTGTTTCACTCCACCATCCCAGTTGACTGAATTGCATACTCTCTCTGCTGCCGGGTTGTAGAGGGGAATATGACAACATTTAGAGTTTCAGAGTATACCTTACAATAAGAACGTCGACCACAAACAGGAAAAGCCCGGAACAAGAGTTGAGGTGTGCAATCTTCCTGGATTATGGAAGTTTAACCAGGATGGGTTACTTGAAGAACTCGTGCATCCTGGATTTGTTGGGGATGGTTGGAGGGCTGAGGGAATATCTAAGGGAGCTAGACTGGAGTGAAGAGCAGTAAAAAAAAAAAACCAGAGAGACCACTGACCAGCCTGCTTTGGCCTTATATTGTCGGAGATTCCAATAATGTAGATAGCCTTAGATGCCACAGAATCCAGGAGAGACATGCTGGGGCACCGGCCTGTAGGGAAGAGCAGTACTCCATGAGCTATGCACACAGGGCCTTGTCGGCTGTGAGTGGTACTGATTTTAAAGAATGACTTTGAACGACAGAATATGCCCAGCTTGTGGCTGTCCTTGGAGGCCAGCTTTGCTATCTGACTATCCCAAAAGAGGTCATGGCTGATGGTGATGCTTGGAAAATAAATCTCTTCCAGTGACTGACCATGGCAATCGATATGTGGGTTTGCTTGATGATCTTTCTGGAGTGCCAGGGCGAGACAAAGAGGGTTTGGTGACAGACTCATGATGACAGAGCGACAGGTTGATTTTGAATTTTTTTAGACTCCAATCCATTACGGATAGTGGCATAAGAGATTGGAATAATCTCACCGCTATTAAAAATGCAATAATTTAGATCAAAATCAAAGATTCACACGAGAAAGTATGATGCGGCCTACATGCCAGAAGTGGATTTTTTATTTTCATAAATTTGAAGATAATTCTTTTAATACATTGACTAATTGCTGTACACACATACATTAAACATGTGATTTCATTGTATACTAGCAGGAGTACCCGGCATTGCCGGGGAGGGGGAGGGAGGAGGCAGGAGAGGGAGGGGTGAGGGAGGGAGTGAGGGGAGTGGAAGAGGGAGGGGTGCGACAGGTGAGTGGAGAGGGAGGGGAAAGATATACCACATATACATCTTTTGGGGGAGGGGGGGGGGGGTGGGGGAGGTGGCTTTGACAGGCCCCTTCGTTTTGGGGGGAGGGAATGAGATGGAGAATTTTTTTTACCTGTGCAAAGAGTGCTTTAACCTCAGTATTGCCCAGGTAAAAAAAGAAAATTGTAATACTCTCTACCACCACCACCACGTGGCGCTACACGGCACACGGCACACGTGCACACACATTTACCTATCACTCAGATCAGAGAATTTACACCCCTCTCCCAGTCCCCCACGCCCCCGGATGAGGCCACGGCCACATAGCCTATGTTACCCCCCAGCCAAAGTTGTATTTGTATTTGTACACCGAGTAAAGTATATAAGTGTTTATAGTTGGAGTACCCGGCATTGCTCAAGTGAAAAAGAAACATTAACATATTTGAAATGAGGGCAAATATAATGGAAAAGCAATTACATCCAAATCAGAATGCATCACAAATGTCAAATCATAATTTCACCTTTTGGTTGAATTTCTGCTGCTGAATGTGTTGTTAATCACGTTTCTGAGTTAAGTATGATGACGTTCAGGAAGAAGAAGAAGCCTTACTACCAACTTTACTTCTGGAATTGTTTGATTTATTTGTGTTCAAATATTTGCGAATTGTTTTGTATTTATTTATGGGAATGTGTACTTGTATATAATTATAACTGTCATTAATCAAAAAGGTTTAGGCACTATAGAGCAATTTTTTTTTAAATCCCAAAAAACGAACTTTGTTTAAAAAAAATTTTTTTTTTTTGCCTTAAACACTCCCAGGCACTCACTGGTGAACCTCTGAAAGTTTGATGAAGGTCCGTTCAGCCATCTCTGAGAAAAATGGCGACACACACACAGACACACAGACAGACAGACAGACCAACGGCTCTCTTATAGTATAGATTTCAAAATAATACAATGAGATGGCTGTTTTGAGAAAAGAAGTGACATTGAAACAAATCTTGTGGGAAATCTGACCTTATCAATCATTAAATGAGAGAAATCAGGTTGAAATGACCTGAAAACTGCTATTTTCAGCTGAGTATCAAGTTTCATATCAGCAATTCATTTCCTGAGTTTTATCTTCAGCAGATTCAATGTATAAAATATAATTCCATCCAGGTTTCTTCTTCTTTCATGTTCAGCACAAGGCTGTGGGGTAGGGGCACGGCAGTGCTGCTGATTCAATGCCCTCTGCATGTTAGGAGAGGAATTTGCGATCTGTCCAGGGTGCCTGCGATACTCACCTACTCTTCGCGAAGGACACCGCGGGATCTTTAACATCCACCGACTAATGCAGGCAGACGGGACTCCAGGTTTAACGTCCATCCGAGGGACGGCACACACACTGATGAATCACCCTGCCTGTGACACACCAGGTTGACAGTTTGTAGCTGGGCCAAGATTCAGACCCAGACAGGCTAGATGGTTCATAGGCCAGTGCGCGTAACATCCTAGGCCATCCTGCTGTCCCCATTTCATTCAAGTGGGTTGAAGCAAATATTGACAGCAAACTGGCACCTGAGCCTTTTTGTGGCACCAAAGGTGGTAGTTAGTGGTGGTAGTTGTAGTAGAACTTTGTAGCATATCAACCCAAAAATGCTTCCTTTTCTGGCCAGCTTCCTGGTCTGCTTTGTGGCATATCTTGCTACATTGCTCAATGCACAATTTCGTTGAACCAGACTTTGTTTCGGCAAACCATTGTAAAGGCCGAACGAAGTCTCTTCACACCTACCTGCAGTACCTGTCAGTCAATTTGCTTTCTGTGTGATGTGGGGGTAAATAGTTTGAATTGGGATTGTTAGAATGACATTACTTAATTATCAACTCTAGGAGGGAGCCAAGCCATCCCCAAATTGAGATAATCTGTATTTTTTAAATCGCCATTTATCATCACCTGTACCTGTTCTGAAGATTGATTTGTTATATCAGTGTTGCTGGTGAAGCAGCAGGATGAGAAATAGATGAAAAAATGTCACAAAGTGTTCCGTCGTGTTACGTTTACACCAAAGGAGGGCGCTATTGTTTAGGTTTTCATGTGATTACCACTTCGATGAACTGCGTATGGGTCTTGGCTGTCATCTCTTGCAAATACACAACTTCCGCAACGTCTGTCTACCCTCTTCTCAGATGGACGTTCTCTATCGGATTGGAAAGGAGAACCTCAAAAGTCGTGTAAAGAATGATGATGAATAATTTTATTAATGCAGAGAGCTACAATGTATTAATGCTGTTTAGAAAAACGTTCTTTTTTTGGATACAAATTTGAGGCTCGGACATGAGCTAGAACCCAGAACAGAATAAAATAAGAACACAATGCAAAATGGGGAAACAGACAAATAGCTGGGCAAAGGGACACAACGAACCAACACTATTGTTGCTATGCCAAAATCAAGACTTTTTTTTGCCAAAATCAAGATTTTGATTCAAATCAAGCCAAAAATCTAGATTCAAACAAAATCAAGCGAAAAAAGATTTTTGTCAAAATCAAGACTCTCTGCTCACCTTCACTCTTTCATTCCTCTTTACTCCCGCCTCTGGAACAAACTCCCTCACTCTCTTCAATCCCACTCCTCCCTCCAGGTCTTTAAAACAGCTGTTCACCACCATCTCTTATCCTCCCCCATCCAAAACCTTGATCTTTTCTACCCCCGCTAAGTCACCCCAGATCCACTTTTTTTGAAATACCAACTTCTTTCCTGGAAGTCTTAGCAGTGTCCATGTGTTTTATACCTCTCCCCACACCCCCCCCCCCCCCCCACCTCCCCATGCCTCCTCCCCCCAAGCCCTCTCCCTCCCACAGACCCCCCAATGTCCCTGCTCTCCATCTTGTCTCCCGCTCCCTTTATCATATGTTTTATGTGTCAGTTTGTCTTTTTGTGATCAATGTTAGCTCTTACACGAGCCTCCATCTTGTATACAAAAAACCCCCCCAAAAACACGGTGGAAGAATGGGTGAGGAGAAGAACGAGAGCAAGAAGTGTGGCATGAGGACACAGGGGGTGCTTTCCAACATAAATTAAGCTTTTTATAATTATTGTACTCAGCATTTTTACCCGTTGCTTTGCTGATGAATTTAATCGAAAGAAAACGTGTTGTACTTCACAAACATTCTCCCGAGATCATTTGCCCGAGATCATCTTCCATCTGCTTGGAAGTCAGCAGACATCACCTTTGTCAACCATCCTTGCTGATTTATACATTGCGCGAGCAAAAGCTGCTTCCGCTTCGCTGGAAGCTCAGTCAGTGTTGGATGCTTTGGTTTGAACCTCCACTTAAAATGAGGGAAATTAAACATTTCGAAAATTTCGAATTATTCTCACTCGGATTTCAACATCAACGTCATTTTCAACATCATCATCGTAATGCGAATTATTAAGTTGTTTAAACTTGCTTTTCAGTGAATTCTATATTTTATATTTTATAATGGAAGACGATGATTTTAATACCAGCTACCACCAGGTAGCGCTATACGATGCACATTTACTCAGAGAGAATTGGAATCTTTCCCCCTCCCTGAACCAGATATTCTACCCCAACAGAAACCACACTTGGGGTACCCTGAGGCAACATCAAAATTTGGTTCAGTATTTTTGTAGTTTTTAAAGCATGTCTAAACAAACGATCAAATACAGGATACAAATAGTACAAATTCACTTTATAGTATAGAAGATCAGTTTCAATATTGCACCAACAATGATACTTCATCATTTGATTAATCAATTGGAATAATAAATAATAAGAATAAGTCAAAATTATCAATCGGAATAATATAAAATAAGAAGAAGTCAAAATTCATATGTGATGGTTTAACATGTTCCATCCCACCTATGCCACCCTCTCTTCTACAGATCGTAACGTCTCATGATGAAACGACTTCGTGAGAAATAAGACTGCTGTTGGGTAATTGAGGAGCTCACCCATACCATACCTCATTCACCCATACCTCACCAGGTAAGACGTGTCCACATTCTGCTCGGAAGGTACGCAGAGCTTTTGTCACGTCTACTTGTGGCATCATCAAGAAAATACAAAACTTGCTACGAGTACAAGACGAATTGCCTTCGCCACCAAAGGTTAATGGAGGTTATGTTTTCACCCCCGTCTGTCTGTCTGTTTGTCCATTTGTCCGTTTGTGAACAAGATGTCTCAAAACGTTGTGGACGGATTCTGACAAAATTAGGATTTTAGATGTTGACATCTCAATGTTGTTCTATTTCTATTTCATTTCTCAATGGTGAAGAATCACTTTTAAAAGTTTCAGATCCAGGTCTGGATCCAGATCTTCACAAAATTCGAATCATTTTGTCCTCACACACACAACCTCTCCCCTAAATTTCGTCTGAATCCGTCCACAACTTTTTGGGATATGCTGTTCACAGACAGACAGACAGACAGACAGTGGTGAAAACATAACCTCCATCCACCTTCAGTGGTGGAGGTAATTAATAACTCTGTGTACATTATAAATAAATAAAAACCAATCTATAACACCTCTTCGCACAAAGCCTATGACAGAAGACACGGCGTAGGTAAGAGTATTACAGCAAGTGTTTGCTCAATTCACAGTGTTATGGGTTACGCCAGAGATTGCAGGCTCACATAGACATTGCTGGCACCAATAATCAGCTGAGGTCAATAAAGCACCAAAGCAGGATGTACAGACAGATACCTCTCGGCACTCTCTCACACTCCTTTTCCTCAATGCATATTTTGCACTTTTCACCCTGTGCTTCGGGAGAAAGTATGGTCTATGCCACGTGCACACTCTTAACAAGTATATGGAGAGAGGGAAAATAATTGGGGTCTATAAGGATAAAAGGGATGGAGTAGGTGAGAGAACGTTAGCTTGTCAGATTAACTTACGTCTTTCGAAACTACTTATTTACATGGACTCAGTACACATAGACCTGCCATCGACACACACATTAACTTTCCACTCCACTCTTTTACACATACAGTACACATAACCTGGGATATACCCTATGCAGGACAGTTGAATTAGTTGACAAAAATTTACTTTTTCATTAATTACAAGGACATTAGGAAACAATGGCAAAGGTATCAGTCACTTGGACCCAGAACTCCCCCTTAAGATTGGCCTGATTATGTTTTTGGACTTGCCTGGGGATAGACAAGCAATTGTTGTGGTCTTTGCAAAATATCAAATCATCTTGGCCTTCTATGCTCTGCATCATGTTTTACTTCTATATTGAGAAAGCAAAATGCTCAATGGCTACTGCTCTGTGCGTCATAAGAGTCTGTGATAAACACACATGAGAGCGCAAGAGAGATTGTTATGCAAACACTTGTAGGTGGAGGCAATGTCGGATGCACTCGAGATTGAATACCAGTCTTATAGACGCAGCGCAGATTGCATGTCCTGCCAGCCATTCGGAGTGAACTGCGTGACTGAAGCAGTGCGGCTGCTTCCGAATACAGCCAGAGATTTGGATTTTCAACAAGAACATGGTCAGAGGCCAGGTGGAGCAGATGAACAGGAGAGGTTCAATGTAAAGTTGGACCGGGTCCTTAAGGAAGGAAATACCATGTGCAGAGATGCATGCTGGGAAGTTTACAGATTGGGCCAGACAAGCACACACTCATTAAAAGTCTGCACAGCAATGCCATGGTGACTTGTTGAAAATCAAATTTTATGTCAACTTGCATGTCTGCAGCCAAGGTGCAACATATATAATCTATCGAAATGTGTAATTCATAATGTATTCTATCATTAGAATCTGCTCTGAAGGTAAGTTGAGCTTCGTCACAAAATATGTGTGCCACAATCAATCAACACTAAACTCTATCCTGAACTAACAATTCATTATAAAGTCAGTAATAAGTAATAAATCTACTATTACTGAAAGAAATTAACTATATGTAGTTCTAAAAAGGTTATCATAGGTCTATGTCTAGAGCAGAAATTTTGCAAGAGTAAGTTCTTCAATCGAATTGATGTAACATGTCACTGTGCACAGGTGGAGAACAACAACTGCATGACTCTACCGGGGCAATGTGGCAAAGCTGAGATGGAGGGGAGAATATTGGAGATAGCAGTGAACAAACGTGTGAAGCCCCCATTGCCCAAGAAACCGACGATTCCAGCAAAGTTCGCATGCAGAGGCTTGGACAATCAGCTGAAGGCAGTTCATCCCAAAATTGAAGCAACTGGTGTAACACAAGCTCATAACAACAACAACAGCCAAATGGTCAACGAAGCTGACATCAATGGCTTGAAGCAAAATGATAACAGCATCAGTGGTGATAAGTATCTTGTAAATGAGGATAAAACGAATTCTTCAGTAGAACATGAAAGCCATAATGGTATTGCTGCTGGTCCCTCTCTCCATGTTGGCTTTGGGAGTGGAGATGTTGGTGGTGGGGTTGGAAAAGATGACTTGACTTTACCAGAGGACGAACAGAGCTGGTGGAAGATTGAAAGTGAAAATGTTAGTTTTGTGAAATCTGAAGTGGGAATACAACTGGAAGGTGATTCTCCAGTATCAGACAATTGCGCAGTTGGTCAGTGCAGCGGAGACAGTGGCGTTGACTCAGACGAGCGTCATGGCAGCAAGTACTGGCGAGCAGGAACTGTAGCTGGCAAAGCAAGCTCGAACACTATTCAGGCCCGGCTCCCAAGTAGCATATCTGATGATGTGGAGCTTTTGTCACATTCGGATTCGCGTGATTCTTTTAGTGGTGAAGAATCACATGGTGCTGGACCACCGCCTCACCTGCTGGTGTTTGGTGGTGTACAGCCATGTGCAGGGCCAATAGAAGCCACGGTCCAGAGTTGTGAGGTAACTCCCAAAGCACATGTTCTAAACAACATCACTGACAACAAAGCTAACACAACAGTGAATCTAGAAGAAGAGAGCAGTGGGTTTCAGTGTGCCGTGGTCCAAGGGCCTGTGGAGGTGCGTGAAGCCAGCCGTAAAGCCGTAGTTGAGTTGTTTAGCGGCTCATCTAAGACAGGGTCTGTGAAAAAAGGTGCCTTTCGTTCTGGGGACCAGCTTGAGTCCACCAGTTATTCACTTGTGTGTTGTACCGGTGATGGTTCCAGGTCGAATGTGGTGGAAGATTCGAACTCCAGAGTTTCCTGCCTGGGATCACAGGGAAAGGCAGAAATGAGATATTTTGATAGTGGTGGTGGCAGTGGTAACAATGGTGGCGTGCCACCATTTCCAGTGGAACTTTCTGTCGAGCCTCTGTATGCACAGAGTCGCAAAAAGAAGGGGAAGATGACAGAAGTTAATGTAACACCTCAGACTGGTGCATATGACAATATGGTCAATACTTGTGGTGACAAGACCATAGATTGCAGTGAAGAACCAGTTTTAGATTACCTTGCACTGACTGACAAAGATGATTATGATAGCACTAGTCCTGAACACGTGTATGAGACTTTAGGTAGGAGAGGTAATTTGTATTCTGGCGTTGAACAGCATACTCCGATTCCTTCAAAAACAGCAAAGTCCTCATTAGGAAAACCTGCTTCTGGTCTTGTCCAGCCTTTGGCTAATGATGAGTTTTCAATCTATGCTGAAGTAGTTAACCAGAAAGAACCACCAACAAAAGAGCCTTTGCTCAAACCTTATGCGTCGCAGAGCGATTGTCCTCCAAGGCTTGTTGATACTTCTGATCGCAGCACTTCATCCTCAACTATTCCCATAGATCCTTTGGCCTTGCCTGCCATTTTACAAGGTTCTGTCAGCACTGGTGCAGAGCAAGACGAACCGGCTGAGCCTCCACCACGTACTACAGGCACCTTGGGCTTTGGAGCTCACTTCCAACGCAAGTTCAGCAGCCGTATCAAGAGCAAAGTAGGGTATGCTAAAGCTGAAAATTATGGGTCTTCTTTATCATCAGTGACGAGCTCCAGGCCTGATGAAAATGTTGTGAGGGAAGGCAATGTGCGACACAAGCTTAGACGTTGGCAGTCATTGCGAGGATTCTTCCGTTGGCGCCGTCCAGATGATGAAGCGACGAAAGCCAGGCAGGCATGTGACAAGAAGCAACCTTTGGTGAGTAGGTCACCAGAGGTCACTAGCATCGGTAGCTATTAGGTTTGGGTCTTCATGTGCATTTCATTGCTACAGTGGTTGTGGTACATGGAGAATGTTAATATTGACCAATTGCTAACCCACAGGAAGGAAAGTTGTGGTCCCAATCAACTGAAAGTGGCCTCTCAGAGAAGACAGCGAGGAACACAGAATCTTTGGCCTCCTTCCAGATACCTATCACGTCCTCCTCTAACACGTCATTGAGCAATGCGAGTGAGACCAGGATTGCCAAGGTTCCAGTCCATAGGAGCACCTCAAACCCTCCAAGTTCTGCACCCCAACCACCAATCAGCAGGTAACTATAAACAGTGGCACATGACATTACTCTTTGTTTTCTTATTTGAAATTCAGTTTTGGAAATTTTTATCAATGTTAGGCTAGTATAGGTTTTGGTTAAAAGAAAAACTTATGTTTGATAAGACAAGGAAATGTGAAATACAGGACACCAATTTGTTGAGCAGTTTTCATGAATGCCTATGAAGTGGATGTGCCAATAAGATAATTTTTACAGGTGGGAAGAAAGTAACCAGAATTCCCAGCCTGTCAGTAATATCTTTTATACAAGTAGTATTATGTAAGGGGAAACCATTCACATTGATTTTGGTGTAATGGCACAAGCGATGAAGCTATAATCCACATTTGTCACGGTCAATCAAAATTTCAGCCCCATTCTTTACTTTTCAGCTCTATCATGGAGTGGTGATGGAGCTCTCGTAGGTAGCATAAGTGTAAAGCAACCACTTTACATACCTGTGCGCTTCAGCATTCGACTATCCCACTATTTTCCCTCGTCTCATCCCTCCCTGGCTTACTTTTGTCTTTTTTTGGAAGTTTTCACTGGTCCATTTAAAATCAAAGGTGTTAGTGTGGCTCCCTGCTTTCCATTGTGTGCTACCTGTTCTATTCTGCTCTGTTATTGTTCCTCCACGAGCCTCGACTTTATGTACAAAATTAATTCTGTTGAAAAAGCAAGATGTGTACCATGCACTCCCACGAAGTGTGTCAAACGAGTGAACATCACACCACCACCATCTTCTCGAGCGATGATATTGTAACAGCCTATATGTACAACAAGAATTACTATTAGATAAAAAGGTGTCATCACTGCAGCAAAGGTAAATCTTAGCCTATTGCACCCTCTCCCATACCAATGAATTGTGCAGGATGTAGTTACCAAGATCTGATGTACTCTGTGTTGATCCCCTGTAGGACCCATAGTGAGACAAAATATATCGTCAGGCTGGTGGGATAGCCCCCAGGTCGAATGACATTAAAACATGTTTACCGCAAGGAATTATGGGATACATCCGGGGTCGGCTTGTGGTGTCATAGGGCAGACACTAGACTTGTCTTCCGAGAGAGAGAGATAGCAATGGTGATATTTTACTGTGTTTGGTGATTGCCAAGAACCAGCCGGATGATATGCGAAGATGGTTGTGTTGTAGGGGATTCTCCACCAGTAAATCGGAGACCAAAACCAGGTTGATCCAAAGGTAAATGCCAATTTTTTCCCCACACTATTTACGCATTATTTGTACTGGCCGTCAACAACAACAAAAACAACAACACGACAGAAATCTCTTTCACGGTATCCACCAGCATTTATTTAGTGCTGTACGCAATTTTCTCTTTTGGATGAACAAAGATCAGATAAGTGCAGAAAATTTGTACAATTTGGCTGCCTAACTTAATAAACCCACAGTTGTTATTGTTGTTGTTGATGATGATGATTATGATGATGATGATGATGATGATGATGATGAAGTCAATCCTCTGAATGTCCAAGTTCTTGCTAAAATAATAATGGAGTTTTTGAAATCTATAGTATAGTGATAACAGGTGATTATGTATCCTCGTAGGGTTAAAAAGTTTATACCTCCGCAAGCTGAACAGTTTACATTTTGAATTCCCTGATTACCTGGACCTGCATCCAAACCTTAACCAAAACCTAATCGGCTTGTTCTTCTCACCTACCCAACTAATCCACCAAGTTTTGTCATAACATGTCCACAAGGTTTTTAGATATCGTGCTACTGTAATATAGTTTTTGGCCACACCTCTCTCCCAATGGTGAAGAATCACTTTTTTTTAAATCTCGGATCTGGATCTGGATCTTCACCACCTTCGGTGGCGGTAGTAATAATTTACAAAACACAGCACGATGATGGCACAATCCGCAATGGAGCCCCAATGAGACAACACAGAAGATGTGCTTTATCAAATTGAAAGCGATAGCTGCAAGTCTGTACAACAAAGGGATTTTGTTGGAAATACGAGGTGGCGCCACAAAATAAATCATCCTTCAAGCTGCGATTGAGAAATCCTAATGGGAAATAACGGGGCAGCAGGTAATGGTGTACTTCTTTATGGCTGGCGTAGCCATTCAGCAGTGCGAGTAGGACCCATGGTCGGCAACCAACTGCATGGCGTCTCTGGCTTATGCTGGGTGGTGGTAGCTGCCTCGTTCTCCTGTACCTCTCTGGTGTGCAGCCCATTCTCTCCTTCTCTACAATGAGCCAACTGCTCTCCAACGCAACTTACTACCAACTTTCCAGAACAGAACTGAACTTTCACCTCCTTCTCATTCCTAACTGTTACTGGCCAAGGCACCAACTGCCCTGCTGACTCGTTTAGTGGCTCATTTTTTTGACTCACTCTAACTAATTGAATTGGCCACACCCACAGAGTGCCGCTGATATGTGGGTGCATGGAAAGAGTTTATTTCAGCCACACAGCATGCTCCTCCGATCTTGTTAAATAGTTCATGCCATTCCAGGTCAATGATCTCCGGCTCACAGAGTGACATGAACTTACTAGTGGACATGTTAAGTGCTAAAAATAGGGTGTTGACTTCAAGTAATGATGCAAAGGTTCCCTTTGGCATAAAAGTTCCTTAGTGCCCTAGGAACAAAATTATCCAAAGACACAAGCTGTATCTTAAAATCCAAGATGGCCACTGTCAGCCATCTTGGAAAACATGGCCAACCCATAGCCCAGGAAGTATTTGTCATAGAAACTATTATGATACATGTTTCCCAGCTAATTTGAGGTCATTTCTGACATCACTTCTGCATTTCGGATGCATTTAAGGTCACATTGGGGAAAAAATTCAAATTGCAACAATATTTATTGGTTTCATCGGATTATTTATTGGTTTTCATATACAGAACCCAATGTTTGGACAGGTAATTTGAGGTAATAAGATTGTTCCTCATGGTATATCTAAATAGTACAATAGGGATATAGTATACTCGACCAATAACTAAGCAAATCAAATATACAATCACACGATGTAGTAACAGTGTAAGCAGATTCATGACATTATTTCGTTCAGCTAAGTCCTCTATCTAACTTTTTAACGTCTTTCTAACTAAGCTAATTCCTCATCTGTCTGTACCTCACGCATCGTACCAGTGTTGGAGCATGAACGTTGACAGCTACAGAGAAACATGCATGGCTGCCCCTGCACGCAGCACTTACAAGGAGCCCTAAAGTCTGTCTTACACTGGCAAATGGCAAGCTGTGGCAAGTTTCATGAAATGGTGGGAGTTGTGGTGTAGACTGGAGTTGGCACAGAGTCCGGTGATTTTGCTGCCATCCCCATTCCATTGGAGAGACTGGAGCTGGAGCTTTGTTGAGCGTATTACCCCACACGTGTCCACTCTGGTCACAAGAGAAATAATTGATTAGTTCAAATAATGTATAAATAGGTGGGCGTAATACATGCGTGAAGATGTAAATTCGCAAACACATAACTTCAATGAATCAGGATCAGATAAAATGTGCGTAATCACTCTAACTCTTCTATGAATAAAACTACATGCAGCAATCTCAATCACGAGTAATGTCCCCATCCATGCAATGCTGTCGCTCACCTGATAGGCTACTCTGTGGAGGTGCTGATGCAGAGCGTCGCTGCTTGGAGGAATGTGCTCAAAGTCTCTACCTTTATGGAGGAAGAAGAGGAACACTGTCAGGTTTCTTGGATCTGCATTCAACAGAGTTGAAGATGATCTGCTGCCCAATGGATGTTACGACCTTGGACTTCTCAGATTCAGGAGGTGGCTGATCGATACCTGGTCCATCAAGAAGCATGTGCAAGAATGATTTCATCGTGGGTGGGATGGATTCAGTTTCACATGAGGTTGAGATGCAGCCTTTGAAAGCCTGCTTCATGTGGAGATAATCTCACCGGAGGATCTTGGCTGCTTTGTGGAGTATGGAGACTTCAGTTGATGTATGGTCTTTCATATCAGCTATAGCTCTGGATAGATCATCGTCGAAAACAAGAGACGAGCAACGGTTCATTTTTACTGCCTTGATGTCAGGAATCATGCGCGCAATATCCTCTTTAATGCGTGTTGTATTACATTTGATGTCGGGAAAACCGCAGCAAGGCGCTCGTCATAGAGGGTCATCAAGTGACCCATTGCTAGCGACTTCCCTGAACCACGGTTATCTTCAATGAAGTCAAATAACTCGTTAAAAACATGTGCTCGCATCTCCTGAGTGTTATGACTATCAGTCACGTCACATTCAACCTTCTCCACTTTCCTGTACAGCCGAGTCAGGCATGCGCGATGATAAACAGCATTAATAGCGATCAAGTCACCAGCAGAAAGTTTACACAACAGACGTTTCTCGCCTAACACTCGAGCACAATCCTTGACTTTCTTATCCAAGGCAAGAGTAGCAGCCTTCCTCAGCTCTTTCTTGTTGCCCACTTCGTCACAAAAGAGACATGGAGTGTCGACTGGTTTTCTGAAACATGTGGAGGGTGAGGGTGAGGCCTGAGTAATGGACCACTGTTCCACTGTTCATGTTCATGTTCACTGTTCATGCTGTGAGTTTTCCCTGGGCTAATTGACTCTTGTCTTTGATGCTTATTCCTCGCTCTCTCCACTTTTTAATTGTCGACAGCATTCCTGCAAGATTTGTGCCACACTACTTGATGAAACATCATCAGCTGCACTTTATTCTGAGTACTACCACCACCACCACCGCCAATGTTATCTACGACTACAAAGTCAGGCAGTTCACCTAATTCCTTAAGTTCCTGGATGTTGTCCACAAGTGGCTGAAAGGTTTGTAAGTGGCTGAAAGTCTTTGAGGGTTGTTTCTCAATTTCACAGATGATGAGGGATCCATAGTTGGTTTCTTTCGTCTGATTGACATATGTAACATAAGCTCCAGTCATGAGTGTCCATGCTAGCAAGTGTGGTTTTACAGTTGCCAGTATTCATTTTGGATTGGACACTTTGAATCTGAAACCTAGAAACGTATGTAATGGGTCATTTGCAGCAAAAATCAGCATGAGAACGTCTAATTTGAATGAGAAAGTCTAATGTCCTTTCTCATAAATAAAATGTTATCAAAATACCCCTAAAGCCTGTTGTCATTAATTTTATAAAAATATCGAATTTATGTTTCATTTTCCTGACTTTACCCTTAAATGCATCCACAATGCAGAAGTGATGTCAGAAATGAGTTAGGTGACCTCAAATTAGCTGGGAAACATGTATCATAATAGTTTATATGACAAATGCTTCCTGGGCTATGGGTCGGCCATGTTTTCCAAGATGGCCGATGGCAGCCATCTTAGATTTTAAGATACAACTTGTGTCTTTGGATAATTTTGTTCCTATGGCCCTAAGGAACTTGCATGCCACAGGGGACCTTTGCAGCATGACTTGAAGTCAAAAAGCACTTGGCATGTCCACGATACTGCATTGTGTAATTTAGGGAGGGATAGTAATCATACAGAGGAGGAAGGTTGATTCGTTGACTCAGGGAATTATTCCACATTTCTGCAGTGTTAATTTATAGGTGACGTCACACACATAGCCATACAGCCCTGCACACGGAGGGCTAAATAGTACAAAGACATTGGCATTTTGCCTCTTTTTCTTCCTTCCCTCCAATAATTCACCAGGCTAAAGATTCTGTACTTAATAAGCATCCCCCATCCCTCCCCCACAACTCATAACAGCTCCCTGAACAACCAAACTCATGCCAATCCTCACAAAATATTTTTAACACAAAGTAATTGATCCACTTTAAGAATAAAAAGGTGACAAATGCATGTGAACATTTAAAAATCACATATCCACGTGAAAATAACACAATGGCATTAAAATGATAGAGACGCTTGCATCTTCAGATGCATTGGGATGCCGAAGCAGTTTCTGAGCGCAGAGGTATTTACCTCCTGAGGCTGTTTTGCACCTGTATAAGACAGCTATAGTCCCCTCATTGAGTACTGTTGCCACATTAGGGCTGGAGCCCCAGCCTGCCACTTATCTTTACTTGATAGGCCCCAGAAATTCATAGTCAACTTGGTTGGTGCGGCCCAGAAATGCATAGTCAACTTGGTTGGTGCGGAGATGGCTTCAACTCTTCAACCGCTCTCTCACCATAGGTCAGTTGCCACTCTTGGTTTGTTCTGCAGATATTTTCATGGAAAATGTTCTTCTGTTGGACTTTCTAACTTGGTTCCTCCCATACGAGTGTTTGGACGTAAGACTCGGTTTGCCATGTCTGCACACCCATAAACTACAGCTGATACAAAGTGCAGAATGAAAGGCTAGGCAGATAGATATATCCCTCGTACTGTCTCGCTCTGGAATTCACTAACTGCAGCGTGCTTCCCGTTATCCTACGCTTCAAGATGAATGTCAATTCCTACTTCCTACATCTTTGAGGTTTAATCGCATTTTACCTGATTTCTGCTACTTCCTGTGTCTTCGATGTTTTCTTGTTATTTTTACCTTATTTATTAATTTTTTATTTTGTTTTGCTTTATCCTTATCGTTTTCTAACCTTCCCTTAGCCCCTTACCTAGAGTGGCTTTATGCCTTGTTTGGGGTGATTTCCATTAAAAAATAAATCATTCATTTTGTGTGCAGCCTGTGGATGCTGATTTGCATCATTGCTTGGAGCTGCTGATGCAGTTCCTGCTAGTTAGGGCAGGAAATTGGAATTTGTCAGGGTGCCGGCGAAAACTCCCCTACTCTTCATGAGAGGCACTGTGGGATCTTTAACGTCCACTGACAAATGCCGGCAGATGGGACATCCGTTTAGCATCCATTCGAGGGATGGCAAACACATTGATGAATCAACTCTGCCTGAGATACCAGGATGACAGTTCATAGCTGGGTTGAGATTCAAACCCAGGCTAGACAGCTTAGAGGCGAGTGTGCTTAAAAAACACATTGATGAATCAACTCTGCCTGTGAGATACCAGGATGACAGTTCATAGCTGGGTTGAGATTCAAACCCAGGCTAGACAGCTTAGAGGCGAGTGTGCTTAAATCTAGATCATCTTGTCAGCCTTATGTTTTTCAATGTAGTGGATTTATTATGATAGGGGTTTATAGTTTCACTCAATGAATTTTTAGGTGGTGACGACTATTCCTAGGCAATATTTTAGTGTCCATGTCATGTTGCACTGAGGGCATGAATCTTACTATAATTCACCTCATGTCCGTCTGTCCGTTCGAAGGTACCGCAAAAACGGCTGAACCGATCGCAACGATATTTTGGGTGGGTATTCCTGGGACCCCTGGGAGTAAAATATGCTATATTGTTTTTCCAATTTTTTTCCCCAATTTTTCAAGTTTTCCAATTTTCCAGTTTTTCCAAACACTATGGAATAATATTTACCGATATGAACAGTTATGTGGCTTTTATTGAAATTCTGCATACCAGGAGAGAGTAGATCGACTCCTGACGAACTCTTCCGATTTAAACGTGCGGCTCCGAAGTAACATGGGAGCGTGTGCAAAGCGACTGAGAAACAGGTGTAGCGGCTGCTTCCGTGTTACAGATTCGGCGCGCACTCTTCACACATAAACATGCGACTGAGAAAGACGTGTAGCGGCCTCTTCTGTTTTGCAGAATTCCATCTTTTTTCAAAATGGGCTCCATGTACTGTTTAGATTTTGATGATTTGCGTGTGATATGATTCAACGGATGTTTATATGAATCGTTTAAAATTAAAAAGCCTTCAATTTCTGATATTTGCCTTTTCATTTGGGCATCCCAATTGAAGCCCCGCCCTTAGGGCGGGTACCGTTTCTAGTATTCATAATACATGGACTGGCCTCCCACGTAGATCAAACCAAGTAGGACAAGTCTATTACCTTGTCCCTGAAGGTCTTGAATAAGCCAGGTAAGTTTTTTTTCAAATAGTGCATGAGTAACAAGGCAATTCTCCTGAGACAGAACTTAGTTTCTAGAACAGAGGTCGGCAACCTTTGGCTCGTGAGCCATATCTGGCTCTTCTACTACCCAATGTGGCTCCCAGAGCCTCAAAGTGTATTGGTGCAAATGCACATAAAGATCAAATAAACACAGGCCCACGTACGGCACATAGACAAATCTTATTGTTTCTTGTATTCCCGAGTCTGTAGTTTTTATTGAGTTTTGATTTGTCAAAACATCTTTCAATCAGTCAATCTGTGTGAGAACGGAATGAGCAAAGCTGCACAACTTGACTAATTTGAAGAAATTACCATGGGAGGATAACTTAATTCTGAAAACTTGGAATGAACTTCCACTTACATCTATCTATAATTCCACTAATCTCTGTGTGTATGTTTGTTTGTATGTTTGTATGTTTGTATGTCTGTGACCGCTGTTTCTCGACAACTACCGGTCCGATATACTTGAAACTTGCCAGGTATATTGCTGGGGACCCGAGGATGTGCCTTTTCAAGGTTTGAAATTAATCGGACAAGTAGTTACCGAGCTATGTCCAAAAACGATTCAACCAATCAGAGAGCAGCGAGCTATCACGTGTGCCGAACGTGGCGAACAGACTCTGCCTCGGACGGCACATTTGAGAGCGTATTCATTTATTTCACGTTGGCAAACTATGTTGGCATTAAACTATGTTTTAAAACTAATTAAAACTACTTTGCGATTCATCGTAACTGCGATTCGTAACTGCCGTTCGCTTTGGCTTTGCGAATGGACCAAACCATTTCATGTAAATAGAGGGGGGGGATTGTCACCGTACTCGCAAGCCGTTCGCTTTGGACCAAACCATTTCATGTAAATAGAGGGGGGGGATATAATTTTAGATATAGATATAGTACGGGCATGCCCTAGTACAATTCAATGCAGAATGTCACTTTTGCTCTGTCAACAATGTTTGGATCTATCTCCACGTGCGAACAGGCATTCTCGCACTTGCATAACATTAAAAACTAGAAGGGCACTCTGTAGAGAGCATACCTCACCAGGCTGAACAGTTTACATTTTCTATCCCACTGATAGGCTGGATCTGGATTCGGGCCTGAACCAAAATAGAATCGATTCATCCTTGTCAAACACCCAACATCTCCACCAAGTTTCGGCCAAATCCGTCCACAACTTTTTGAGATATCGAGCTACATATCGCTTTTAGCCCTATCACTCAATGGTGAAGAATGACTTTTAAAAAATTCTCGGATCCAGATCTGCATCCCGATCTTCACGAAAATCTAATCATTTCGTCCTTGTCACATCTACACCAAAGTTCGTCCAATCCGTCCTCAACTTTTTGAGATAACCTGTTCATAAACAAACAGACAGGGGTGAAAACATAACCTCCACCATCTTCAGTGACGTAACGTGATAACTTGTGATAACTAGTAATAACGTAATAACTTCAGCGATGTAATAACTTGTGCTCAAGATTTACAGAAGAAAGCCTGAATGTCTGCATGAAACTTAACTTGACCGGCTATGTACCGGATGTCAAAGAAATCAGCAAAACAATGCAGCAGCAGAAGTCCCATTAGAAAACAGCAATCTTCTTATTATTATTCTTCTTGAGACCTGTTCTTAGGGCCACAACGATATTCCTCCATCCTGCTAGGTTTTGAGCAATCGTCTCTGCATATTCCAGTGCAATTCCCCTTTCTGACCGAAGTTCATTAGCAACACTTCTCCTCCATGCTTTTCTTGGTCCTGGAATTCCAAGTTCCAAAAGTTTTCTGGAATTCCAAATGTTGAATTAAGAGTTGAAATTTGCTTGAGCAGAAAACAGCAATGGAAGTACAATAACCACCTTTAGAGGCCATTTTTTCCCCGCAGAGCAGGGGTTGGCCTTTTTCCGGCACCTTGGTCCCCTCTTTGAAACAGTTTTATGGCCGGATGCTCTGTAAATAAGGATGACAGGCTGAGTCAACCCCCCTGGTGTTAATTCAGCGATCGACCAGGATTCGAACCCAGGATCCTAGGATCCCAAGCCGCACCCTATCCGCTAAGCCAACACCAGGTTAATGGAAGTACAATCGAAACTTTTTCTCTTTTTTTTTTTGCGATTTTACAATTACATTTCCACAATTAAGTAGGCTACTTTTGTGTTTAATTAATTGAGTAGGCTACAGTTTTGCTTGAGTTTAATAATTTCCAAATGAATGGTAAAATTGCATGTTAAGTTCCCCGTGCTGGACATGCTTCAGCCACGACTTGCGGTTGATGATTTGTTCGATTTTCCTCGTAGACTGTGCATTCACACTATTTTCAGTTTGTATTTACAATTTTACTTTCCCGTTTACTATACTAAAAAAGAATGATTGGCTCTGATACCTTCTGGGTGAGCAGGACAGGATAGGACAGAGGAAATGGTAGGAAACCCTAGAATTGAACGATGAATTTGCAATTCGGGCTGACGCTGTGTTACTGCTGTCCTGCCCAGGGTCCCCTCAAGCGAGCACTCAACCAGACAGCTGATCACATGGGTCGCCAGATTCTGGAGGAGGTTAGTTTCACAAATTACTGTTTTACTCATGCAGCAAATACCATTTTCTCTATATTCTCTGTAAATAACAGTCATTTTATCATCTAATTATCATCTACATGTGGTCATCCTCAGATAACCATGAGAGCTTGCTCGTCAGATAGCATTTGTGCATTTGCAGCTGTCCATAACAAAATTAATTACCGTAAGATCAAACAAAATTTTGTTGGGAATCTCATTGCATCTCGTGAGAATGTTTTGTAACGGAGAAGAACGTATCTGCCGTAGTGTTAATCATTCCAGTTTTTAATTTACTGCAAGGATTCAATGGACGCGCTCTTCCAGCTTAAAATTCTAAATAGATGCGTCTTCTTCGCAAGAGCATGCCATCTCTACCAAGGTATTCATTACTTCGACATTATTTAGAGGATTTCCTTCTTTCTTCTCTTGAGACCAGTCAAGCTTTTGATACTAGTTTTGGATAGCTGGATAAAGAAAATAGATGATGAGTTGTTCTATCCAATCATTTTGTTGCCCTCAACTTGATAACTATGCGAGCTTGATAAAGAAAAGTTTTGGCCCACTCAAACAAACTTCCTCGTTATCCTGGGCTGTCGTGTTAATCACAAGAGTTCCCCCTTCTTTAAGCTTTTGTGTTAATCACAAGAGTTCCCCCTTCTTTAAGCTTTTTGTTTTATTGGGATTTCCTACATTTATGTCCACTTGCTGTGATCTTGAATTCTTAGAAAGAAGAACCACCTTTAGAGGCCATTTTTCCCCGCATAGCAGCATAGCCTTTTTCGGGCACCATGATCCCCTTTTTGAAGCAATGTTTTATGGCCGGATGCCCTTCCTGCCGCCAACCCTGTTAGTCGCCTCTTGCAACACACAGGGAATTACCAGTGAACTGGTACTCAATTTGCCGACCTCGGAAGAATGACAGGCTGAGTCAACCTCCCTGGTATTAATTCAGCGATCGACCGGGATTGCGAACCCAGGATTCTAGGATCCCAAGCCGCACCCTAACCGTTAAGCCAACACCAGGCTAGATCTTGAAATCTTAGTGGGTCTTTATTTCGTTTTCTGTTAACGATCTCATCCTTTGGCTGTGAAAGTATATATTGTGTTGAGGCCAGAGTGTTAGCGGTGTATTGTAGTAATTGCTGTTGGTTTAAGTGAGTTATTTAGTGTTCCCCGAGCAATTTATTGTTCAAGCCACAGGTTTTTTTTCCTCGTTTTTTTTTTTTTTCTTGATATGGTCGAGGCTCATGGAAGAGCAAGGTGACGGTCTGACAGATTATGAACTCATATAGCGAAACGATTACACGAGGATACACAAGGAACACAGGAGGAGGACATTTGTCCCATCATGCCTGTGTTACATCAACACCATATATTAATTCAATATATTAGTTTATTGACTCCGGGGGTAGGAGGGAATTGGGAGGAGGGGGAGGAGAGAGACGGAGTGTGAGGAGGATTTGGAAGGAGAACAATGGGGCAGGCACAAGAATATCATCAAGGTGATGTATATGAATATGTATTTGTGGGAAAACCACGCACCCTGACCAGGGATCGAACCTAGGCCTCTAGTGAAATGTCCCAGCACTCAATTTTCCCATATATATACATGTTAATTATCACAATCCTGTCATATACATATACACGATTTACGGTATTGATGAAAGATTTTTTGTGGTGATGGGGTAAGTGGTGAAGGCAGTTCGGAGGTTAAGCAAAGAATATAAGCACCGGCATCACATTCACCTTTTGATGAGACCTTCTCAGAAACACCACAATCACTACACATGTATACAATCACCCATCCATACTCACGACAGCTACAGGTCCTGCCAATATCCCCTCTATCCCCAACGCTTGATCTATGTACCTATCAAATTCTAGTTTAAACCTATCTACTTTCATAACAACCAAAAGGCATTTGCACAGTGATTTAAATCATTCTGCTCAACCCAACAGAAAATTATTCTCTCACACACAATACCGGCTTAGTAGGAACCTTTCCTGAGAGTACAGATTGCAGACATCTCATTTGTATTATAAAGGCCAAAACTCAAATTGCCACCCTCAAGCTGCTCGGTTTCAAGATTTTAACCTTATAATGAGTTATATTCATGTGCATCACCTTCATGGTCCAAAATCGCATTGAAAAAAATTAAATGAACCGTAGTGGAAACGTACTAATAACGAACGAATCTGCTTCCTTCATTCCCTTTCCTCCCCTGAGTAGAAGAAGCAGAACCACTTTTACGTGCTCCTCCCCAAACCCCGGTCACGGTGTACCTCCGAGCCCCGAGAGGAGTCACGGCAGAAAGATGTGTTATTCTGTATGTCAAAGATCAATGGTGAAACCACACCAATTGTTACCAACAAACAAGTATTGTATTAAAATCACACAAGAATAACAGTACAACAACAATAGTAATCAATTGTACAACCAATATATATTTCCTATGATGGTACCATCAGGTTCGTACAATATAACTCACTGTGCTCCAAGTCAGCGTAAAGAAGAACATTCCCCAATGTTTCTATTCCGGCATCAAGCCAAAGTCGATCCGCTCCAGTGATCGTCAGAACGATGTCTAATCAAGACCAGAATCCCGTTCGGATGACAGTCACAGCCACGCTGCCAAAGCTGCGCAAAGGTGCCCTCAAGGCGACTGGGAAATCACACCTTCGGGTATGGGCGTTCCACGGCTCCCAATCGGCAAACCGCAGATTTCCCACTCAAAAGCCATGTTACACACACACACCAGATTAACGTCTGAATGCGGTGAAAATGGATGAAGCGAGGTGAAAAACCTTGAGCGAAGCGCAAATCCTGCGTGAGGTAAAAATGGCCGACGGCCCATTCTCGTGGCGTAACGGCACTCCGATGACTCTCCTCGGAATCAACCGCAAAACCAGTCATGCAGGTTTATCTGTCACAGGGATAACAACTCCGTCGCAGGAATCCCTTTCCCAGGAAACCCAAAGTTCACACGTGACCCTCATTCGCCAATGTTCGCTCAGGACCTTGAAGCAGCTCGGCTTCTTGTCCGACTCACTCGCTCCGCCTTCTCCTCCTCCTCTTCCTCTTCGTCGTCGTCCGGTTCTGGTTTCATTTAAAACATTAACTTTTTTACCTTTTGAAAATAGTAGTCTCTATTTCCCTTAAACGACAACAATAATAGTACATGGAATCAAAAATGTTTACAGTGGATGAAAACCACAACAACGGAAGTGACGAATCCATAACACCACCTTTAGAGGCCATTTTTCATGACTTTCATGAGTCATGCATGAAATTAGAAAACAAAATGAGGATTAACAGGAAGTGACACTTTTGGTGACCAAACTCAAGGCACAATTAATGACCAAGCTATTGTATGAAAATTTGTTAATTGTTCTGCAGTTACATTATTTTCTGATGTGACATGCGCCTCGCCTCTTCTTTTCCTGTTCATTACAGACTTAATTTCAAGATTGGATGAGGAAATAAATAAATGCTTAAACTGTTTAATAAACTGGATTCACAGTTCAGATGGAAGAAGTGTGCATGGAAGAAGTTTCGGGAACTGAGTGGCGTGCTGATGAGGAGGGGAGTGTCGTTGAAGCTGAAGGGAAAGGTGTATGCTGCATGTGTGAGAAGTGTTATGATTTATGGGAGCGAGACTTGGGTAATGAACGTAGAGCAGCAACGAAGGTTGGAAAAGGTGGAAATGCGAATGGTTCGGTGGATGTGCGGTGTATCATTGAGAGAGAGGAAGACAAATGATGAATATTGCGAAAGATGATGGGAATAGAGCCCGTGATTAATGCTGTGAAGAGGAACAGGTTGAGATGGTTTGGTCATGTGTTGAGGAAGGATGAAAGTGACTGGTTGAGAAGAGTGATGGAAATGAATGTAGAAGGAAGTAGAGGATGGGGAAGACCGAGAAAGACTTGGCTAAAGATGGTGGAAGAAGAAATGCGGGTAAGGGGGTTAACAAGGGGAGATGCAGAAAATTGGGCAAAATGGATAAGATTGTCATGGGGACCGCAAGGCTAACCCCCGCTCTTGCAGGGAAAATGGCCTTGAAATGCATGTTGTTGTTGTTGTTGTATTCACAGTTCAGAAATTTGTTAGCCATATGTGTGCAAACCATTGCTATTGAGGAAACAAACGCAATCATAAAATTGTGCAAATCACATCTCTATAGAATCTGCATGTATAGTTATGTGCACAAGACCCACATCAATACCCTCTATAAAATGGCCAACCATGTGCTCTAAGTTCGTTTAAGAGCTAGGCATCATTTAATGCTAAATGAGTTTGTTCATGCCATTGGGATGGTCCAAAGGGACCATTGCTTTCCAGTACAATGTTCGTCACAATGCCAGTTCTGGGGCACTGACAGGGTACCGTCAAATTGGACTGTTCACAGAAAGACCTCATTCAGGTCGCCATTGGGTTACAACCTCGGGGTGATTGTGTCCTCGTTACCCTTGCCAGAAGGAACCTCTTTCCAACAGCAAAATCTCTCCACAATGACCTGCAACGAGCAATCCACCATCAAAATTTGACCCAAACCCTTCAGCTTCATGCATGTGGGATGAAGTCCACAATATCACTCAAACACAGTGCCATTGGCAGCAACACGTGCAATGGGCACCACAACATTACGATTGGATAAACCGTTGGCGCAATGTTCTTTTCATGCGTCTAGCTTCGGCCTGGATGGACACACTAGATTGGGCAGACAAGGTTGGGAGTATGGTTGGTTTGGAGAAGCATCCTAATGGTATTGACTGTCTTTCCAAGTTTGATCTCAACATCATTCAGAGAGTTGCTATGACTTGTATCAGATACAGGGTCGGATCAGATCAAAATGCCTGTAATCAGGTGCGTTGAGAGCCAGCACGGGCCCCAAGGCAAACAACCTCGGGGCCCCCACCCTTTCTCTTTTTTTATAACTTTTTAAGGAACTTTCTTTAATGAAATCCTAAATTAGAGTAGCAACGAGCTCAAATAAAGCAAAATCAGCTTCTGGGTTTAAATGTAACGATGAGGGCTTTCACTGTACTGTTTAAAAGTAATTACAGAAGAAGCTCGGGCCCCTCAACGGACCCTGGGCCCCACGGCAGCAATCTCCCCTGAGACCCCTTCTCGACGCCCCTGCCTGTAGTTGTCCATCTTGCCTTACAGCAAGATCCTTAGTTAAAGTACCTAGGCTGATTATGAGGGCCATCCCAAAAGTTATGTCACCCAACCTACAGTCATATGAAAAGGTAAGTACACCCCATGTAAAGTTTTTTTTTTTTTTTTTTTTTTTTTTTGGATACAGAGTCGAGGCTCGTGAAAGAGCTAACATTTATCAAACAAACAAGCAAACAAAGTATATAAAAAGGGGAGCGGTCGACAAGATGGGGAGAGAAGGGGAGGAAGCACACAAACACAACATTTGAGAGCAGGGACATCGGGAGATGTGTGTGAGGCAGAGGGCCTGGGGGGAGGCTGGAGAGGTATAAAACGCAAGGACACCAAGGACTTCCAGGAAAGAAGACAAAAGTCACCTCAAAAAAGTGGATTTGGGGTGAAACTAGCGGGGGTAGAAAAGATCAAGGTTTTGGATTGGGGAAGATAAGAGATGGTGGTGAACAGCCGTTTTAAAGACTTGGAGGGAGGAGTGGGATTGAAGAGAGTGAGGGAGTTTGTTCCAGAGGCGGGAGAAAAGAGGAATGAAGGAGTGAAGGTGAGCAGAGAGTCTTGATTTTGGCAGTTTAACCATAAGAGGGTTGCAGGCAGATCTTGTGCGACCTGCAGGAATATTTGGGGGACAGAGCCCAGAGAGAGCTGGGGGAGCAAGGCCGGAGAGGAGTCGGTAGAAGACAGAAGACCACCAACCTGCCTGCGGTGAGTAAGTGAAAGGCCCTCGGAGATAGCGTCATCGCGGGAGATTCCAATGATTCTGAACGCTTTGGTTTCAACAGCGTGAAGACGAGCTAGGTGTGAGGCAGGAGCACCAGCCCAGAGGGGAGAGCAGTATTCCATTGAGCTGCGGATGAAAGCCTTGATTGTGGTGAGGAGCTCAGGTGTGCCAAGGAAGGACTTCGCACGACGGAGGATGCCCAGTCGGCGACTGGCTTTGGAGGCCAGCTTGGAAATGTGGTTTTCCCAGGAAAGATCATGGCAGATAGTGAGACCCAAAAGCTTGAGTGACAGAACTTCTTGGAGAGGATTATTCAGAAAGTGGATGGGAGGGTTGTCCAGTCGGTCTTTTCGGAGAGACATCGTAAGAGTGTGAGATTTGTCAGGATTGAAAGACATGTTCCACTTGTTTGCCCAGTCTGTGATTTTGTCCAGGTCTGCAGAGAGTGAGGAGGCTGCAGACTGCCGATCTGAGGGATGAGGAATGGAGCGGCAGAGAGTGGAGTCATCAGCAAAGAGATAGAGAGGATTTTCAAGAGAGTCAGAGAGATCATTGATGAAGACCAGAAAAAGCACAGGGCCCAGAACACTGCCTTGGGGAACTCCAGCCTGAACAGGAAGAGGAGAGGAGAGAAACCCATTCAGGGCCACACGTTGACTACGACGAGAGAGGAAGTCCACCAGCCATGCGTGGAGATTTCCATGGATACCAAAGGGGGAGAGTTTGGTGAGCAGAGCAGGGTGCCAGACCATATCGAAGGCACGTGATATGTCGAGGGAGACAGCTCTAATTTCCTGTTTGGCATTGAGGACCTCCATCCATTGTTGAGACATCAGAAGCAGCATGT
This sequence comes from Myxine glutinosa, assembly GCF_964187855.1. Classification (NCBI taxonomy): domain Eukaryota; kingdom Metazoa; phylum Chordata; class Myxini; order Myxiniformes; family Myxinidae; genus Myxine; species Myxine glutinosa. Next base: position 56,384,468 of record NC_136266.1, on the reverse strand, counting down.
CCAGAGTAGAGTGACCTGATCTGAAACCAAATTGATGATCAGAGATCAAGCCATTGGAGAAGAGGAAAGATTTCATATCCGAAGCAATGATGGATTCCATGACTTTGCTGATAATTGGGAGAAGGCTGATTGGTCTGTAATTGCTAGGATCTGTTTTTGCACCTTTTTTGTGCAAAGCGGTGATGTTGGCTGATTTCCAAGCAGATGGCAGTTGACCTTGAGCAAAAGAGAGGGTGAAGAGAACAGAGAGAGGGAGTGAAAGAGTGGAAGAACAGTATTTTAGGACCCGTGGGCTGATGCCGTCAGGTCCAGTTGCAGAATCAGAGTCGAGGGTTGACAGAAACTTTTCCACCTTGTCAGGAGGAAAGGACACGGAATCCAGGAGCAGCTGGGTATGACTGGGTACGGTGGGTACAGAGAGGGATGGGTTTGGGACACAAGATTTAGAGGCAAACACAGAGTTGAGGCATTCAGCTCTTTCACGTGTGGAGTCAGCTGTGTAGCCGTTTGAGGTAAGGGAGGGGATGGAGGGGGAACAAACACCAGAAACAGATTTGACCAGACGCCACCAGGATTTGGAAGAGGGAGACAGATAAGAGAGTTCGGTCTTGACTTTTTCAACATATTTCAACATACAGCTACTTGATCTTCATTTCAACAATATTGATAGATAAAGGTGATATAACATAACAAATATCATGAAACATTTACATTTTGTAGTCCATTGTATAATTTAAATAAACATAAATGCAAATTTCGCATGTGGAAAAAGTAAGTACACCCTTGGCTTTAATGGGTGGTATTGCCCCCCTTTGGCAGAAACAACCTCAAGTAGGCGTTTCTCATAACTGTCTACCAGTCTCTGACATCGACTGGGAGAAATTTTTTCCCACTACTCCATGCAGAATTATTTCAGCTGTGCGATGTTTGAGGGGTTTCTTGCATGCACGGCTCGTTTCAAATCCCCCCACAACATCTCAATGGGATTTAGATCCGGGCTTTGACTTGGCCATTCCAGAACCCTCCATTTCTTTCTTTTCAGCCATTCCTTGGTGGATTTACTGGTATGTTTAGGGTCATTGTTATGTTGCAAGGTCTACCTTCGGTTGAGCTTAAGCTTTCCGACAGATGGCCTCACATTATCCTCAAGCACCCTCTGGTACAATGAAGAATTCATAGTGGATTCTATGATGGTGAGCTGCCCAGGCCATGATGCAGCAAAGCTGCCCCAAACCATAATATTTCCACCACCATGCTTTACAGTTGGTATCAGGTTCTTGTGGTCAAATGCTGTCTTTGGGTTTCGCCAAACACGTCTTCTGGTACTGTGGCCAAATAGCTCTACCGTTGACTCATCTGTCCAGAGCACATTGTTCCAGAAGTGCTGGTCTTTGCCTAGGTGTTCATTGGCAAACTTTAGTCTTGCCCTGATGTTCTTTCTGGACAGCAAAGGTTTCCTCCTGTCACACCTCCCATGTAGATCAAATTTGTGCAGCCTCTTTCTAATGGTAGACTCGTGCACTTTGACATCAACAGTGGCAAGAGCTACCTGTAGGTCCCATGATGACATTCTGGGGTTCTTCGAGACTTCTTTCAGCATCTTGCGGTCTGCTCTCGGGCTGAACTTGCTGGGGCGGTCTGGCCTGAACAAGTTGGCAGTTGTTTGGAATCTTCTCCACTTGTAGATGATCTTCCGGACAGTCGAATGATTGATTTCAAATTGTTTGGAGAACTTTTTAAATCCCTTCCCAGACTCGTAGGCATCTATAACCTTCTCTCTGAAGGCCTCAGAGAGCTCTTTTGATCTAGGCATGGTGACACCGCACACTTCAACAACAAAGAGCAAACCAAACTAAATGTCTGAGGTTTAAATAAGACAGGTTCCTCCAAGATCCGCTCTAACGATGTACTAATGATTTGCACCTGAGCTGGTGCACCTGATTCTAATTTTAGGTATTTGAAGTAGTGATAAATGTCGGGGTGTACTTACTTTTTCCACACGCGAAATTTGCATTTATGTTTATTTAAATTATACAATGGACTACAAAATGCGAATGTTTCATGATATTTGTTATGTTATATCACCTTTATCTATCAATATTGTTGAAATGAAGATCAAATAGCTGTATATTGAAATATGTTGAAAAAGTCAAAACTTTACATGGGGTGTACTTACTTTTTCACGTGACTGTATATAATAGACACACTAACAAACTTTATTCATGTCATAATGTTCTACATAATCTCCATCGTCTTCAGTGCATTTCATCCAGCAGTAAACCAACCAACTTTTGAATCCCAGCACAGATGCCATCCTCCTAAAGTGTCCGCAACATATTAGCTGTGTGAGCCTCTTCAGTGGATGCGAAAAGTCTCTCGTGATGCTCAGTTTTGATTTTTGTTGGAAATGTATTGGTAGATTTCATTTTTATTTTCTTTCTGCATCAACATTAATTCACCAAGAGTTTGCATGTTTGCCATGGCCACGTCCTTGTTAGTGGATTAATCAGATCAGGTCATGAACCATGTTCTATACAGAGCATCGGTGCTGACAAAGCAATATCTATGGCCAGGGTTACAATCCTGAAGAGGATCCTTAGATAGATCATTTTAAGACTTTAGTATGGACCATATGATCGAGTAGCTTAGACGGACTCCTGCATCAGGGAGACTGTCAGAGGTAGGTCATACGGTTAAAGGTGCACCGAGGAGGCGGTGAGGTAAGCCTTGAAGCAGGCTAGGGTAAGATTATTGTGCCAAACCTCCTGTAACAAGCGAGGCCAGGTGAAAGACTTGCGGCTACACAAAAACACCCAGGAAGCACAACATAACAAAAGAGATCAGGACTTAACGTAACAAAGGGAACAGCAGGAGAAAGGGGAAATGCCAACAGCAGTTGCAGATTAGAAAGAGGAAGGGAGAAAGTAGATGTAGATGGACAAACAAGGAATGCAGGTAACGACGATAGGTAGGGGAGAACGCAAGGGGTGGACAAGATGGATACAAAAGAAATTTTTTGGCATGGGTTGGGGTGGTTTAACGGGTGAAGAAAAGATCATGGTTTTGGATGGGGGATGGCTTGAGATGGTGGTAAACAGCTGTCTTGAATTCCTGGAGGGAAGAATGAGATTGAAGAGAGTGTGGAAGGTGGTTCCATGGGTGGGAAAAGAGAGGAATAAATGAGTGGAGGTGAGCATTGGTTCTGGATTTAGGAAGTTTCACTAGGAAGGGGTTGGTGCTGGACCAAGTGTGTCCTGCAGATACCTGGAGGAGACAAATCATGGAGAAGGCAGAGGGTGCAAGTCCAGCAATGAGGAGGAGGAAGAAGACAGACAGACCACCAACCTGTCGATGATGGTGAAGTGATAGGCCCATCGACTCAGCTTTATTGCGTGAGATGCCAATGATCTTGAAATCCTTGTTTTCCATGGCATCAAGTTGAGCAAGATGCGAGGCAGGGGAGCCAGCCCAGATGCGAGAGCAGTATTCCACCAAGTTGAGGATGAAAGCCTTGTAGACTCAGGTATGCCAAGGAAGGATTTTGCAGTACGGAGGATGCCCAGTCGACGTCTGGCTTTGGAGGCCAACTTTGTAATGTGTTCTCATTGTACATAATTTGACGTGGTCCTTCCTTCCCGCTCTGTCTGTCGACTGCCAGATCTGTTCCATTATTTATTGATTGTCCTGTCTTTCCTTAACCCCCATATTTCTTTGAAAATAAGCCCCTTCTTAACTACAAGAAACTTTTTTCCGCCTTTCTGCCTCTGCCCGCACGGGAACAACCACAAGGTTCGGCTTCATTTGGGTGATCCTAGGGGTTTTGTAATAGTAATAGAGCACAGTGGGAATTAGGAGATCATTCCAGCTTTCGCTGAGGTCTTGGACCGCTGACTCAGAGCAGACTGCGTTCACGGACCCTCTGACGTGACAATATTATACATTTTAAAAAGTGGACACTGAAATAAAAAAATGTGTTTTCCTTAAGGTTATCACTTTACCATGGCCTCCCTGCCTGTTGTATACTGACCAATATATTGTACAAGGACAACCCAGAATTCTCTGCAAAACATGTTACCGCATACAAGTCCTCGATATCCAATTTACACGTCGATTATCACAGTTACCCAGCATGGTGAGTAATGGCTAAGAAATAATCATTATGGTTCATCAAGACTTTGTCATGAACTCCTTGTTTCAACTCTAGAAGCATTTCAGTTATTCAAGTAACATTTAGATCTGTTTTTGCCTAATCTATAACTGCAAATGACGATGTAACCTTCTGTCTGTGAGTTACACCTCTGGAAGGATTTGGACCAAATTTATCACAGAGGTAAAAAGTACCGACCAGGTTTTAGTGGGGGTTTGAGGCTTCTTCGTCCACTGGGAAACCCCTGGGGAAAATGATGGGGTTGGTATTCCTCCTCACTGTTGCAGTTGGTTTGAATAGCGCCCCCTTTGGTGAAGTTGAGCGCTACAGGATGAATTGAATTTCCCTTCTTCTTCCTTGGTTATTCTCGCCACCACCATGGTCACTTTTGCCGTCACTGAGGACGAGTACTTTCGCTAGTGTTTCATAAATCTTTCTAGTTTGCTTCTGCTTTCCCAATACACATGGTTGTGATAAATGTTCCTGATTTCTTAAAGTAGGCCATACTATGAGTAAAGAGTCTAAAATGTTTCTAATCAATGCTGGACCAAGCCAAATCCTCTGTGAGAATGTGCCTATTTCAGTCTTAAAATGGCAAACCTTTCCTGTACCAGGTTCAGCTGCCACAGACCTTCCTGGTAAATTCCTATTTGGAGGATGTGCTTAGGCGGGGGCACTTAGTAAGCAACTTGCGTCATTGTGAGATGCAGCATGCAAATGGGAAAAGCCAAAACGATTTGTTTACGCAGCTGAGGAAGGGTTCAGGAAGAGGAAACTTGCGTCAGCAGTGTTTAATTAAATTTATTCTGATGTACTCACTTCTTTGGTGTGTAGTGCTGATCTGCTTTTCAATAGTTCTGTATATAGATCACACACACACACACACACACACACACACACACACACACACACACCACACACACACTAGATATGAGCATGAGATTACTTAAGGAAAGAGAACATTGCCCTCGTAGTTTCCTGCTATACAATATATAACAATGCTGATACTTTGCAGTAATCTTACAGCAGCTATTTCTTCCGTTCATAGGAAGCAGGCTCCATTCGAGGAAAGTGTTGGAAACTCACCATGGGAAACTAGCAGCATCATTCAGCAGCAATTAGCAACTTATGATACCATCACCATGAATCATCTCAGGAAAAGCACCAAGTTACTAAGCATCGGTCACAATAGCTCGGAAGTGTAACATGCCTGGCTTTGAGTACCAAACGGATAATTTACAATTACAAACCTTCGTCCTGGTGCTCTTCTATATATATCATAGTGTACACCGTCCATTAAAAGGAGACTTTGAGCTGGCTGTCCTGAATGCTAACACTTTTTTGAAATACGAACTTCTGTCCTGGAAGTCCTTGGTGTCCTTGTGTTTTATACTTCTCCCACCCCCCTCCCCCCCCCCCTTCCCACGCCTCCTCTCCCCAAGCCCTCTCCCTCCCACACATCTCCCTGCTCTCAAATGTTGTGTTTGTGTGCTTCCCCTTCTCTCCCCATCTTGTCTTCCGCTCCTTCTTTTTATATATTTTATTTGTCTGGTTGATTTGTTTGTGAAATAAATGTTAGCTCTTTCACGAGCCTCGATTCAGTATACAAAAAAAAAAAAAAAAGGGCATCCCTTCTGCCGGTATTAGCAAAATCCTGCCGTAACTTTCAGGGGGCAATGCATCAGTGGCACAGCCGTACTCACAGCAAAGAAGCAACCAGCCGCCAGCGGCTGCATACAAAGTGAGGATGGTGAGGATGGTAAGGATGACTTGGATATATTGGATTGGAGGTGGGAACAGGTTGAGGGAAGTGATAAGCTGGTCAAACATTCAACACAACACTTACAGCTCGACCAAGCTATGTTTTTTGTTGAAGAAACTTCACTTACTGATGAATAATGACACATGATGTCGCAGTTTTTGACATGTACTGTCCTCCTCACCTGAATATGATGGATCAATACGTTTTACCCTCCCATTTGATTTCATTTATCATTTTTTATTGGCAACCACTGAAGTTACTTCTTGTTGTTTCATATGCAACCTGTGGCTGCTGTGTGCATCATTTTTCTGGAAGCGCCGCTGTGTGGCTGATGCGGTGCCTCTGTTACCAGTAAGCGGGTACTCATTTTGCTGACCACGGAAGGATGACAGGCTGAGTAAACCCACCTGGTGTTATTTATCAACAGGTGCTCAAACTCAAGACTCTAAGATCTTAAACCAGCCACCTTAACCTGACAAGCTACCTTAACCAACTGAAATGACTAAAATTACAAAAAAACAACAACATTTCAATAAGTAAGGATTTTCAGTTTGATTGATCCTGTTTTTTTTCATAATGGGAATATTTTGCTTGCTTTTTGAGTCATAATAGGAGTATTGATTGTATATCATAACAGGCCCTGTAACTTTTTGATGCCACTTCTGTAGTGACATATTTTCAACTCAAGTCAGTAATCTTTTATTAAGCGTATGATTCCCATTTTTCTGTTTCTCCCTCTTTCCATCAAAAGCCTCGCGCCTTCCAAGCGCCACCTTCAAGCACCAGACGACGCCGAGCCGCACTTGATCAATCGAGGACAGGGGTTGGATCATGGCGAAAAGCCCCCAGCCAATAGGGAAGTTCCCATTTTGAGAGAGGCACAGGGGAGGGGCCAACCTGGACAGGCGCCTGGGAGTGAAGAAAGCTCCAATACTGAAGGAGCAACCGGTGTCATGACAGAGATCTACAGCAACATCGGTGAGTTATTTTGACGGTTTTCATCTTTGATTACCTATCTGTAGAGAGGTTTATTTATTTTGTCGTTGCGGCTTTGGATCTCTAAATGCGGTGAAAAGCAAGCATGGTGCGGCAAAAACACTGAAGCATGTGTGCTGAGAGTCGCATCCCTGGCGACCCTAACACGGTTATGTGGAATGCCCACTTATGGCAAATGCTTGCTCGGCTTGTCGGGAATCCACCTGGGAAAGCTGCCTTTTCCTGTTTACTGCAATTCTCTTTGTCCTATTAACAATCAACTCTTGTTTACATTACTTGGAGACATCACGACTACGTCGCACAAATCTACGTTGCGCCTCATCGCCAAGGTGCACCTACCTGTTACCTTTGCATGCTTCTTTTACTTGGTTTTCCTCCATTCAACAAGTTTATTTCATCATAGCCAAAAAAACAACGGCAGACATGGTTACTGTGTCTCCAATAAACCAAAAGAACAGGATCCAAATAATTTCAAAACTGAAATCAGGAACCTTTGGAACCTCCAAAGCAAAGAAACATCTGTGAGCAAAAGAACTGATGATCGAGGAACGTTCTCGCACAACCCGATTGCACTCCCATGGTTACACTATTCAGCAACTTGGCCTGGTCTACTTAGTAATAATCATGAGTTCCCTTGCGAGGAACTTCAACGCAGGAAGATGCCATTAGGCTCATCAAAACCTGCGCAAAACCTGCATCAGGCAAGGAAGTAGCATGTACCGTTTTGGGACGTCGGGAGATCTGTGGGAGGGAGAGGGCTTGCGGGGAGAAGGCACGGGAAGGGGGGGGGGGGTAATACTGGAAGGGGGAAGGGGGAGGATTCAGCCGGGGATCGAACTGCCGAGCTCCCAGGATCAGTGCGGACGCTCTAACTACCACAGAGTCTGCTTGAGGAAAAGTGACGGCCGGCTGACCACTGGCGCAGAAGAAAACAAATGTCCCAAGGAACTGCTTAATGGACCGCTGGCGTTGCATGGGAGTCGTAAAAAGGTAATCAAACGAGGTAGAAAAATCAACCAATCCGGACCTCAACCAAGAGCGAAACTGACATGTTCTTGTCACTTAACCATCTCGTTTACAAAGTTTTGTGAGAAGTTGTCCACAACTTCTTTGAAAAACCGTTTGTGGCCATAATCACTCAATGGTGAAGAATCACTTTAAAAAAAAAATTCTCATATCCGGATCGGGATTCGGACCTTCACCAAAATTGAATCGATTCGTCCTTCCCCCCCCCCCCCCCCCCCCTACCTCTCCATCAAATTTCGTCCAAATACATCCACAACTTTTTTAGATATCCTGTTCACAAACAGACAAACAACGTACCAGACCCGGTTCAAAATATAACCTCCATCCACTTTCAGTGGTGGAGTTAATTATAAGGTAAATTGCAGAATTTGCATTCGGAAAGGTAGAAGTATTTGTTTTTGACATCCGGCGTCAACCTAAGGTCGATGCTATAAACCTTTGAGATGAGATAAACCATCAGAGACAACATAATGAATCCGAACCACAGGAAGATGTTCGGCCCACATTGCTGGCGGTTGCAAGGAAAGGCATTTCTGAAATACTGATTCATTCTTCAAAGTGTTGATACCACCTGTGGTTTTCTGCTTCCCGTGTGGACCGGTTTGGGCACATTTCTTTCACGACGCTTCAGGTGTTGGCCTGACAGCGTGATGGATAGGCCACGTGGATGGGATGTGAGAGCACCTAGGGGCTACGTGGGGATTCGGCGAACTTCGTCAGGTGCCGTTTTCCTGCTGGTGATGATCAATTCTGTCACGTTGTTCGAACTTCTCTCTGCTCTGCACATTCATTTCACAGATCTCTTGCTGAAAACATCTTACGTTTGCTGAAGGCATCGAAGATGTGATTGGCTGTTTAACTCGCCACATTGTGCCCATTTGATTTTTCTCTGTCTTTTTTGCACTTCAATTCCCTTTTGTTTTTATGCAGAACTTATATCACTAGTTCTGTCCTTACATGATCTCACAGGATGTTGCAGAGCTTTCTTCAGCTGTTAAACCTGGGTTCGATTCCCGGTCCAACTTTAAACCGTTTGATTGGTGCATCACAGGTGGGTTGTTGCATCAAAGAGGTACGCCATCCCTCGGATGGACATTTAGCTAGGTGTCGCACCTGCTACCATTATGTGGTGGGCTTTAAAGATGCCACGGTATCTTTCACAATGAGTATAGGTGAGTTATTGCTGACACCCTCCAACAAATTCAATAATCCTGCCACCTTCAGTTCAGTGTCAGGCTTGGTCAGCCACTTCCTGAAAGACTTGTGTCAAAAACTTTCCCTACCGACCTCACAAGAAAGTAGGAATAATTGGGACTGCAGTGGTAGTAGTAGTAGTCGTACTTCTTTCATTGGTATTTCCTTCAGTTGACTACATTCCAAATGCATAGTAATGCATTACCCACGGAAGGGCTGCCCAAGGCAGACTTTGATTGAGGATATAATTTCACTGCTGTGGAAAGACGTCACAGTTATGTAAAAACACGTCACATGTACATTGTACAGTCACGTGAAAAAGTAAGGACACCCCATGTAAAGTTTTGACTTTTTCAACATATTTCAACATTCAGCTATTTGATCTTCATTTCAACAATATTAATACATAAAGGTGATATAATATAACAAATATCATGAAACATTTGCATTTTGTAGTCCATTGTATAATTTAAATAAACATAAATGCAAATTTCGCATGTGGAAAAAGTAAGTACACCCTTGGCTCTAATAGGTGGTATTGCCCCCTTTGGCAGAAACAACCTCAAGTAGGCGTTTCTTATAACTGTCTACCAGTCTCTGACATCGACTGGGATAAATTTTTGCCCACTCCTCCATGCAGAATTCTTTCAGCTGTGCGATGTTTGAGGGTTTCTTGCATGCACAGCTCGTTTCAAATCCCCCCACAACATCTCGATGGGATTTAGATCCAGGCTTTGACTTGGCCATTCCAGAACCCTCCATTTCTTTCTTTTCAGCCATTCCTTGGTGGATTTACTGGTATGTTTAGGGTCATTGTCATGTTGCAAGGTCCACCTTAGGTTGAGCTTCAACTTTCCGACAGATGGCCTCACATTATCCACAAGCACCCTCTGGTGCAATGAAGAATTCATAGTGGATTCTATGATGGTGAGCTGCCCAGGCCCTGATGCAGCAAAGCTGCCCCAAACCATAATATTTCCACCACCATGCTTTACAGTTGGTATCAGGTTCTTGTGGTCAAATGCTGTCTTTGGTTTTCGCCAAACATGTCTTCTGGTACTGTGGCCAAATAGCTCTACCTTTGACTCATCTGTCCAGGGCACGTTGTTCCAGAAGTGCTGGTCTTTGCCTAGGTGTTCATTGGCAAACTTTAGTCTTGCCCTGATGTTCTTTCTGGACAGCAAAGGTTTCCTCCTGGCACACCTCCCATGCAGATCAAATTTGTGCAGCCTCTTTCTAATGGTAGACTCGTGCACTTTGACATCAACAGTGGCAAGAGTTACCTGTAGGTCCCGTGATGACATTCTGGGGTTCTTAGAGACTTCTTTCAGCATCTTGCGGTCTGCTCTCGGGCTGAACTTGCTGGGGCGACCTGGCCTGAACAAGTTGGCAGTTGTTTGGAATCTTCTCCACTTGTAGATGATCTTCCGGACAGTCGAATGTTTGATTTCAAATTGTTTGAAGATCTTTTTAAATCCCTTCCCAGACTCGTAGGCATCTATAACCTTCTTTCTGAAGGCCTCGGAGAGCTCTTTTGGTCTTGGCATGGTGATGCCGCACACTTCAACAACAAAGAGCAAACCAAACGAAATGTCTGAGGTTTAAATAAGACAGGTTCCTCCAAGATCCTCTCTGACAATGTTCTAATCATTTGCACCTGAGCTGGTGCACCTGATTCTAATTTTAGGTATTTGAAGTAGTGATAAATGTAGGGGTGTTCTTACTTTTTCCACATGCGAAATTTGCATTTATGTTTATTTAAATTATACAATGGACTACAAAATGTAAATGTTTCATGATATTTGTTATATTATATCACCTTTATCTATCAATATTGTTGAAATGAAGATCAAATAGCTGCATGGTGAAATATGTTGAAAAAGTCAAAACTTTACATGAGGTGTACTTACTTTTTCACGTGACTGTATTTCACTTGGTGAACAGTGGGGCTAGACCATGCCATAAGGGGTTATATAATTTACATATTACTGTAAGTACAATAATTACAGAACTGACTCGGGCTTGATAGCCTCTTTCTTTTTCTTTTTTCGCCCATTATTCTGTCCACAGTAAAACCATGTATTATTGCTGAATACCATCAAATGCCATTCACGTCACAGCACTGTAATGGTGAGCCACATGAAATAGGATCAATGTGAAACTAGAACAGCCCTCGGAAGAGCGGATACCTACACCAGGCTGAATTTAAGTTTTTTTAGCCCACTGATAGGCTGCATCTGGATTTGGACCTTAACCAAGAGTGAGTTGGCTTGTTATTGTCACCTACGAAACGCATCCAACATGTCTGTCCGAATCCGTCCATAACTGTTTGAGATATCGTTCTATATACTGTATCGTTTTTTTTTGCCCATAATCTCTCAATGGTGAACAATCACTTAAATTTCCAAACATAACCTCTGACCTGACCTATGACCTCTTGATGCCAAAATCTAATCGTTCATTTTTGCATCATAATATTTACTTATACCAAGTTTGGTCAAAATCCCATCACTGGTTCACAAGTTAGCGTGGTAACATAATTTTTACCTAATGTGACCTCTGACCTTTAACCTCTTGACCCCATAATCGAATCAGTTTATATTTACATAATTATACATACTTGTATTGGGAGGGAAGGGAGTGGGAGGGAAGGGAGTGGGAGGGAATGGAGTGGGAGGGGAGGGAGGGAAGTGAGGGAGTGGGAGGGAAGGGAGTGGGAGGGAAGGGAGTGGGAGGGAAGAGAGGGGAGGGAAGGGAGGAAGGGAGTCCTTCGCTTCCCTCCTCCCTCCCTCCCTCTTCACTGCCATGCTCCCCCTCCCTCCCTCTTCACTGCCACGCTCCCCCCTCCCTCCCTCTTCACTGCCACGCTTTTCTCCTCCCTCCCTCCCTCTTCACTGCCACGCTTTCCTGTTGTTTCTGGGCAACAGCCTCACCACAAGATTCCGTGTACCATGGACGGGAGGAAGGGTATGACAACTGAAGACGAGATGGGATAAATCTGTGCATGAGAGAGAGCAGGGTTTGGATAAAATGATAGGGATCTAGAGAAGATGCCGTCCACGGTGCCACCAGCAAAGCGCGACCCACAATTCTTAAGTTATCACAGTAACCCCTATCACGGATGGACGGATAGCCGGACAGCCAACCCGAAAACATAACCTCCGTTACCTTCGTTGCTGGAGGAAAAATGACTCATACATAAGAACAAACATTAGTAGATGATCATCAGGGATGTTTTCTTTTTTGACCAATACTGATCTATCATTTCTTGGTGAAATGGTTCTCACAGGGGCACAGTGATGCCACCAATGCAATGCCTCCTGTAGGTTATAGCAGGGATTGGAATTTGGCCAAGGTGCTGGTGATTACTCACCTACTCTTCTCAAAAGATACCTTTGGATCTGTAATGTCCACCAACGGATATGCCCACGTTAATGGCCAACCGAAGGACGGCACACATATGGAGGGCTCGTCCTGCCTGCAAAACACCAGGGTGATTGCTTATAGCTGGGTTTATAATTTCAATAATGGGATTTAAATATATATGGGAGTGGGGTATGCTTACACATTGTGTAAGCAATAACAAACCATGCTTCGTACATAGGTACATAATAAATAGAAGCTTTATGATTATAAGCAAGCATCACTGACCTGCTGCTAGATATCAATTTAGGTTTATTTATTTATTTTATGGACATGTTTACTGTTTTTATGTAAATTTTCATTGAAATTTTTGTTTCAGTTTACACTTATAGAAATTACAATTTTCAAATGGCAGATATTGATTGAGGTTTGTTTTTTTTTAACATATGCGTTTACGGTTTTTAACGTAAATTTTCATTTCCGGATGCATCCGGATGCATTTCTGGTTCTGTGGTTTTTCCCGGTGTATTGACTTCAATGTCCGTTGGCACGCCAAATTTCAGCTTTCTCGGACACCTGGAAGGTACCGAACATTAATATCAGTCAGTCAATGGTTATAAAGGGCTTTATATATGATTTATAATACTAGGGCATGCCCGTACTATATATATATCTAAAATTATATCCCCCCCCTCTATTTACATGAAATGGTTTGGTCCAAAGCGAACGGCTTGCGAGTACGGTGACAATCCCCCCCCCCCCCCCCCTCTATTTACATGAAATGGTTTGGTCCAAAGCGAACGGCTTGCGGAGTTTGGTAAAGAAATCGCCATAGCGTGCACAAACGCGCAGGAAAGCGAAAGAATCGCAAATTAGTTTTAATTAGTTTTAAAACATAGTTGAACGCCAACATAGTTTGCCAACGTGAAATAAATGAATACGCTCTCAAATGTGCCGTCCGAGGCAGAGTCTGTTCGGCACGTTCGGCACACGTGATAGCTCGCTGCTCTCTGATTGGTTGAATCGTTTTTTGGACATAGCTCGGTAACTACTTGTCCGATTAATATGAAACCTTGAAAAGGCACATCCTCGGGTCCCCAGCAATATACCTGGCAAGTTTAAAGTATATCGGACCCGTGGTTGTCGAGAAACAGCGGTCACAGACATACAGACATACATACATACATACATACACACAGAGATTACTGGAATTATAGATAGATATAGTTTATAATTTCTGAGCCTGGATGCTGGATGTGAACATCTTCTTGGACCCACTGATTCCTATATTGACCCACCGTTTTACATCCTTCCTCAATTGGAGTGCAGAATCCCATGTGGAAAGTGTCGTCCCCAAGAGCCTGATAATCCTGCTTTGATTGAATCCCATCAGTTATTGATTAACACTTTGTGCATCGTATACTTGTCTATTTAGTGAACATTCAACTTCATTGATCAACAAATTATATCCTTCAATAGAGTTTTTTTTTTTCAATCAATCACCCTATCAGCTTGTCGCAGTGCCTCTCAGACGCCTGGCCTGGATATTCCTGGTCTCCATGCAAGTTAAGCCAACGTATGTCTCTCCGTGAAGTCACAGTCGTAACAACGTCCGTCAATTTACAAATCTCTCGAGATATGTCCCATGGAAATTCTGTAGAATTGCCATTCTCAGGTGATTGTGAGTAATTATGTTAATAAATGATCCTCGTAATAAAATGAATCATCTTCTCGATGATGCATAAATACAACATGAAAATTATATCACAATAAAACAACGTTTAATTCACAATCTCGCGAATTCCATCACCTCGCGATATTTTATGTGACAGACAGACAGACAGACGTGACATGCGTATTATTATATAGAACAAGCCTATCTATTATATAAATGGAGCTCAGTCTCTCCGTGCATCCGTCCGTCCATCAACAATTGTCCTCATCAAGCAATAACGTTAATCCCTACACAATCGGCATCGTTATCAATCACATGCTAGGCAATCTGCAAACAGTATGGTATAGTTGAGTAAGGTTACGATAGATGGGCCGGTTTCAATTACATTTTAATAACAAAAACTCTTCCTCCATCATCTTCCTTCTTCACTGATAATAATGCCGAGTCTCATTCAATTATATTTGTCATATTGATTAGATTCAGAAAACGCTTGCTATATTAAACACTTCTTCTTTCAACATTTCCATTTTATTCATATAAAAGTAATCTATATATATAAAACACAGTGTGTGTGTGTGTGTGTGTGTGTGTGTGTGTGTGTGTGTGTGTGTGTGTGTGTGTGTGTTGTGTGTGTGTGGTGTGTGTGTGTGTGTGTAATGTTACCGATAGACTCCTAAACGGAGAGGCTCACGTGCTTGATATTTGGCATAGACATGGCCATTGAGCCTGGAAGAACATGGACCGACCTAAAAAAAAATATTTCATAATATCTTTTTTACCATATTTTTACCTCAGCGCATTTCAGCGAGGAATATTATACACAGAATCTGAGCCGGTGGCAGAGCAGCGTACTGATTCGCTCAGAGCGATCACGTGATGTTCCAACTTTTTTTTTTTTTTTTTTTTTTTTTTGGTATACAAGATCGAGGCTCGTGAAAGAGCGAACATTAATCACACAGAAAGACAAACCGACACATAAAACATATAACATCGGGAGCGGTAGACAAGATGGGGAGAGAGGGGGAAGGACACAAACACAACATTTGAGAGCAGGGACCGAGAGACATGGAGACATCGAGAGATCTGAGAGAGGGCGAGGGCTTTGGGGGGGGGGGGGGGGGCATGGGAAGGGGGCGGTGGAGAGGTATAAAACATATGGACACTGCCAGGACTTCCAGGAAAGAAGTTGGAATTTCAAACAAGGTGGATCTGGGGTGAATTAGCGGGGGTAGAAAAGATCAAGGTTTTGGATGGGGGAAGATAAGAGATGGTGGTGAACAGCTGTTTTAAAGACCTGGAGGGAGGAGTGGGATTGAAGGGAGTGAGGGAGTTTGTTCCAGAGGCGGGAGAAAAGAGGAATGAAAAGAGTGAAGGTGAGCAGAGAGCCGAGATTTCGGCAGTTTAAACCATCAGAGGGTTGCTGGCAGATCTTGTGCGACCTGTAGGAATATTTGGGGGGACAGAGCACAGAGAGAGCTGGGGGTGCAAGGCTGGAGAGGAGTCGGTAGAAGACAGAAAGACCACCTACCTGCCTGCGGTGAGTGAGTGAAAGGCCCTCAGAGATAGCTTCATCGCGGGAGATTCCAATAATCTGAAAGCTTTGGTTTCAACAGCGTGAAGCCGAGCTAGGTGTGAGGCAGGAGCACCGGCCCATAGGGGAGAACAGTATTCCATTGAGCTGCGGATGAAAGCCTTGTATGTGGTGAGGAGCTCAGGTGTGCCGAGGAAGGGACTTCGCACGACGGAGGATGCCCAGTCCGGCAACTGGCTTTGGAGGCCAGCTTGGAAATGTGGTTTTCCCAAGAAAGATCATGGCAGATAGTGAGACCCAAAATCTTGAGCGACAGAACTTCTTGGAGAGGATTGTTGAGAAAGTAGATGGGAGGGTTGTCCAGTCGATCTTTTCGGAGAGACATAGTAAGAGTGTGAGATTTGTCAGGATTGAAAGACATGTTCCACTTGTTTGACCAGTCTGTGATTTTGTCCAGGTCTTCAGAAAGTGAGGAGGCAGCAGACTGCCGATCTGAGGGAAAAGGAATGGAGCGGCAGAGAGTGGAGTCATCAGCAAAGAGATAGAGAGGATTTTCGAGAGAGTCAGAGAGATCATTGATGAAGACCAGAAAAAGCACGGGGCCCAGAACACTGCCTTGGGGAACTCCAGCCTGAACAGGAAGAGGAGATGAGAGAAACCCATTCAGGGCCACACGTTGACGACGACTAGAGAGGAAGTCCGCCAGCCATGCGTGGAGATTTCCATGGATACCAAAGGAGGAGAGTTTGGTGACCCTTGCCGCCATAATCTCACAGTTACGCCTTCGCACGTAATTCAGAGCGAAAAGCGATTGCATTTTTTCACATTTCAGCGAGGAACATTGCCATTCACACCACATAGGTTTTTTTCTTCTTTCATCTTTAGATCCATATTTTTTGCCATAACATAGCGCATTATGGCTCGCTCGAGCTCGAGTTAGGCCAATCACCTGGGAGCATGAGGCCACGTTGGCCACGCCCACGACACGACGCAGAGTTGCAATCTTGACGAAGACTGACTGTGATAAAGGCAATGGGCCACCGAAGAAAAGAAATTTTGTCGCGTTCAACCTCCTCGCTGATCGGAGACTCCATGAAACCGATGAAGATACTTTTCACCATCGACAAGCCAATCAAGAACGTGTCTCTAGATTCAGACAGCAAGAGACAGAAGATGAGGGAACGGCACGTCTAAACGCTAATCAACAACGTCTGGCGAGGGCCAGACAGCGAGAGACAGAAGATGAGACAAACTGTATTTCAAACAAACTGTATTTCCCATCTACACGGCCATGTATTCCTATTAACGTTATGTAAAGTACATAAATTGTGTGGATTACATCATTTGTGGATGTGATCAATTGCCAGTAACCATCTATATCCCTCCCCTCCCCTTCCCTCCTCCCCCTACCCCTCCACCTCCCTTTCCCCCATACCACTCCCCCTCCCCCTCCCCCTTCCCCCCTACCCCTCCCCCTCCCTTTCCCCCCTACCCCTCCCCCTCCCTTTCCCCCCTACCCCTCCCCCTCCTTTTCCCCCTACCCCTCCCCCTCCTTTCCCCCCCTACCCCTCCCCCCCCTTCCCCCCTACCCCTCCCCCTCCCTTCCCCCTACCCCTCCCCCTCCCTTTCCCCCTACCCCTCCCCCTCCCTTTCCCCCCTACCCCTCCCCCTCCCTTTCCCCCCTACCCCTCCCCCTCCCTTTCCCCCCTACCCTTCCCCTTCCCTTTCCCCCTCCCTACCCTTCCCCCTTCCTCCTCCTCCTCTTCCCCCTCCCCTCCATTTCCCCCCTCCCCCTTCCCCTCCCCCCTCTTCTCCCCTCCCCCCTCTTCTCCCCTCCCCCCCATTCCCCTCCCCTTCCCCCTCCCCCTCCCTTCCCCCCTACCCCTCCCTTTCCCCCACACCCCTCCCCCTCACACCCCTTCCCCTCCCCTCCACCCTCCCCCCCCCTCCCCCTCCCCCTCCCCCTCCACCCTCCCCCACCCCTCCCCCTCCACCCTCCCCCCTCCCCTCCCCCCCACCCTCCCCCCACCCCTCCCCCCCCTCCCCCACCCTCCCCACCCCACCCACCCCCTCCCCACCCCACCCCCTCCCACCCCCACCCCCCTCCCCCCCACCCCCCCCTCCCCCCACCACACCCCACCCCCCACCCCTCCCCCACCTCCCCACACCCCCACCCCTCCCCACCTCTCCCCACCCCTCCCCCACCCTCCCCCACCCCCCACCCCCCCCCTCCCCACCCCCCACCCCCCCCCCCCCCCACCCCACCCCCTCCCCTCCCCCCCACCCTCCCCCCTCCCCCCACCCCACCCCTCCCCCACCCCCCCCCCACCCTCCCCCCCCCCTCCTCCCCCACCCCTCCCCCTCCTCTCCCCACCCCTCCCCCACCTCTCCCCACCCCTCCCCCTCCTCTCCCCACCCCTCCCCCCCACCTCCCCCACCCCTCCCCACCCCTCCCCCACCTCTCCCCACCCCCCACCCCACCCCACCCTCCCCACCCTCCCCACCCCTCCCCCTCCTCTCCCCACCTCACCCCACCCCTCCCCCTCCTCTCCCCACCCCTCCCCCTCCCCTCCCCCCACCCCTCCCCCTCCCCTCCCCCCACCCCTCCCCCTCCCCTCCCCTCCCCCATCCCTCCCCCCTCTTCTCCCCCTCCCCTCCCCCCTCTCTCCCCCTCCCCTCCCCCCTCTTCTCCCCCTCCCCTCCCCCCTCTTCTCCCCCACCCCTCCCCCTCCCCTCCCCCCCACCCCTCCCCCTCCCCTCCCCCCACCCCTCCCCCCTCCCCTCCCCCCTCTTCTCCCCCTCCCCTCCCCCCTCCCCTCCCCCCTCTTCTCCCCCTCCCCTCCCCCCTCTTCTCCCCCTCCCCTCCCCCCTCTTCTCCCCCTCCCCTCCCCCCTACCCCTCCCCCTCCCTTTCCCCCCTACCCCTCCCCCTCCCTTTCCCCCCTACCCCTCCCCCTCCTTTTCCCCCTACCCCTCCCCCTCCTTTTCCCCCCTACCCCTCCCCCTCCCTTTCCCCCCTACCCCTCCCCCTCCCTTTCCCCCCTACCCCTCCCCCTCCCTTTCCCCCCTACCCCTCCCCCTCCCTTTCCCCCCTACCCCTCCCCCTCCCTTTCCCCCCTACCCCTCCCCCTCCCTTTCCCCCCTTCCTTTCCCCTTCCTTTCCCCCCTACCCTTCCCCTTCCTCCTCCCTTCCTCCTTCCCCCTCCCCTCCCTTTCCCCCCTCCCCCTTCCCCCTCCCCCCTCTTCTCCCCTCCCCCCTCTTCTCCCTCCCCCCCATTCCCCTCCCCTTCCCCCTCCCCCTCCCTTCCCCCCTACCCCTCCCTTTCCCCCACACCCCTCCCCCTCACACCCCTTCCCCTCCCCCTCCACCCTCCCCCCTCCCCTTCCCCCTCCACCCTCCCCCCTCCCCTCCACCCTCCCCCTCCCCTTCCCCCTCCACCCTCCCCCCTCCCCTCCTCTCCCCACCCCTCCCCCTCCTCTCCCCACCCCTCCCCCTCCTCTCCCCACCCCTCCCCCTCCTCTCCCCACCCCTCCCCCTCCTCTCCCCACCTCTCCCCACCCCTCCCCCTCCTCTCCCCACATCTCCCCACCCCTCCCCCTCCTCTCCCCACCTCTCCCCACCCCTCCCCCTCCTCTCCCCACCTCTCCCCACCCCTCCCCCTCCTCTCCCCACCCCTCCCCCTCCCCTCCCCCCACCCCTCCCCCTCCCCTCCCCCCTCCCCTCCCCCCACCCCTCCCCCTCCCCTCCCCCCACCCCTCCCCCCTCCCCTCCCCCCTCTTCTCCCCCTCCCCTCCCCCTCTTCTCCCCCTCCCCTCCCCCCTCTTCTCCCCCTCCCCTCCCCCCTCTTCTCCCCCTCCCCTCCCCCCTCTTCTCCCCCTCCCCTCCCCTCTCTTCTCCCCCTCCCCTCCCCCCTCTTCTCCCCCTCCCCTCCCCCCTCTTCTCCCCCTCCCCTCCCCCCTCTTCTCCCCCTCCCCTCCCCCCTCTTCTCCCCCTCCCCTCCCCCCTCTTCTCCCCCTCCCCTCCCCCCTCTTCTCCCCCTCCCCTCCCCCCTCTTCTCCCCTCCCCCCCGTTCCCCTCCCCTCCCACGCCCGGCAATGCCGGGTACTTCTGCTAGTATCTATCTATAATTCCAGTAATCTCTGTACGTTTGTACGTCTGTTTGTCTGTGACCGCTGTTTCTCGACAACCACGGGTCCGATATACTTTTAACTTGCCAGGTATATTGCTGGGGACCCGAGGATGTGCCTTTTCAAGGTTTCATATTAATCGGACAATTACTTACCGAGCTATGTCCAAAAAACGATTCAACCAATCAGAGAGCAGCGAACTAGCGCGTGTGCCGAACGTGGCGGACACACTCTGCCTCGGATGGCACATTTGAGAGCGTATTCATTTATTTCACGTTTGCAAACTATGTTGGCGTTAAACTATGTTTTAAAACTAATAAAAACGATTTTGCGATTCATTCGCTTTCCTGCGCGTTTGTGCACGCGATGGCGATTTCTTTACCAAACTCCGGAAGCCGTTCGCTTTGGACCAAACCATTTCATGTAAATAGAGGGGGGGGATATAATTTTAGATATAGATATAGTACGGGCAATGCCCTAGTCTATCTATAATTCCAGTAATCTCTGTACGTCTGTACGTCTGTACGTTTGTTTGTCTGTGACCGCTGTTTCTCGACAACCACGGGTCCGATATACTTTTAACTTGCCAGGTATATTGCTGGGGACCCGAGGATGTGCCTTTTCAAGGTTTCATATTAATCGGACAATTACTTACCGAGCTATGTCCAAAAAACGATTCAACCAATCAGAGAGCAGCGAACGATCGCGTGTGCCGAACGTGGAGGACACACTCTGCCTCGGATGGCACATTTGACAGCGTATTCATTTATTTCACGTTTGCAAACTATGTTGGCGTTAAACTATGTTTTAAAACTAATAAAACCGAATTTGCGATTCATTCGCTTTCCTGCGCGTTTGTGCACGCGATGGCGATTTCTTTACCAAACTCCGGAAGCCGTTCGCTTTGGACCAAACCATTGCATGTAAATAGAGGGGGGGGATTGTCACCGTACTCGCAAGCCGTTCGCTTTGGACCAAACCATTTCATGTAAATAGAGGGGGGGGATATAATTTTAGATATAGATATAGTACGGGCAATGCCCTTTGTACGTTTGTACGTTTGTTTGTCTGTGACCGCTGTTTCTCGACAACCACGGGTCCGATATACTTTAAACTTGCCAGGTATATTGCTGGGGACCCGAGGATGTGCCTTTTCAAGGTTTGAAATTAATCGGACAAGTACTTACCGAGCTATGGCGATTTAGCCGTTCGCCGTTCGCTTTGGCGTTGCGAATGGACCAAACCATTGCATGTAAATAGAGGGGGGGGGTTCTGTGGTCGTTGCGAATGGACCAAACCATTCATGTAAATAGAGGGGGGGGTTCTGTGGTCGTTACTGCCACGTGGTTTCAAAGTTTTTTTTTGTTGTTGTTGTTTGCACGCATGTTTTTTTGCACCCACGTACGGGCACGCCCTAGGATGTTTACACACACACACACACACACCCCTACACAAATTTTTTTTTTTTTTTTTTTTGGCAAGGAACGGGCACCCACGTACGGGCACGTCCTAGCTTATATATAGTACGGGCATGCCCTAGTCTATCTATAATTCCAGTAATCTCTGTTTGTACGTTTGTTTGTCTGTGACCGCTGTTTCTCGACAACCACGGGTACGATATACTTTTAACTTGCCAGGTATATTGCTGGGGACCCGAGGATGTGCCTTTTCAAGGTTTCATATTAATCGGACAATTACTTACCGAGCTATGTCCAAAAAACGATTCAACCAATCAGAGAGCAGCGAACTATCGCGTGTGCCGAACGTGGCGGACACACTCTGCCTCGGATGGCACATTTGAGAGCGTATTCATTTATTTCACGTTTGCAAACTATGTTGGCGTTAAACTATGTTTTAAAACTAATAAAAACGAATTTGCGATTCATTCGCTTTCCTGCGCGTTTGTGCACGCGATGGCGATTTCTTTACCAAACTCCGGAAGCCGTTCGCTTTGGACCAAACCATTGCATGTAAATAGAGGGGGGGGGATTGTCACCGTACTCGCAAGCCGTTCGCTTTGGACCAAACCATTTCATGTAAATAGAAGGGGGGGGGATATAATTTTAAATATAGATATAGTACGGGCAATGCCCTAGTATTATAAAAGTAACATATTATAAAAATAGAAAAGTATGAAAGTATTCATATAAAAGTAATATATTTTATTCATATAAAAGTAAAGTAATATATTACCCTTTCAAACAGTATTTCTGATTATAGACCGCCGTTTAAAGCATACGTAAATCTATCTCGATAACATTGGTATCCCCGTCAGCGAAGTGACGGATGTTATCTTCTAGTTATTTAATATAGACTAGCAAGGACCCGTGGAACATCCACGCAATGTAAAATATGACTTCAAGTCTTCAACTTTCCTCCCATCAAACCCTAAGTTATCAATTCCTCTCCCTCCCCCCCCCCCTCCTCCCTAACCCTAAGTTGTTAACATCCACCTCCCAACCCCAAGTCCTCAGCCTCCACCTCCCAACCCTAAGACGTCATTCCTCTCCTAGCCCCCCTCCTCCCACGAACCTCCCCCCTCCCCCTCCTCCCTAACCCTAAGTTGTTAACATCCACCTCCCAACCCCAAGTCCTCAGCCTCCACCTCCCAACCCTAAGACGTCATTCCTCTCCTAGCCCCCCTCTTCCCACGAACCTCCCCCCCCCCCACCCCACAATCCTCAACCTCCCACTCCCAACTCTGTCCCATCTTTGCTCCCTCCCCCCACCAAAATAAATCACCTTTCCCCTGACAACCCTAAAGCATCAACCCCCTCCCCATTTCAAGTCTCTAAACCTTGCCCCACCACAACTCAACTCCCTCCCTTCCTTCCCCATCCCCACCAAAAGCCCTCAAAACCCCACCCCACCACCCAAAAAAGGCCTCAAACTCCCAACCGAAAATCTGTCATCCCCTCCTCACCCTCATCCTGCTCATAAAATCAAACAGGCATTCGCACATTGCAACAGCAGCATATTTAAACGCTTTCCCCTCCCCTATCATGCTATCACCGACTTGGTGGTCAGTGGTGGCACCAATTTGGGTATCACTGCGCAGCAACAGCAGACAGCTGTGTCCACTTTGGACATCAAGGACAGTCGTCATCATACGGACGACCTGGCCAGTCTGCTGCGCCGATGTGCATCCGACTTCGTTGCATTTACGGCACCTGCAGCCAACGATGCTCAGGAATAGAGAGTGGGAGAGGGATAGCACACACCTCTATCACTTTAATAGCTTATCTGTGCAGGTTTTCCCCTTCATTGGCACCAGCTCATCTGCCTGCTCACCTGCTCACCACCTATTTTTACCTATACAGCCATCACACAATGCACAATGCACAATGCTTAGTGAGCATGCTAACGAAGGGAAGAGATTTGTCGAAAATGACGATGCATCATCAACAGTCACCGACTTAACAGAAACTGCAATCAAAACAGCTCCGACATGTCATGGGCTGTCACGATCACCTGTCCAACTCAAAATCCTAAGAGATATGTGGAAATCACGTGAAAGTGCAACACTCAAGTGACCATGAGACCCAAAACCAATTATCTTGTTCCTGATGCATAAATACATATCGTCAAATGTAAATAATGATGGATGTCGTGAGATTCCCAGAAAATGCTACATCGTTATTTGGGTGATGTATAGACAACAGACCACCGCCGCGGTCGCTGAGGCCTATCTTCACAAGGCCCGTGATGCATATTGGCTCAAAATCATTTTAACCGTTTTACACACGATGGCGACACAGTTTTACACCGAGAACAGGATTTTACACAAAATCCCTGGTGTTGGGCTAGCGGTTAGGGTGCCGGCTTAGGATCCAAGGATCCTGGGTTCGAATCCCGGTCGATCGCTGAATTAACGCCAGGGGGGTTGACTCAGCCTGTCATCCTTCCGAGGTCGGCTAATTGAGGACCAGCTCACTGGTAATTCCCTGTTTGTCGTTAAAGGCGACAAAAAGGGTTGGCGTCAGGAAGGGCATCCGGCCGTAAAACATTGCTTCAAAAAGGGGACCGAAAAACAACAACAACCACGGCTCCCGAAAAAGGCCAACCCCTGCTTTGCGGGGAAAAAATGGCCTCTAAAGGTGGTTATATATTTTACACAGGAGGGAAAATTTGTAGGGATGGCATGTGATTGTGAATATGACAGTTCTGAAGATGTCTTAGGCCTTACATAGTAGAAAGCACCTACATGGCAGCTGTACAATGTGTGAGGTTGAAATTGTGGGTGAAGTTAGGCGAACTGTCTGACTAATGGGTGTAACGGAATATTACACACAGATGAAGAAACTGCTGAACAAGCGTATTGTCCTGTCAGCCCGATGAATAGCTGTAACGGTCCTTCATTCCGAGGTGCGTAGCCGAAACTGGCAGTTGGTCCGTCACGCACAAGTCAGGGAACCAAAGCGCTTACTTTAGATGGAAGCCACACGGGTTTATTCTCGAACCCACAGAACAAATAAACACACGCGACACAACAAATGAAAGTACCACGATAATGATTTAATAAAAGTAAATGTAATGTTTGTAATGCGATAGAGGTGAAAATGAATGGTGAGGTAAAACTAAATTCTAATTTGAGACATCTCCACTCAGACACAAATACACAACAAGGGAATGATAAAATGAAAGAAATTGTTTTCTCTGGTCGGCCGACGGCACTCAGCTTGCCCAATGACATTGTTGAATGAAGTCAGTAGTGCAAAGTGGCATGAAGCCGCTCATGTGGGAAACGCGCCAGCAATGGGGCCGAGTCACTCTCCACACCCCCATGTACGTGAGGTAACTCGTGTGGGCGGTCCTCTTTTGGTCCCCACTCCGTCCGAAATGCCAAGAGCCCCACAAACCACCACTAACACCTCCTCCTCATGATCACAAAAGTTCCACTCCACTCTCTCTCAGCACCAGCGCACCGAGCCAGCACAAAAGCGACCGACCGAGAACAAAACACCAGATTGAGAGAGAGAGAGCATCTTCTTCTTCCTGCTTTCCCGATGACGTCACTCTGTCCAATGCCCGAGGTCCGTCAAATGACCCCATGGTATTGCTTGACCAATGATGAAGCTCGGGGCATGGCCTGCTGGTTTGGCTTTTCCACGCCCCCCCCGTACCATTCTGGGGCGTGGCCGTTTTGCCTTACTCGGTTGGTGGGGCGGGGCTTACTTGCCGAACCGCTCTGCCTGCTTGCAGGGGATGATTGCTGTTATTACGAGCGTGAATTTTTATGGCCGCCCTTGTTGTAATTGTAAAAACGTAGGGAAAACCACAGGAGGCAATCACAAACTGGAGGAAAACCTAACTTTAATCCCTACCTAATTAATATAGCTCCACCCCCCATGTGAAAACACAAACAATCTTGAGCTCCAGTTTCCCGACTTAATACATCGAGTTGTGTCCTACGCATCCACGGTCCATGCTCCACCTATACAATCCTGCCTCCACTATGGTATTCCATCCTCTACCCCCACAAACGTAACAGTTTTATTGCAAAAATGAGTAGATAATTAAGGATGTCACCAACAAGGGTAGATATTAAGAACAAACTAGAGGTTCCAGGGAACCTGAACTCAACTGGTCTATATCAATATGGTTAGAATATGCATCACAGAACCACAAACTATATAGTTTATATCTGCGTTTATATGTTTATATGTGCGTTTATATGTGTGTTTTCAAATATCTTTAAGTGGCAAAAGGCACAAGTTTCATCAAATTTGATCAGTATTTGTGACTTTTAGAGCTTGGACGTCGTCCAAACTGATGTTTATGGGTCAAGTCATGTCATAGGTCATGACGAGGTCATTTTTCGGACATCGTCAAAACCCGTAATATATGTGTTGAGGTTTGTTACATACTGTCTACACACCAAGTTTCAGCCTTCTAGCTACATTAGGAAGTACCAGATTGACAAAAAAGATTTTTCAATATGGCCACCCTGCCGTGCCCATTTTTGGGCGTGCAACGCCCAAATGCAATCCCAAACTAGAACGGGCACTCGGTAGAGCGCATACCTTCGCCGCAGCTACTGTTCTGTACTTGGTAAAAATACGATTTTGACCTTTTCGTGACCTTGACCTTGCCCTTTGACCCGATTGCTCCCAAAATCTAATCAAATGTGTCCCGTATAATAACCAATCATCCCACCAAATTTCATGCAATTCGGTTGAATACTTTTTGAGTTATGCGAATAACATACACACACACACACAGACATACAAATAAATACACAGCGATCAAAACATAACCTTCCGCTTTTGCGAAGGTAACTAGTTTATGTCTTAAAGATGCTACAAGTTTCACCAAATTTAATCAATATTTGAGACTTTTAGAGCATAGACGTCGAATTGTTTACAGACGACAGACAGACAGACAGACAGATAGACGACAGGCGACAGACGGATTACGGACACTGGGTGTCGACAAAAACTCAGCTGGACATAGTCCAGTTGAGTTAAAAAAAAAAAGACTAAGATTTAAACATATGCATAGTACATTCACCCAACTCCAATTTGTTTGATTTGCATAGCTTCTTCTTCTTCTTCGCATACGCAGCACATTGCTGTCTATGGTTTTAGCTCATTGCAATTGCATGCAGCCCATGCAGTGCTCCATTTAGGTTTGGGTAAGAGTTTCTGGAAATTTTGCCAAGATACCAGCATTAACCCCTACCCCCCCCCCCCCCCCCCCTCCCTGCTCTTCGTCGAAAGACACCTTAGAATTTTAAAAGTCCACCAACTAATGCTAGTGGTTTAACATTCATCCGAGTGATGGTGCACTGTGCAATGCAACTCCCTCCCTGCAAAGCACCAATCCAACATTTTATCGGCGCGTCGGGAATCGAGTCCGCACTTGATGGCTCAACGGTAAGTTGAATGCCTCTTCACCATCCTGCAAGAACCTTTACATAATGACACTAGATTTGTAACAAACAATACATGTTGCTACTATATTTACATGAAAAAATCAACAACTGTGGTGCCAAGTTAATTTTTGGCCATCTCTTTCATGTTGGTTCTATTTCATCATTGTAGAGTTTATGATTCTAGAAGTAATAGTTGTACTGATAGAAATAGTAGTAGTAGTGCATCAAATAACATTATACTGGTTTGCTATTTCTCTCCCATCCATCTGTTCCGAAATCAATTCCCTCAAAGGCATGGGACGGGCATGTATGGTTCCTCCGAAACACCCCCGGCAACGAGACCAGCCTGAGGCTGCACAGAACTCACCAAAGACAAGCCCTCCATTGGCTCCTGCTTTCATCAGGCTAAAGCCAAACCAGCTCCCGGCTTCAGAACTGAAGCAGCCTGCAGCTGCATCACCTTCGAAACCTCTTCAAAATTTATTAAAGCACTCTAATTTGGAATCGGTTAGAAATACCTTGGCACCAGAGGTGTCAGCACCAGCTCCACCAATGAGCGTGACGGCTGAAGCAAACAACTCCGTAGTGTCAGCAGTTCAACCTTCTTTAATATTCAGCGACATGTGGGATACAACTGCCGTATCGGAGAGGATTCGGTGCCTGCACCTAACTGCTTTAAAGAGCTTTGCTGCCAAGTACCAAGCAATGTTTGAGGGGCAACGGCCTGTCTTGCCCAATGTCTGCTGGAAAGATTTTTCTTTGTTGTCCGAGACTCCTCTATGTTCTACCACCAGCGGAACATACTTCAAGGCCTCTTGCACAAAGGATATTCACAGACCTTACACCCTTAAGGTAGGCTTAACAACCAAACACTTATTTTTTAAAGGGTTCTAAAGGGTAATTCTAATGGGTTTTGTTCTTTCTTGGCTTTGCCTATTTCATATTAAAAATGCCAAACTGAACCGCTTCCTTTGGACACAGGTGAGATTTTTTAGTAAAGAATGGAGATGAGATAGTCTTTTGCAAGCTCATTGTAGAGTTTATGGACTGTACGATCTTAAAAAGATCATGTTACTTTATGAACTTTGACTAACCAATGTTCCTGTCTTCTAGTTTTGTCATAGCACCACTGATGGCAACCCTGCACCACCATCGCTAGACAACTCATCTCATTTCAACATCCAGCACGTGGCATCCTTTTTCCATGCCGATAGTTTGGCACACACAGAAGCGAACAGGCCAGCAGGAAAGCAAATAGCCCGACGCCTCGTACTCGCCTCTCCAGATGTGCCCACGCAGACACTTGCAGATTTCATTCGGACCACAAGCTCTTTTCATCGGGCACACCCCGATATTTACGAGAAACAGACCTGCATGCTGCTGCTGCAGCTCAGTTCTGCTGTGGAGCACAAGGTGCACAGTAGTTTAACCCAAGATAACCTGGACCCTGATGCTCTACTGCTCGCCATGCCAATGGGGCTTGTGTTTCAATCCCCTGCTTGTCAGGATCCTCCAGACTCAGCTTGTTTGCCCCGAATCCTCATAGAGGTAGGGCATGGCACCCCTCAAAGGGTGAGCAAAACAAAAGTGCCTGATGCACAAAATGGACCCGAATTCTGCATAGGGGTGCTGGTCTACCAATTACTGCACCTGTCCAACCCGTTTGCGGACAGCTCCTATGAAGATGTTGCAAACGACTTGCCACCCATTCCACGCCTCTCAATCTACTCTCCGGGCCTTGAGAAGCTTGCCAGGCTCCTACTTGCACCAACAGGCCATATACCAGCTTCAGAAGCCTGCACCGTGCTTCGCTGTCTACTGTGGGGTCCTCGTGATGAGATGTTACGCGTGTTATCGAGTCAAAGTGGTGTTGGCGGCAACAAGCAGTGTGCGGTGGCACTGCGCAACTGGCGGGACATCAAGTGTACGTTACTGCTCATGAAGCTCGCCGAAATGGCACTGGAGCCAGGGACTTCCGGCATAAGCCTCGAGGACTGGTTGTGCTTGCAGTACCTGACCACTTCCAGCACGGATGATATAAGCCGAGCGACGTTTCTGTTGCAGCAGGGTTAGCATCGTACATGATTTGTGTTGAAGCCACTTATCATTTCCGTGTCTCATCCAAACTTGATTCCTCTCAGGGACATTTGTCCTCCCAGAGATGTTTAGCGTCACTTATAGTCCCGTCATCAACATTATTTTATTATTATTATCCCACTAGCAGTTATCAACTTGCATGCAAGACTGTGCCATTGTTGTTGTCGATACAAATCCTGGTTAAAGTATTATTAATTATTTTTAAACTAAATGTTTCAGCAAAAAAGGAAGAAATGAGCACACATTAAAAATAAAAATTAATACAAATATTTAAATAATGGGGGTAAGATAATCACTTAGTGATAAGCAAGAACGTGCTTGTTTTTGAAAGCAGAGTATTATATGGCATGCACAATCAGATTCTGGAATTATTGTAGTTGGGGGGGGGGGGGGGGGGGGGGGAGTTGAAGGAGTGGCGGGAGAGAGGGATCCCATTGGTAACTATAACGGTGTTATCACTTTGGCACTAAGGGCCCTCGGTTTGTTATCGGGTACTTTGTGATAGTCTGCATACTTTAACGTAAAGCACAGAAAATCTAGACAATGATCTGCAATGAAAGAGACAATCAGTAATGTTGGTATGGCTGAAGGCCTTCACAGGCAAAAAACAACAAAAAAAAAACAACCATGCAGGGTATACACTGGAACCTGATACCAAAGGTTTCGTCGTCCAAACGATTTGTTCTCTGTGAACACCGACATTGTAAGGATATCATTTTGGGACAATGCTCGAGGAATATCGGAACAGGGTATTTATGGTACGGGATGCATCTGCGCATTTTCCAAGCCGTTCAAACTTCCTGGCACCTGCGTCTGTTTCATAATGTACAAGTCCACGTGTGCCATTCGCTTCAAGACTTCATTTTTAGAAGGTTTTCAGGCTCGTGCAATTACTACCTTGGTTCTGTCAAATGCTTTTGGCATTCTTTAACTGATAAAGTATTGAATTGTCTTTATTCTTAACAGTTTGCCTCATTGTTCATGTTCGGCTTCCAACTTGTATGTATATAGGATGTACAGGGAACACGTATGTTGAGCTGTGCCCACTGCATTTACTTTAAAAGGACTCCTCACCACTGCACACAGATGGCTCCGTTGGGCGATCCGATTCCAGTCCCGTACCTTGAAAATCTACCGAAAGCAAGCTCCATAATTGGATTTTCATCAGCTGAGGTCCCTGCTGAGAATGCGCTGAGAAAGGGAGCACGATGTAATTTCCATTGCTATTCCGGGAATATTGGATGCGAGTTACCATCTAATAGCCGGCGAGCTGTTGAGTGGTGCAGGTGTCTGTATCGTGCTGGGTGGTGGCTGGTTGCGCATCACTTTTTTTTCCCCGATACCATTTAAATCGGCACAAGTCAAATACTTTTATTAACCTATGGCCTCCATCCACCACGTACGAAACGGCATTTTCTTGTTTTAATATCTCCAAAGTTGGCCTTCAACCACCGTATTTAAAAATCCATTCAAATTCATGGTCTACCTGTTCACAATAGACTAACAATGGGGCTCCTGAATGTATTTATTTTATTTCGCTGTTTGGTTTGGAAACAGGTCTATCCCAGAGCGGTCTCACTATGATTGTGTTTGTTTCTCAGTCTCCCAGTGAGCGAGCTTTCATGTAGTTTGCATGTAAAGCAACTGGACTGGCCCAAGCTAGAACCCCTTCACACCCTCCGGAGGAGTGTGCCCATTTCCCTTCAAGAAGCATCCAAGTAAGGTGTTGGTGACAAATGTTTCCAAAGTAAAATTTATTGCTTTACTGTTCATATATACGATTGATTCGTTTCCATTGGTCTGCTTTGCACTTCCGTTTGAAAATGTTCAGTGTTATAATCGGTCGTCACAATTGCTCCACCACATATATCTGCTAAATGCTATGCTGGAGTGGCTTAATGAAGGACCTGTCTTATGTCTGAAAATTAAACTTGTGTCAGCCAAACTAGAAGGGGTTTTGCCTAATTTTGGAGGGGTTGAGGGTGGAGGGGCAGAGTTTGCACATTTCCTCCCAAAGAACATCAGCAGTGGTTAATCTTTACTTTTTCACAAGATTCAGCATAAACTGTCAATCAAACTAAGCTGAGGAGTCTGCTGGCAAGAGTTGGTGGACGTTAAAGACCGCACATCGTCTTTCAGGAATAGGCGAGCTAACCCCAGCTCTCTGAACAAATTATATTTGTACTCACTTACAGGAAGGGCAATGGAAATAAACATTGTGGAATCAATGCTCAGAGGCTGCCTTCAAACAGAATACCACAATTAGATTAGGTTCGAAGTTAGTCTGAAGATTGCACAGAAAAATGTGGGGCACAAGACGGGACGCATCGGCATAGAATGAAGAACGAGTCCAACAGCTGGTGAAGGTTAGTGTTCATCTGCCACGGTGGATCGAGTTATGATAACTGCCATGGGAAGCAAAGAGAAGCTGATGTTTTGGGTGTTAACCCTTCAGAGTAAGAAATAGAAAATAATTCAGCCAATCACTGCCATGATGTAATCAGGTTGACAATGTCATGAAGAATAGATGTCTGCAATATGAAGTTACATGTTCAACGGTTTTTGAAATATCACGTACACAAAAGTACATTGACGGATGATAGGTCGGTCGGACGGAGCTCCTCACTTTAGTGTCCGCAGTCTGATAAGACCGTCTGACAAGACCTCGAAGGGGCAGGGGACAAAAAGGGTCAATGCCTGACACGTCAGTTTGTCCTTGCTTCACATGGCAGTTTGCACACCTCAATTTAATCTATGGGATGAAATGAGCAATTCCATCAGAAGGTGGCATCGAGTCAACTTTGCATGACAGTTTTATATACACAATGCCTTAAAATTGTAGAATTCATCCATAAGACATGCAAAAGCACACAAAGATCATGCCCAGCTTCAGGATAAAAGCACGAGATGAACATTTGATTTTGTTCACCCATTAAAACAAATAATCTGTCAAATGCCTGCAAGAGCCCACAATATATCTATATATACATGCATGATATAGAAACCAGCTTTGTATGACGGTCTCCTGCAAGGTGATGCTTTGTTAGCCCATTTCTGCGGCCTTGCTGACTTCCTGACAATACGCTCTTGTATTGTACGATTGTTCACCTTTCTAATCTTGATTTGTAGGTTTTGAGGCCAGTGTCCATCACTAAATGCAGGAAAACTCCAAGGCCTCATGGGAAAAAAGATTTGAGGCAAGCAATGACACCTTATTAGTAAACCCACAAGTAATACAGGAAAATTTGATTGGTTGTTCACCATGACGTTAACATGCATGTTTGTTTGTACCTCGTCATGCTGTTACAAACAAGGCTGCCAAGGCACTTTTGGCCTCCGAGGTGTCTAGCATAGGTTTTAATCTCGAACTACATTAAAATGGTCATCCCGGTGTTTCACAGGTAGGGCATACCCTTGGAGGTATGTTAAACAAAGTCCCATCTGCCGGCGTTAGCTCATGGACATTAAAGATCCCACAATGTCCTCCGAAGAATAGGCAAACTATTGCCATCAACCTGAACAAATTCCAAATTCCTGCCCTAACCTTAAAGACGTTCCATCATGGCACAGCCACACCCCCAGCAAACGCCATGTGCTGCATATGAGAGAAGAAGTCGTCATGTTATAGGCAAATGGCATTAATACAACAGCATACGGTTCAATTTATACCTCAAAAAACCCTCTGCGGACACCGCATTAGTACAGCAAATGTACTTTATTCAAAGTAAACTTGCAAACAAAACAGCCAAGTTCACGTATCAGTCACAGAAGTGGGTGTGTGTAAAGTGCGAGCAAATTCCATCTGGGACGGCAAATGGGGAATGCGCGAGTGAAAATTTCCTTCCAATTACAGGGGCAGCTTGAACGAAAGGCCATAGGGTGGCGAATTCCATTTAACTGGTTTAGAGGCTCACAACAGCTTGTTAAAGGACAAGCACTGCTTTGGCCAAGGACAAAATAAGAATTTCAACATATAAAGTGTGCACAAGCTTTATCTACAAAAATCACAACTTCACAATGATGCAGTTATTGGCCATTTTGGCAAACAATCCAAGGAAGAAATAATGCATCAAATGATAAATAGTACAGTATCGACCTTTTGCTGCTGCAACATATTGTCTAGTTCAACGGAAGCGTTCCATGACAGTGAACGGTCACCTCAACTTCGGCTCAATAAATCTGCAAAGACGAAGACAAGTTATGAGCTCCACATGTCATCTCAATGAAAGTTAGATAAAAATGTTGTCCCTTCACAAAAACCCACTTATAGTTGGGGGAAGATGCGCATTCAAAATTGAAGGCACCACTAACTGGGGTATAGGTACGCAGTAGGCAAGGCTCAAGTCTGCTTCGATCACAGAGTGGTCTTTGTCCAGGACTGTGTGGGCATCGCACGACTGCAGTATGCACAATGCAGAATCAAGTGATCTCCGCCACAATCCCATTTGGAGGATAACGCCCCTGGTAATCGATGCTGGACGAAGATCACGTGGCGGTCGAGACCGACCTGAGCCTTACCCACTGTGAAGCTACACTAGTCAGGGTCACCTTCGGATTTGAATGTCATACTTTGGATCAGAGTTTCAAAATGCAAAGGCACATCCAATTTGAAGATCACCGTAAAGCCATTAATTGGTTACAGAAAAGGCAATCCTGTGCATAATGGAGCAGCCACGACTAGATAAAGCTAATCCGGGAAATAAACGACAAAAGAGAAATCATTACAATCCTTGCAGCTGTGTTTTTAAGAGATCAATTCCAACACTAGATTTCCACCCCAACCAGAACAGACAGGGTTTGGGATACCAGAGATGTTGACTTCTAATCTTTCGGAGTGGTTGACATTCGTTACTTAACTCAAAACAGCTCATTACAAATAAATTTCGGTCCCATGGTCACTGAATATCGACTTGCTTTCCATTCGGGTCGTACCATCATGGGTCGTGCCTTCAAAATGACTGGCGACCTTTGCACCTTGGCAGCGTAGACTCCACTGGAGATTGAAACCAATTCGTCTGCAACAATTTATTTGTGAAAATTGACCAACATTCAAAATGAACCACAAATTGCTGCACAATTTGCAAAAAGTGAATGAATTTCAATCCATTTATTCACTCATCGAATACAAAACCACCAAGCTGGTCACCAAAACTCGATGCAAAACGTGTACAAAGCACGGCGCGGGATAACGGGAACATCCCCGTGCCAAGCTTTGCTAAATCCTTGTTAGAAATACCTATGGTGAATGCATACCCAATAGTATTTCATTGCATAACTGTTGTGCTGTTTATTCGTCATTTGCTGGGAGGTACATGGTACTTTGGTTGTGACCAAGCCATTGACGTGGTGTACGCACACAAAATTCAGGAAAATTAGATTGAAACTGAATCAGATGTTGAAAAGGAACAAACGCCATATTAAAGAAAAAGTTATGGGTAAACTATACCATGCCACATACTTTGTACTTCACTTGCACAAGTCTTCACCTGTGCAGCATGCAGCAGGGACAAGGGGGGGAAAAAGGGTGCAGGTGTGGCGAGTGCGGAACTTAGATCTGCTGCGTAGAACGATACAGGGTTCCACGGGTCAGAGGAAAAGAATGTAGAACCCATCAATTCATCTGCAGACAGCAACATACGGATATTTTACGATAAATGGTCACAAATGCAAAGTAATTGAAGTATATAAAGATGGAAGACAGCATTTTAAAAGAAAACGGTCATTGGGCCACCCTCCCCCCTCCCATAACCCCTACCCCCCCTCCCACTCCTCCCCCAGAACAACACATTTTATGTTCAAGTTGTTTAATTATTCGAAACTGAAGGCACCACAAGACTAGACTAGACCAGGTACTTAAGGCGAATGCAGCTGGAGATGGTAGCACCTTAATTTTTATTTATTTATTATATAGATCTTCCCAGCTACAACCATCCTTTTGCATACTGTACTTGATTGAACACGACCCCCAAACGTACAACTCCACAGTATGCAGGGCTCTGTTTCCAGTGTCCCATATAAAACAACTTCATACCCACCCAGAGACTCCACACTACACCTCCCCCTTTACCCATTAATTTACTCCCCCATATTGCCTGGGCACTGCACCCTGAATATGCCCCCAAGTTTGGCGTTAAAAGTCGAACCTGAACCGACTGGGTTTTCATACAGAGGGATGTTAATGTTAAAATGCATTAAAACCAACAAATGCGACTATGATAATTCGCTCACTTTGTCAAAACAATATGACCGTAACCATCCCAACGTCCTAATAGAGGACTTTTTTGTTTCTTAAATCACTGACCACCACCATGTTTCAACTCATTCTGTCCAGTGGTTTAGGATTGCATACAAAACAGTATTATACAAAGTTAGTAATACATATATATATATATTATAGTTTACTTGCAGAGAGGATGCACTTAATTTTATTAGTCCAACCCCTACATATTGCAAGACTGGGTTTTGCAAACACTGGGTCTGTTTGTCTGTACAGGCCATTTTTGAGCTTTTATCATCAGTTTTTCAACAAACCATTACGAGAGTATGGCGAAAATAATTAAAAATTGGTTCAAAATGTCAAAGGGTAAAGTCACAGTGTGTACAAGTGGGCATCACCAGCCCACCAGCCCTTCTGCTATGCTCCAGCCATTATTTTTTTTTTTTTTTTTTTAAATACAGTGGAACCCAACATTTTCAGGGGTTTCTTGAAACCTAGCATGGATCCGTGAATGTCAGGGCATTGTTTAAATGGGAAAAAGGGGGTTAGGTTCAAGGCAGTTCATGATTCAAAAGGGAAAGTTTTTTAAACTAATCTTACTATAATTCACCAAATGTCCGTCCGTCCGTTCGAAGGTACCGCAAAAACGGCTCAACCGATCGCAACGATATTTTGGGTGGGTATTTCTGGGACCCCTGGGAGTAAAATAGGCTATATTGTTTTTCCTATTTTCGAGTTTTTCCAAACACGATGGAATAATATTTTCCGATATGAACAGTGATGTGGCTTTTGTTGAAATTCTACAAATACTGTTTATTCTACGTACCAGGAGAGAGTAGATTGACTCCTGATGAACTCTTTCTATATAAACGTGCGGCTCCAAAGTAACATGGCAGCATGTGCAAAGCGACTGAGAAACAGGTGTTGTGGCCGCTTCCGTTTTGCAGAATTCAATCTTTTTTCAAAATGGGCGCCATGTACTGTTTAGATTTTGATGATTTGCGTGTGATACGATTCAACGGATGTTTATATGAATCGTTTAAAATTAAAAAAAGCTTTCAATTTCTGATATTTTGCCTTTTCATTTGGGCTTCCCAATTGAAGCCCTGTCCATAGGGCGGGTACCGTTGCTAGTGCACTTAATTAAAGTTTCATTGGCAAGTCAAACATTCAATATCGACGTCCATGACCTGTGCAACGACTTTGGCACTGGGTGCTGCACTAGCCGCAACATTTTCACGAACCGCCTTCTCATTTTTACCCTTACCAGAGGAGAGGGTATTGCATTTGAGTCCGTTTGTGTGTGTTTGTTTGTTACTTGCCGGAAAAGATTCCGGCAAGTATGTTGATCTGTTCGTTTGTCTTTGTCTGTGTCTTTGTCTGTTTGTTTGTCTGTCTGTTTGTCTGTTTGTCTGTCTGTCTGTCTGTCTGTCTGTTTGTTTGCAGCACTACGTCTACACCGTTGCACGTAGAATCGCCAAACTTTGCACACATATTGGTCTTGCCCAGGAATAGACTGTGCCCAATTGATGACGTCATCGGTAACGTGGTTCGGCCGCCATCTTGGAAAAACCGAAAAACTTTGCACCACTATATCTCCAAAAGTGCTGAACAGAAAAAATTGAGACATGGCTCATTGTAAAGAACTCTCCATGGGGAATAAAATATGTTAATGATGATGTCATAGGTCACGTGGTTCGGCCGACATATTTGTCTTAAATGGCCGATAAAAAAGTGAATTCCGGCAAGTCCTCTGACCGATTTTTCATTTGTCTGTTTGTCCGCACAGAATAAATATGATTTTCTCTGCAACCGTCGGTCCGATTGACAGGAAATTTTCACAATAGGTGCAACTCCACCTGTAGAATTCTTAATGATAATTATGACGTCATCGGTCACGTGGTTCAGCCGCCATCTTGTAAAAATCGAAAAAAATTGCACCTCTGCCCCAGAGAGCACTGAATAGAAAAAATTGAGACATGGCTCATTGTAAAGAACTCTCCATGGGGAATAAAATATGTTAATGATGATGTCATAGGTGCCTCCATTATGACGTCATAATTCGACAAGTACAAAACTTCATCTGATCAAGATGAAATTTATTGAGCGTCATGTAGGCATAAATTGGTGGAGAAAAAAATAATAATAATGATGGTCATCGATCACGTGGTTCGGCCGCCATATTTGTTTTAACACAAAAGCCTTAAAATCCACTGAAAATACATCCTGGCGAGGGTTTGCAATCTCCAATTGCTCTTTTTCTTGTTCTTCATGTATTGGACATTGGACTCGGTCATACCATAATGTCTGCCAACCTCTTGCTAGTCGCTCAGGCAACTCCACTTTCTGGCTTAAGCTCAACTTTTTTCTGCCTCTTAAGATTAGACACATCTCCTGCACTACTCTTACACTTAGGATCCATGATTGATTTTAAAACAATAAGCAACAAAATAAAACAAGCACAAAAGTTCACGATCATGCAGATTCACAGTGGGACACGGCTGCGGGATGAGAAGAGAGTTAGGCCCAGGACATAGTGCGCCGACGGACCCGTGCAGGGGATTGTGGGTTTGGGATTATCACAAAGGGATTGTGGATAGATGGAGGAAGGGTGGGTAGTGACAATCATTTGTGGAGAATGGTCCATTGTGGGTGGGGGTTTAATGTATATTATATTAATTGATAATAATAATAATATATTAATTGTTCATCAATCCATTATCAAGTCCATTATGCCCACAAATAACATGAGTAGCTGGCTCACAGGGGCTGTGAAAGTAGAGACAGTACACATTTTTAAAACCACGAATAGCTGGGCTCCACAAGTTGCAGATCTGCGAATGTCGGGCGTTTACTGGAATCGCTTCCGTATTTCTTTATTTTGTCCGCCTGCATTTTGAGATGCTTTGGACTTTTGCCATCAAATTCTCAACAAACCAGTCATCAAGTTTCATCTTTGGTCGAATTAGAACAAAGAACACCAATTCATATTTTTACTCTTTTTACCCTAGCCACCAAAGGTGGAGGGAGGTTACGTTTTCACCTCTGTCTGGTTGACAATGAGCAGGATATCATTTAAATAGTTGTGGCCGGATTTGGATGAAACATGGTGGACAGGTTGGGCGTGTGACAAGAATTAATCGATTACATTTGGTGAAGATACGAATTCGGATTGAAGAACTTTTTTTCTTTTTTAATTCTACGATTCTTCACCATTGAGAGATGGGGCCAAAAACGACAAAACATGACATTTCAAAATGCTGTGGACAGATGACAAAAAAAAAAAAAAAAAAAAAAATTGTGGATGAGTTTGATATTCGCTCATTTCCGTTGGACAAGAGCATTCGCTCATTTCCCTTGAGCATTCGCTCATTCTATGGGTATGAACACTTGGTAGGTTATGATCCTGCTCTGAAAATACCTCCGTAATGCTTTAATTATTTGGCATTTTTGTGGTCGTTTCTGTAAGCTTTATTGCTCGATATTTCCATACTGCTTGTATGAACCAATATTCTTTATGATTTTGTTACCCTGCGCTTGTGAAGCGAAAAGCAGGGTTAGGTGATTGGTTGCGTACGTGTGGCCTATGTGCGTGTCCACATTTTAAAAACTCATTTTCTCAGCAACCGTTGGTCCAATTGACCCGAAATTTTACCTTAAGAGCACCTCCGCCTGTGGAATTTTTTGGTATTCATAATTACGTCATAGGTCACATGGTACAGGCGCCATCTTGGAAAAAATTTGCACCTCTATATCTCTAAACCACTTCATGGAAAAAACGAGGCTCATGTCAACTACTCTCCATGGGGAATAACATATGCTAATGATGATGTCATCGGTGCCTTCGTTATGACATCATAATTTGACAAGTATAACGCTTCAACCATTAAGTATGAAATTTTTATGCACGATAAGTATGCATGAAATTTTCAGTATAGCAGCATCTCCTCCTGCAGAATTTGTGAATGATAATTATAAAGTCATTGGTCATGTGGTACAGGCACCATCTTGGAAAAACCGAAAAACATTGTACCTCTATCTCCAAAACTGCTCCATGGGAAAAAATTGAAACGTGGATCATTGTAAAGAAATCCGCATGGGGGAATAATTGTTAATGACAACATTGCTGCCTTAATTATGATGTCATAATTTGACAGAGACAATGCTCAGTCTGATCAGCTTGAAATTTAGCGTGATCTACACAACAATTATATTAGAGAATATAAATTTATGATGTAATCGCTCACGTGGTCTGGCAGCCATATTGAATCAAAGAAACAGAAACCCTTCAAAAACAGAAGAGTTGGCTCGCACCAAGTTGACTGCACCGGGTAAGTATTATGTCGGTGGGGTAGGGATATATCGATTTAGGTAGATCTGCATAGGTCGGTGCTCCGATGATCATGATCGTGGGTAGCAAGAACCATCTCAATGTAAATAAGTAGAGGACCTGTCTAGCCTGTATGTCGGATTAAGTGCATCTTCGTCCCCATTATGAGGAATGGGGCATGTTAAGTAGTTGTAGGGATTATGCTAATTCCCCGGTGTCAAACCTGTGATCATCCATGTGTCCCGTATGGCAATGCACAATAGACATTAGTTAGGCCCATTAGCGCACACACTAATTAATCCCCCTCCGCCACAATAACAATGGAACTGACCGGAGAAACAGTCAGGAAGCGGCCGTGCATTGCACACCATGGTGATGGAACATTGAGCAGGCAGGCAATGGACACACTCAGAGGAGCAGCAATTGGTCAAGGAAAAGGGCGAGTAAGAAGCAGGCCTCTGATTGGTGGAGTGGGAGAAGACTTGTGATTGGCCGGGGGAGGGGCAAGAAGCTTCCCTCAGATTGGAGGAGAGCGCGAGTCGCTCAGCGAATGGTGGGGGACTGATGGGGAGGGACATTCGGGTGGTCAAGGAGTGACGCGCTGATTGAAGGAAAAGGGCCAGTGACGTCAGAGGACGAGCCAGACCACGAACCGCGAGCCGACATTTTCTGGTCTCGTGTTGGATGCGATAGCGAATTGTCGTGGACAGAGATATTCTCTCTCCCTTTGTTCTTCTGATTCTGGACACCATAACGAACGGTCGCATTTTGGCACGCCAGCATCGATGTCCCCTTCTTCTTCTTCTTCTTGTTCTCTGAATTACTTTGTGCCTGGACGTCCTTCCCCTCACCGTAGACGCTTTTCTTTGGTTCTCCTTCTGCCCTCACGCCTTCCTTCACCCTCGACTCTCTCTCCCTTCGGATTCGAACATTGGGTGCAACGCACTGTGACCGTGCCGAATCCGGGAGGACATTGCACGGCTGTGGAGACGGATTGCACGCCTGCTCACTCGCTTGGCGCAAGAGGCCTTATCGAGGCCTAGTGAATGGAGGCGCGTCGGGGCCTTGTTCCCGTCAACTGGAGCCGCGTTGGGCGACTGCGCTCAGAGCCTGACATCCCTGACACTCCAGATAGAGCTAAGCCAGCACCAACACGCACCCGACGAGTTTTCTTTCACATCCTCCCCATCTGTACGTGTTCGAAGTCTGTATATAGGTGCACTCATTAGGGGTTTTAGACATCGTCGCGTTCTTTGTTCTCAGGGTCTGGCAATAAAGCCGTGTTATTTTTGTACATATAAAATCCTTGTTCGTGAGTTTAATTTCCTGCAGGTTGAAGACTGCGCGTTCTGCCGCTTCTTCTTCTTCCCTTCTCATCCCATGCTTGCCGAGTGAAATCCGTATTTGGTCTTCGCCTCAAAGTAAGCCGATTGGTCATCCGTAGGTGCTCTGTGTTAATAGAGCCATCCACACGACAGTCTATGAATACCATCAAGTTCATTCTGGAATAAAATGGCATTCTTTGGGAAAGTTGGCGTCGCGCTCATGTTCATACATACATCCGTCGGCATGTTACTACTGGTCACCAAGCGCGACACTCAGGACATGACTTTTCAACTAGTATAACCATGGTGATTGTGAATACTGCTTCTCCTTTAGCGTTTTAATATGTCAACATTCAGTGCATTCTCTGAATCCTCTAAAAGAGGATTTTAACACTTAAATGTAATCAGGAAAATGATTTCCAGCTTAATGTGGCTCTCAGCATCTATCAGTGATAAGACGCATGGGCCAAGCAGGTTCTAATGTGTGAAAAATCTCCATCTCTTTTTGTCCCCAGCTCCTCCGACAAGATCGGAGACGGGAGACATTAGAACGAGCTCCGCCCGAACGACTGATCATCCATCCATGTACTTTTGTGTACGTGACATTACAAAAACCGTTGAACATTTTCGAACGGATCCTCTCACATAGTCCGATGTAAACACCAATATTTTCAAGCCACGCATAATCAACGACGTCTTTGTAATAAAAAGACAAAATCAATCCGGTCACTCTGTGGGCACAAACATTCGCCAGATGTCCCCACAAATTTAACATCTGTGGTAAAATGCGACAACGTCGCTAAATCCCTAAAAATCATGTGATTTTCCAAAAAAAAAAAAATCTTTCAGTTGTGTGTTAGACAGCACAAGTGACTGGAAATAAATGAAATCATTCGTCGAGTAAAAATTTGAAATAAGCTTTTTGGGGCAGAAAATATATCATGACGATAGATTTTTTTGGAAATAATTATGAGACGTGAAATCCACAAAAATCATCTGATTTTTCTCCAAGTACGAGATAAAGTTTCAAAATGCAAACAAAATGTAAATACAATTGGTTAAATATTGGTTAAGCTGAAGGTAACCCCACCGCCACCACTTCCATCCCCAACGAACTTCCACTCCGATAGTCTCCAAACACCCACCAGATTTGTGCATACACACCTGCCACACACCTTCCCAAACCAACCCCACAAAAATGACCGTTTATGACAGTAGCGGGTAAAGGCCGTGTAGGAAGTATGAATGCTCCAAGACACCGATAGATGCTCACATGGGTCCCTGGGAAAGAAGGAAGTTCCGATCGCAGGACTCAGTGGGGTGAACAAAGTGGGGGAAGGAGTCGTGCGGGGTTTTCCGGAGCGGGTGTTTGCCCGAGCAAACTCCAACCGCATCGTCCGAGGGCTCTCTGGGTCAAAGCGCACCCCCTGGTGGAGACAAACAACAAAACAAGGTAAATTAAGTGAACCTTCCTTGAGCACACCTGCCCGTGCAGAGCGAGCTCAAACCGGTCGTCCGACGACCTTTAAAGCGAGACGTGAAGCTAATGACCTACACCAAAAGGTAGCCAAGTGAGACCTCCACGAGTGTGTATATGCAGCTCTGTACATTGGAGACCATTCGAGGAGAAAAATTCCATCAATAGCAGGCCAAGAGGGCTCGGCTAATTCATATTTCAGAGGTGAACAAATAAAAAGGTGCGAAACAAAAACACCAGGTGTGCGTCCATGCATTCCGTAGCAATCCTTACATTGAGCGAGTTCAGCGCCTTCTCAGCATTGGGACGTTTATCAAACATTACGAACCCCACTGGCTGTGACGAGGGGTTGGAGGACAAAAACACAGCCACCACAATGTGTGAGATGGAAATTAGATATGGGGGGGGGGGGGGTGGGGGGCGAGGAAAGCATTATATGGGGAGGATGGACAAAGTATTGTATTGGGAGGACGGGGGGGGGGGGCGGAGAACATGGTACTGTATGGGGAGAATGAGGGGCGAACAAATTATTATATGGGGAGGATGGGGGGGCGGACAAAGTATTATATGGGGGGGATGGGGTGGCGGACAAAGTATTATATGGGGAGAATGAGGGGGCGAACAAAGTATTATATGGGGGGGGGGGGATGGGGTGGCGGACAAAGTATTATATGGGGGGGATGGGGTGGCGGCCAAAGTATTGTTACAGATACGGCTTTGATGGTATGGTGGGCCGAGCGGGATGGCCGCCGTATCCGTACAAGTTACCCGATTGTACTCGAACGTCGACGAAGCCGCGCTATGCTGGCTCAATAAGGAAAAGAAGACACCCGGCTGGATTATAATCACACAATACGACACCAGGGGTTCAGTTCTCAAGACCTCCGGAGGAGGTTATATTAAGGCGGAAAAGGTTAGATTACAGGGACAAGAGGGAAACATAGGAAGGTGGGCACTTAGACACAACCTTATATTAACCCTAGACAGACCACAGATAAACGGGACAACGCTGACTCACACGGGGTTTGATGGCCAGGAAAGCGGGTAGTCGATGGCTCAGGTGCACCTGTGCTCAGGGCAGGATCACGTACGGTGGGGTCCAGAGATGCTGGTGTGGTCGCTCAGCGCTCGTGGGTCGCGACTTTGGTGGAGATGCCGGGGAGGTCGCTCAGCGCTCGGGAGGGTGGCGTCTTGTCTTTCCAAGCTCGGGGCGCATCTCACGTCACGTCCGGCGCGGGGCCGCGTATATCCGGCGGGGAGTCACGCCCTCGCTCGTTAGCTCCGCCCCATATGGCATCGGCCCATGGCTTCTCATTGGGTGCGGGGGTTACTGGCTCCGCCCTTGACGAGGGGCCGACAGGGAGCCCCCTTCTGGGTAACCCCGTCGAGCACATGTTCAATGGCGGCCAACCGAGCCGGAGTGAGGACGCAAAGCCGCTGTTGTTGTGGTTGTTGTTGGAGCTTGAGATGATGGGAAGAGATGCGGGGAGGTATGGGAAGGTCCTAAACTCCTACTGGTGCCATATCATCACATTCTGGTGCAACGAAGAGTCATAATTAATGGAAACAAGTCCTTAACTGACATAGATTAAGAATAACTAGCAAGATGTCCTATAATGGTCTACGTGTGGTGCGGGGGACCTGGGCACGACATTTAATGGGGGAATGAAGGGGAAGATCGGCTCTAATGGGTGTTGTTTACAGACAATGGGACTAGGGAATGGGGTAAGGGGAGAGTTGGGGAGTATCGGAGAAGATAGGGGAATATTTACAAGCGGATAT
The DNA here is from genome assembly GCF_964187855.1 of Myxine glutinosa. Taxonomy (NCBI): domain Eukaryota; kingdom Metazoa; phylum Chordata; class Myxini; order Myxiniformes; family Myxinidae; genus Myxine; species Myxine glutinosa. Next base: position 56,340,545 of record NC_136266.1, on the reverse strand, counting down.
GGAGGTCAAATTCCATATTCGCAACATTGCACCCTTCTCTACCCTCGGGGCGTCCCGACCCGATAAATTTTTACCTACTTTAGTGTGGCACGCAATGTAGTTCCCTCTACTATTAACTCTACCCTGAGTGCGACAGTTTTACAGATATTCACAAATGAGTAAATATGTCCCCCTGCGACGTTGCACCCTTCTCCTCTCAGAAACACACCCACAGGATAACCGAATCCGGAAAGAATCCTCAAACTAAACATACAGCCGGTAGGGAGCATTATTTACAAGACTACGCTGATATTTACACTACGATCCAGGACCTGTCTTTGGAGGAACACATGCAGATGTTATGCATAGAGAGAGCGCGCTTGCCAACATCGATACACCAACCCACGAGTGCTCTGTGGCCGACGGCCTTTAATAACGTGCAGAGCACCCTTCCCGAGCATCAAAAGCACCACCCCACCACCAATCGGTGCAGTCACCATTGTTCATTGGAATAAAAATAAATGCGACAACCCCTAACCCTGCAGGTGTCTCTTGCTCTTCTTGTGGTGCACTTGGTGGTAACTAAAAGTGGTTCACCTGTATGGCATAGGTGCCACGTTGACCCATAGGTCCATCCCCGGGTGGTGCTTGGCCGCAAACGAACTGCGGTCCATTGTGGGTGGCCACAAACATTGCGGTCCATATGGTGTATCGATCCAGGCAGCCAACAGCGAAAGTGCAGGCCCACAACTGCGTAGCCAGCACCTCTCTTTCCTCTCTCTCTACCCCAAAGCCAGATCCTCGGAGGTGGGAGACAAAAACAAGACAAGTGAGCAAGGTGGTAAGGGCGCAAAAGTGCACGCAATGCAAGGTGATGCACACTGGGGGCACATGGGAACCAGGTGAGACAGGTACGTTCCTACCGTACGCCCCCCCCACCAGGTAACCTACATGGCCCCTCCCTTACCCCTTACTGTATCAACAAAACACAACACTACCCATAAACATCTACTTTACAAATCCACAAACATCCCTACTGTCTTCCCCGTTCCTCCCACATACCAAATTCGTCTTCTCTCCCTCCTAACCAATCAAATTTGCCATTTTCAACTCCCATCAAAATTTGCCATTTTCAACTCAACATCAAAATTTGCCATCACCAATTCATCATCAGTCCCTCCTAGGGAGGGAGAGATGGAATCACCCCAATGTCTCATCCACGTCGTGATGCGTCTCACAAATCCAACAGCAATTCTCATTTCTGCAACACAAACAAAGAAAACACAGGTGTGGAGTCATCATCATCACCACAGGTAAGTGGCTGCGTATGGTGCGACAGGTTCATCAATCCTAACTATTTCCTAAATGACTTTAACAACTTTACACTACCCGGGGTCTTTCTCCGGCCAACCCATTGGCCCTCTTACACTATGGGTTCTAAAAACCAATTCCCATTGGCCAAACTGTGGTGCTCTTCAATTTGGGGTCTCACTCCCCCGATTCATCTCCCGGTGCCCTCGCACAATTTCTGGGCTGCGGCGTGTACCTCTCCCAGTGGGTCTACCCACCTGCACACCTCCACCACTGCAGTTGCCTCCGAGCTTACCTGCTCCTCACCCTAACCTAACTACCTGGGGAAGGCCCTCTGGCTCTCTCCCCACTCCGTGCCCTCTCTGGCACTGGGCTGCCCGATCCACACCCGGGATCCTCAGGCACCCACTCACAACTACCGGCTCCCAGAGCCCACCTGCGGCCTCACCTGGCCGACATCCTCACAGTGGTGGAGTGCCCAACCAACTACACACACTAACAGGCTACACGCCCAGCCATTTCCACAACACTAATGCACCCATTCACAACACCATTCTGCAACCGCACCACAAATGCCAATATCCAACCACAATTTACCTGCACCCTCTACCTAACACTTACACTACCCGCCCCGGGTACTCGTGAAAGGGGTCCACTCTTCCCCCATCCACACCTTCGCACCATGCACACCACTCCGTACCACTTACTCCAACTCTCTCCACACACCTGTACCTGCACACCTGTGCTCTCACACCTGGTGCCACCGGCACCCTTCTCTCCCCAAGCGCATTCGCGCTGATCCACAACACTCACTACTCATACACTACTCCACACACCTGTCCAGTTGCACACCTGTGCAATCACACCTGTTCAATCCTCACACACACAGCATCATCTCAGCTAACTACTCCCTTCTGAAACTTGCGCTTCCCAGTCGTCCCTTTAAACTATTGCGCTCCCACGTCATTATCAACCACACTAATCTACCTGCGTCCCCACTACAGGTATCAGTCACTAACTAACCTTAACGTTACCTAAGGTCATCTTCGCTAGATCCCTACACACCATATCCTAACCCACCCGGGCTAGTTTTCACTGCCATACACCCCATAAGCTATTGCTCCTTTGCCCCCACATGGGAAGGGTGGCAGGGATGCCATCCCACCACATCGGGGGTCTCTCACTACCAATTTTGCACATCAAATTTCAACAAATCAAAAATTTGGCCAATCACTGCCCATCATCTGCCAATCACTACTGCCAATCCTTTGCCAATCATCTAATTTTGTTTTTCTCTAATTTTGGGTCCAAAACACTAACCTCATCACCCAGTCTACTCACTAATACCTCTCGGTGCGCCAATTCCTGTCCAAAGCCCGGCTTCGTAAAGCCAAGCAATGGATGCTGGTTGTTTTGTGCCAGCGGCTGGATGCGTCCGGCACTCGGTGCAGGGACGGGGGCTTACCCGGGCCGAGATCCCACGCATCACCTCGGCGTGGAGCCATCCAATGCCCCGATCTCGACCTGCCGGCACGTCTCACCAAAAAGTGGTCGCCATGACGACCCTTTCTATCGGGCTGCCAGCTCCGCCTAGTGGAGCACAGACGCGGCCGTTCAAAGCGAGGCCCAGCACGCACCGAGGGCCCGATTCGGCTAAAAGTCGACCTAACCTTTAACCCGGTCACCGTCGATGCTTCACCTGCTTGCTTACACCCCGCAGCCCGTTCCTTGCTCACACATCCAGCCGTGCCCATGCTCCTCGTACCTTTCCTTACACACCCAGGTACACCCATTCCACTCACAGCCTTGGTCACACACCTGACCACCGAACACTTTGGCACACATTCGTTGGTCGCACACCTCACCAAAACACCGCTTCGCGCCCCCTCCTCTGTCACCTCCTCTGTGACAATCACAGGTGTGCCCTCATTCGCACACCCAACCACGTGCCTCACCACCAACTCCAGCGTGCATTCCCACTCACGCTCTACCATTCCAGGTGTGCATCCTTCCATCCCAGGTGTACATCCTCGCTCACCTGTCACAACTAACTCACGCTCCATGTCACTCTCACTACTTTCACCTCCATTCCTGACAGCGCACTCACCCTTACTCTTGACAGCACACTCTTTCCCCATGCACCTGTCCGTCACACACCTTTCTCGCGCACACTCTCCCGTTACACCCTCTGTAACACTCACCACAGGTGGACACTCTTCCTTACTTCTGACAGCGCACTCTTTCCTCATGCACCTGTCCGTCACACACCTTTCTCGCGCACACTCTCCCGTTACACCCTCTGTAACACTCACCACACCGCGCTTCCACGTGCTCCCTCGCACACTCGCTACGACCGACTCACTCTCGCCAGCACCCTCACTCCTTGGCACGCACTTTTTCCTCACACACCCCAGAGTCGGACTTTCTTGCACACCTCCTTTTTCGCACACCAGACCTGTCACACACCTCACCAACGGCCTTTCACGAACACCCGGGTCTATCTCGACCCCCAAGCTTCTTAAATCACCTGGCGCATCATACGCACGACCATATTGGTCACCACTTACACCGGGTCCTCTTCCTCTTCGCTTCTCCTCCATCACCTGCGAATCCCTCATCCGGTTAATGAGCACATCACGATCCAAACACAGACTTTGGACCAATTCTTTTATCTCCTCTTTTATCTCCTTGTTATCTCCTCTCCGTCGCTTCTTAATTTCGCTCACCCCTTCTTCCACTTCTTCTAATTTTTGCTTCATCTCTTTTATTCCCCGGTACGTCTCCTCAAGCTCGTCCTCCAAGGCTACCTTGACCGTTTCCAGGTGCGTCCTCACCTGCCGGTCCTTCGTCTCCATTACCTCTATCACCTCGTCCAACCTCGTTGTCAGTCCCTCACGTACCATCTGACATTCCCTCTTTGTCGCTATTAAGTCGTTTTTTATTTCGTTTTGTGTCGCTTTCAACCCTCCTAATACCGCAGTGTTCCTTTGAACCTGCTCCACTAACTCCGTCTGTCCCACCGTCAGCTGCTCCACCTCCTGCGTCAGGTCCTCTATGCCCCCTTGTAACTTTACAGTCCCCTTTCTCACCTCCTTTTCCATGTGCTCCTCACAGTGCCTCACCTCCTCGCGCACTCCTCCGACCTCCTCACTCACTCCTCTTCTGATCTCCTCTCCCATCACTTGCATCTCCTGCCCAGATGCCACCCTCATCTGCTCCATTTCCTCCCTGTGAGCATCCAGTTTGGTTTCTACCCCCATTCTGACCCCCTCTATCTGCTGCTCCATTTGTTTAACTTCCCTTTCCGCTTGGTCCCTCATGTCCCTCAATTTGCCTTCCATACTGTTTTCTAACCCCTCTAGCCCTTTTTGCATCCCTTCCATTTGATTCTCTTGAGCGGCCATTCTGTTTTCTACCCCCGTTAACCCCTCCTGTATTTCCCCTAATCTATCGTCTAATTTCCCAAATTTCATGTCTAATCCCTTAAAATTATTGTCTAATCCCTTAAAATTATTGTCTAACCCCTCACTGGTACCCCTCGCTTCGTCCCTCATTACCCCCAATTGCTCACCCTGAGCATCCATCCGGTTCCCCATTTGTCCCATTTTGGCTTCTAGCCTGTCCATAAGGGCCCCCATTTGCAGGAGGAAAAGGTTCGGATCCACCAGGGGCGCTGTCACGGTCGCCGGCGCGGTGACCAGCGAGGCGCCATTTCGCGCGTCTGCTACCCCCGCTGTTTCGCTCTCCTCACGTGTCTCAATTTGGTCCTGGACCGACCCTGCTTCACTCTCCCCTACCGGACCCCAGCCGTCTTGATCCGCCATAGCGCGACCTTCAAAATTCGAGTTTCGTAAAACAAATTCGAAATTTCGCCGTTATAATTTCGCGCGGGAAACGCGCTCCGAATCGATTTTCCCTCCCAAAATTTGGGCCTAACTAATTTAGTCCCGGGTTCGAATCCCACTCCTGACACCAATTGTTACAGATACGGCTTTGATGGTATGGTGGGCCGAGCGGGATGGCCGCCGTATCCGTACAAGTTACCCGATTGTACTCGAACGTCGACGAAGCCGCGCTATGCTGGCTCAATAAGGAAAAGAAGACACCCGGCTGGATTATAATCACACAATACGACACCAGGGGTTCAGTTCTCAAGACCTCCGGAGGAGGTTATATTAAGGCGGAAAAGGTTAGATTACAGGGACAAGAGGGAAACATAGGAAGGTGGGCACTTAGACACAACCTTATATTAACCCTAGACAGACCACAGATAAACGGGACAACGCTGACTCACACGGGGTTTGATGGCCAGGAAAGCGGGTAGTCGATGGCTCAGGTGCACCTGTGCTCAGGGCAGGATCACGTACGGTGGGGTCCAGAGATGCTGGTGTGGTCGCTCAGCGCTCGTGGGTCGCGACTTTGGTGGAGATGCCGGGGAGGTCGCTCAGCGCTCGGGAGGGTGGCGTCTTGTCTTTCCAAGCTCGGGGCGCATCTCACGTCACGTCCGGCGCGGGGCCGCGTATATCCGGCGGGGAGTCACGCCCTCGCTCGTTAGCTCCGCCCCATATGGCATCGGCCCATGGCTTCTCATTGGGTGCGGGGGTTACTGGCTCCGCCCTTGACGAGGGGCCGACAGGGAGCCCCCTTCTGGGTAACCCCGTCGAGCACATGTTCAATGGCGGCCAACCGAGCCGGAGTGAGGACGCAAAGCCGCTGTTGTTGTGGTTGTTGTTGGAGCTTGAGATGATGGGAAGAGATGCGGGGAGGTATGGGAAGGTCCTAAACTCCTACTGGTGCCATATCATCACATTCTGGTGCAACGAAGAGTCATAATTAATGGAAACAAGTCCTTAACTGACATAGATTAAGAATAACTAGCAAGATGTCCTATAATGGTCTACGTGTGGTGCGGGGGACCTGGGCACGACATTTAATGGGGGAATGAAGGGGAAGATCGGCTCTAATGGGTGTTGTTTACAGACAATGGGACTAGGGAATGGGGTAAGGGGAGAGTTGGGGAGTATCGGAGAAGATAGGGGAATATTTACAAGCGGATATGGAGGTCAAATTCCATATTCGCAACAGTATTATATGGGGAGGATGGGGGGGGGCGGACAAAGTATTAAATGGGGGGATGGGGTGTCGGACAAAGTATTATATGGGGAGAATGAGGGGGCGAAGAAAGTATTATATGGGGAGGATGGGAGGGGCGGACAAAGTATTATATGGGGAGGATGCGGGGGGGAGGGCTGGGGACAAATTCGTACATGGGGAGGATGGGGGGTGGACAAAATATTATATGGGGAGGATGGGGGAAGCGGACAAAGTATTATATGGGGAGGATGGGGGGAGCGGACAAAGTATTATATGGGGAGGATGGGGGGAGCGGACAAAGTATTATATGGTGAGGATGGGGAGAGCGGACAAAGTATTATATGGGGAGGATGGGGGGAGCGGACAAAGTATTATATGTGGAGGATGGGGGGAGCAGACAAAGTATTATATGGGGAGGATGGGGGGAGCAGACAAAGTATTATATGGGGGAGGACAAAGCATTATATGGGGGGGATGGGGTGGCGGACAAAGTATTATATGGGGAGAATGAGGGGGCGAACAAAGTATTATATGGGGGGGGGGGGGGGATGGCGTGGCGGACAAAGTATTATATGGGGAGAATGAGGGGGCGAACAAAGTATTATATGGGGAGAATGAGGGGGCGAACAAAGTATTATATGGGGAGGATGGGGGGGGGCAGACAAAGTATTATATGGGGGGGATGGGGTGGCGGACAAAGTATTATATGGGGAGAATGAGGGGGCGAACAAAGTATTATATGGGGGGGGGGGGATGGCGTGGCGGACAAAGTATTATATGGGGAGAATGAGGGGGCGAACAAAGTATTATATGGGGAGAATGAGGGGGCGAACAAAGTATTATATGGGGAGGATGGGGGGGTGGACAAAGTATTATATTGGGAGGATGGGGGGGGCGGAGAACATAGTCCTGCATGGGGAGAATGAGGGGGCGAACAAAGTATTATATGGGGAGGATGGGGGGCGGACAAAGTATTATATGGGGGGGATGAGGGGGCGAACAAAGTATTATATGGGGTGGCGGAAAAAGTATTATATGGGGAGAATGAGGGGGCGAACAAAGTATTATATGGGGAGAATGAGGGGGGTATTATATGGGGAGGATGGGAGGGGCGGACAAAGTATTATATGGGGGGGGATGGATTGGCGGACAAAGTATTATATGGGGAGGATGGGGGAGCAGACAAAGTATTATATTGGGAGGATGGGGGGGGGGATGGTTGGGGACAAATTCGTATATGGGGGGGTTGGGGGGGGTGGACAAAATATTATATGGGGAGGATGGGGGGAGCAGACAAAGTATTATATGGGGAGGCTGGGGGGAGCGGAGAAAGTATTATATGGGGAGGATGGGGGGAGCGGACAAAGTGTTTTATGGGGAGGATGGGGGGAGCGGACAAAGTATTATATGGGGAGGATGGGGGGAGCGGACAAAGTATTATATGGGGAGAATAGGGGGAGCGGACAAAGTATTATATGGGGAGGATGGGGGGAACGGACAAAGTATTATATGGGGAGGATGGGGGGAGCGGACAACGCATTATATGGGGAGAATGGGGGGAGCGGACAAAGTATTATATTGGGAGGATGGGGGGAGCGGACAAAGTATTATATGGGGAGGATGGGGGGAGCAGACAAAGTATTATATGGGGAGAATGAGGGGGTGAATAAAGTATTATATGGGGTGGCGGAAAAAGTATTATATGGGGAGAATGAGGGGGCGAACAAAGTATTATATGGGGAGAATGAGGGGGTATTATATGGGGAGGATGGGAGGGGCGGACAAAGTATTATATGGGGGGGATGGATTGGCGGACAAAGTATTATATGGGGAGGATGGGGGAGCAGACAAAGTATTATATGGGGAGGATGGCGGGAGCGGAGAAAGTATTATATGGGGAGGATGGGGGTGGACAAAATATTATATGGGGAGGATGGGGGGAGCAGACAAAGTATTATATGGGGAGGATGGCGGGAGCGGAGAAAGTATTATATGGGGAGGATGGGGGGAGCGGACAAAGTATTTTATGGGGAGGATGGGGCGAGCGGACAAAGTATTATATGGGGAGGATGGGGGAGCGGACAAAGTATTATATGGGGAGGATGGGGGGAGCGGACAAAGTATTATATGGGGAGGATGGGGGGAACGGACAAAGTATTATATGGGGAGGATGGGGGGAGCAGACAACGCATTATATGGGGAGAATGGGGGGAGCGGACAAAGTATTATATGGGGAGGATGGGGGGAGCGGACAAAGTATTATATGGGGAGGATGGGGGGAGCGGACAAAGTATTATATGGGGAGGATGAGGGGGGCAGACAAAGTATTATCTGGGGAGGATGGGGGGGGGGACAATATTATATGGGGGGGATGAGGGGGGCAGACAAGAGGCATTATATAGGGAGGACGGGAGGGGCACAAAGTATTATAGGGTGGAAGGGGGGGCGGACAAAGTGGTATTATATGGGGTGGAGGGGGGCGGACAAAGTATTATATGGGGAGGATGGGGGGAGCGGACAAAGTATTATATGGGGGAGGATGGGGGGGAGCGGACAAAGTATTATATGGGGAGGATGGGGGGGGACAAAGTATTATATGGGGAGCATGAGGGGGGCGGACAAAGTATTATATGGGGAGGATGAGGGGGGCAGACAAGAGGCATTAAATAGGGAGGACGGGAGGGGCACAAAGTATTATAGAGTGGAAGGGGGGCGGACAAAGTGGTATTATATGGGGTGCGGACAAAGTATTATATGGGGAGGATGGGGGGAGCGGACAAAGTATTATATGGGGAGGATGGGGGGAGCGGACAAAGTATTATATCGGGGAGGATGGGGGGGAGCGGACAAAGTATTATATGGGGAGGATGAGGGGGGCAGACAAGAGGCATTATATAGGGAGGGGCACAAAGTATTATAGGGTGGAAGGGGGGGCCGCCAAAGTACTATTTGGGGAGGAGGGGGCGGACAAAGTATTATATGGGGGGGGCGGACAAAGCATTATACGGGGAGGATGGGGTGGACAAAGTATTATATTGGGAGGATAGGGGGGGGGGGCGGAGAACATAGTACTGTATGGGGAGAATGTGGGGGAGAACAAAGTATTATATGGGGAGGATGGGGTGGCGGACAAAGTATGATATGGGGTGAATGAGGGGGCGAACAAAGTATTATATGGGGAGAATGAGGGGGCGAACAAAGTATTATATGGGGAGGATGGGAGGGACAGACAAAGTATTATATGGGGGGGATGGAGTGGCGGACAAAGTATTATATGGGGAGGATGGGGGGACCGGACAAAGTATTATATGGGGAGGATGGGGGGAGCGGAAAAAGCATTATATGGGGAGGATGGGGGGAGCGGACAAAGCATTATATGGGGAGGATTGGGGGAGCGGACAAAGTATTATATGGGGAGGATGGGGGGAGCAGACAAAGTATTATATGGGGAGGATGGGGGAGCGGACAAAGTATTATATGGGGGGGGGGGGGAGGATGGGGTGGCGGACAAAGTATGATATGGGGAGAATGAGGGGGCGAACAAAGTATTATATGGGGAGAATGAGGGGGCGAACAAAGTATAATATGGGGAGAATGAGGGGGCGAACAAAGTATTATATGGGGGGGGGGGGGGGGAGGATGGGGTGGCGGACAAGTGGCGGAAAAAGTTTGATATGGGGAGAATTAGGGGGCGAACAAAGTATTATATGGGGAGAATGAGGGGGCGAACAAAGTATTATATGGGGAGAATGAGGAGGCGAACAATATTATATGGGGAGGATGGGAGGGGCAGACAAAGTATTATATGGGGGGGATGGGGGAGCAAATAAAAAATTATATAGAGAGGATGGGGGGGAGGGTTGGGGACAAATTCGTATATGGGGAGGATGGGCGGACCGGACAAAGTATTAAATGGGGAGGATGGGGGGAGCGGACAAAGTATTATATGGGGAGGATGGGGGGAGCGGACAAAGTATTATATGGGGAGGATGGGGGGAGCGGACAAAGTATTATATGGGGAGGATGGGGGGAGCGGACAAAGTATTATATGGGGAGGATGGGGGGAGCGCACAGAGTATTATATGGGGAGGATGGGGGGAGCGGACAAAGTATTATATGGGGAGGATGGGGGGAGCGGACAAAGCATTATATGGGGAGGATGGGGGGAGCGGACAAAGCATTATATGGGGAGGATGGGGGGAGCGGACAAAGTATTATATGGGGAGGATGGGGGGAGCGGACAAAGTATTATATGGGGAGGATGGGGGGAGCGGACAAAGTATTATATGGGGAGGATGGGGGGAGCGGACAAAGTATTATATGGGGAGGATGGGGGGAGCGGACAGGATGGGGGGAGCGGACAAAGTATTATATGGGGAGGATGGGGGGAGCGGACAAAGTAGTATATGGGGAGGATGGGGGGGGGGACAAAGTATTATATAGGGAGGATGAGGGGGGCGGACAAAGTATTATCTGGGGAGGATGGGGGGAGCGGACAAAGTATTATATGGGGAGGATGGGGGGAGCGGACAAAGTATTATATGGGGAGGATGGGGGGAGCGGACAAAGTATTATATGGGGAGGATGGGGGGAGCGGACGAAGTATTATATGGGGAGGATGGGGGGGGGGACAAAGTATTATATGGGGAGGATGAGGGGGGCGGACAAAGTATTATATGGGGAGGATGGGGGGGGGACAAAGTATTATATGGGGAGGATGAGGGGGGCGGACAAAGTATTATATGGGGAGGATGGGGGGGGGGACAAAGTATTATATGGGGAGGATGAGGGGGGCAGACAAGAGGCATTATTTAGGGAGGACGGGAGGGGCACGAAGTATTATAGGGTGGAAGGGGGGGCGGACAAAGTATTATATGGGGAGGATGGGGGGAGCGGACAAAGTATTATATGGGGAGGATGGGGGGAGCGGACAAAGTATTATATGGGGAGGATGGGGGGAGCGGACAAAGTATTATATGGGGAGGATGGGGGGAGCGGACAAAGTATTATATGGGGAGGATGGGGTGGGGGGGACAAAGTATTATATGAGGAGGATGAGGGGTGCGGACAAAGTATTATATGGGGAGGATGGGGGGGGGGACAAAGTATTATATGGGGAGGATGAGGGGGGCAGACAAGAGGCATTATATAGGGAGGACGGGAGGGGCACAAAGTATTATAGGGTGGAAGGGGGGGCGGACAAAGTGGTATTATATGGCGTGGAGGGGGGGGCGGCCAAAGTATTATATGGGGAAGGGGCGGACAAAGTATTATATGGGGAGGAGGGGGGAGGGGGCAAAGTACTACATGGGGAGGAGGTGGAGGCAGACAAAGTATTATGTAGGGAGAAGGATGGGATAATTATCATATGGGGATGAGGAGGGGGACAAAGCATCATGTGGGGATTAGGGAAGCACAAAGTATCATATGGGAATGAGTGAGGGACATAGTATAATATCAGGGCTAGTTAGGAGGGAGGGAGGGAGAGATTGCATTTGTTGCAAACGACTCCTACCTGCTTTGTTGTGGACTTGAGAAGAGAACCGACATAACCCTTGGTCGGAAAACGAGGGGTGGGAGAAAGTGGAGGAAAAAGCAGACATGATCAGAAGTTGCGAGCATTCGGAGATTCGGTGTGGGGGGAAGGGAGGAGGAGGGGGGGAGGGAGGAGGAGGGGGGAAGGGAGGAGGAGGGGGGAGGGAGGGAGCAGGAGGGGGGCGGAAGGGATGGGGGGAAGGGAGGAGGAGGGGGGAAGGGAGGAGGAGGGGGGGAAGGGAGGAGGAGGGGGGGGAAGGGAGGAGGAGGGGGGGAAGGGAGGAGGAGGGGGGGGAAGGGAGGAGGAGGGGGGAAGGAGGAGGAGGGGGGGAAGGGAGGAGGAGGGGGGGGAAGGGAGGAGGAGGGGGGAAGGGAGGAGGAGGGGGGGAAGGGAGGAGGAGGGGGGGAAGGGAGGAGGAGGGGGGGAAGGGAGGGGGAGGGGGGGAAGGGAGGAGGAGGGGGGGAAGGGAGGAGGAGGGGGGGAAGGGAGGAGGAGGGGGGGGAGGGGGCAGGTGAAACGAGTACAAATCTTGGCCGGGACGCATACTGTGCTCGATTACACATCACGTACACATTACGGTCCCTCGATTTAAATGGTCACCTGAAACCACAACTGCACACCTTGTAGGGCCTGAACAGCAAATAGAGCTCTCGAGGTTTGATGTCCATCGGAAGACCACTTATGAAGAGCGTCCGTACCTGTTGGGCGAAACTCCCAAGTTAACACAAAACCTCACCTGGACGTTTCGAGCGTGGTTTTCCACTAGAACTGCGGTTCCAGGTGCGTTTCACCAGGTACCGCTACGAAAGGTGTATCCAAGCACCACAAAGCTTTGATATCAACAAAAAATAAACACTCCACAAATATTTAAAACACATCAACTTGCATCGACCAAAGGTGGTCACCGTCCAGGTAAACCCGAAACTAAGCAAAGGTGCTTTGGATGAATGAATTGGAAGATTCACCTCGTCATCGAAGCTGGGGATTGCGTGCTCGGGCTTGATGTCCAAAGGGAGGGAATTCATTGCTCGGTGGATTTAAAACTACAGGCACAAAATTTAAATAAAATTAAACTCAAATCCCCTTGCAGGTGCAATGTGGTGTAGAAATGGCAGGTAAAGGTGCTCGCCGTGTGAAACCCCCAACTCCACGTGCTCGGAAAGCCGCGACGTGCACGTGACCGGATTCGCTGCTCCCATCGACCCCGCTAATTATAACCGCGAGCGCAGCAGGTGAGCGAGCCGTAACGCCATTGGTCCTCTCTTCCCAACGCCCTTCATGACGCGCCTCGTGTCCTTTTAAATGTCAGCATCAGAGGGCTTTGTGATGAGAGTGGAAAACAAGAAGATGTGCTTTCTCTCTTGCATAATGCGAGGTTGAAAGAAGTCATTTTGGGCAACCGTGCACAGCACAAGAGTATTACGGATTATTGGGGCAGTATGTTTATTACGTACGTACCGTGAAATGGGGTGAATAGGGACAGTAAAGTGAATAGTGACACAAACTGAAAAAAAGTTCGGAAAGTTTTTTGGCTGAAAATTGATAACCATACTGATTTGTTGATATTTGGGTTGAAAGTGTTCTCTTGTTTTTTAAAAAGCAACTTATAGTCCCTATTAACCCCACATATGGGTTAAATAGGAATAAATAGGATTTTTATGGCTGTCCCTATTCACCCCGTTTTACGGGTAAATAGGGACAGTCACTAATTCAAAAAAATAATAATCAAGAAATAGGGACAGTTTCGAGAAACTTTTTATCCCATTTTTTTTCTCATTGGCACCGTGGTTTATATTACTAGGACGTGCCCGTACGTGGGTGCCCGTACGTGCGTGCAAAAAAACATGCGTGCAAACAACAACAACAAAAAAAAACTTTGAAACCACGTGGCAGTAACGACCACAGAACCCCCCCATCTATTTACATGAAATGGTTTGGTCCATTCGCAACGACCACAGAACCCCCCCTCTATTTACATGAAATGGTTTGGTTCATTCGCAAAGCCAAAGCGAACGGCTTGCGAGTACGGTGACAATCCCCCCCCTCTATTTACATGAAATGGTTTGGTCCAAAGCGAACGGCTTGCGAGTACGGTGACAATCCCCCCCCCCCCCCCCCTCTATTTACATGAAATGGTTTGGTCCAAAGCGAACGGCTTGCGAGTACGGTGACAATCCCCCCCCTCTATTTACATGAAATGGTTTGGTCCAAAGCGAACGGCTTGCGAGTACGGTGACAATCCCCCCCCTCTATTTACATGAAATGGTTTGGTCCAAAGCGAACGGCTTGCGAGTACGGTGACAATCCCCCCCCCTCTATTTACATGAAATGGTTTGGTCCAAAGCGAACGGCTTGCGAGTACGGTGACAATCCCCCCCCCCCCCCCCCCTCTATTTACATGAAATGGTTTGGTTCAAAGCGAACGGCTTGCGGAGTTTGGTAAAGAAATCGCCATAGCTCGGTAACTACTTGTCCGATTAATATGAAACCTTGAAAAGGCACATCCTCGGGTCCCCAGCAATATACCTGGCAAGTTTCAAGTATATCGGACCCGTAGTTGTCGAGAAACAGCGGTCACAGACAAACACACAAACACACAAACACACAGACACACAGACACACAGAGATTACTGGAATTATAGATAGATGGCTGCATATTATGTGCATCCATCTGAGCTATCAATTTAGCAATAAGTTGGAAACTCAGGATTGTTTCTTGATTAATATTTTTTTGTATTAGTGACTGTCCCTATTCACCCGTAAAACGGGGTGAATAGGGACAGCCATAAAAATATTATTTATTCCTATATCAACAAATCAGTATGGTTATCAATTTTCAACGAAAAACGTTTCCGAACTTTTTTTCAGTTTGTGTCCCGATTCACCTTGCTGTCCCTATTCCCCCCATTTTTTACGGTACTGAGGAGGAGGTTCAACGGACTCAATTGGAGTTGTTGGAAGAGGGCAGACCAGAATGAGCAAAAAGTAGAATTGAGAGAAGGAAGAGGTAGTATGATGAGCAAAGATGGAAAAGTTATTTGAAGAATGGGGATGGGATTGGAGGAAAGGAGAAAGTGATGTGAATATGTGGGGGGTCGATAGCGGGTCAGCCCATTAACTAACGAGCACACACACACACACACACCCATGAAGCCATCGCACGGCCATCTTGGAACTCCTAAAAATAACTTAGGCGGTAAGGGATCGATAGAGGGTCGTCCCATTAACGGAAAACAACCATTAAGCCATCGCACGGCTATCTTGGAACTCCCAAAAGAAAAGTTGGCTGTAAGGGATCAATAGAGGGTCAGCCCATTAACGGGAAACAACCGTGAAGCCGTGGCACGGCCATATTGGAACTCCCAAAAGGAAAGGAGGCCGACAAATAGTATACTGTACACCGTGATTCAGTGCATACAGAGAAAACACTGTTCTCGCTTAGTTTTGCAAGTTTTTCAGGTCTCAGGTGTTTCAAGCAGAGGTCAAGAACAAAGATTGGTTGATCATTCAGGCTTTATTGATACAGGTGTCAGGTTACGCCAGCACCTTTCACAAGCATAGCCTTTTCTGGCAGTATGGATCCGCCTCACAGACTGTACGACATCCGAGTACTGTAACATCCTGTAAGGTTCTTACGAGACTGATGGCATCGCAAATCGAGGGATTCAGAGACACAAAGCAAGCATCCAAACAGAGGTTTATTCACGGAAGTGATGACACAGGAAAAAGCACGCGAGGCGCCCAACAGGTGGCGAAGCCCGGAAAAGGATTTTGTCCTCAAACATATTTTTGACTCGAAGGTCTCAAACTCATTTTGCAAAAAATGTTCGTTTCCCATGAATCGTACATTTTTCAAAATCCAATCTCACCCCTCCCCTCCAAATCCTCCCCATCACCCATCCCTTTCAAATCTCCCCCCTTGCCCCTTCCCTCCCCTCCCTCCTAAACTCCCCCCACACCCCTCCCCTCCAAATCCTCCCCATCACCCATCCCTTTCAAATCTCCCCCCTTGCCCCTTCCCTCCCCTCCCTCCTAAACTTCCCCATCACCCCTCCCCTCCAAATCCTCCCCATCACCCATCCCTTTCAAATCTCCCCCCTTGCCCCTTCCCTCCCCTCCCTCCTAAACTCCCCCCACACCCCTCCCCTCCGAGACTCTCCCTCGCTCCTCCCCTCCTAGACTCCCCTCTCACCCCTCCTCCTCAAAGCATCCTCCCTGCTTCTTCCCCCTTCCAACTTTCACCTTCATCTCCCCCAACCTTCTGCCTCGCTCTTCCTCCTCCTCAAATAACACCTCACTGTGCCTCACCCAATCTCCATCAAACCTTTTGTCCGCCCCATTCTTCCCTTTCTCCAAGTAAAGCTATTCTGAAATCTCTGAAATCTCTGACACACCTTCAACAGCTCTCCCTACCTCTTCCTCCTCTTCTACATCTTACCCTACCCCTCCCCCCCCTGTTCTGGACCCGATGCTCCCCCTTCCTCTTCATTAACGGTATGGACCTCAAACATCCGGGGCCTTCGCTCAAACTTGACTGATCTCTCCATACAGGTTGCTTCTGACAAACCAGATGTGATCTGCTTAACAGAAACTTTCCTCCTTCATGATGTCTCTGATGCCTTGGTATCTCTCCCAGGTTACTCCCTCTTCCGGTATGATAGACCTGAGCCTCGTCCTGGAGGTGGGGTTGCTATCTTTATAAAAAACTCTCTTCCTCACTCGCCCTCCACTGCCCTCTCTCCACCTCACCCCCAGGAATACCTTTGGCTACGGCTTCCCCTTCGCTCCCACCTCTTGTTCATATGTGTGTTGTACCGTCCACCAAACAGCGATGACTCCATCTACATCTCGCTGTCTGATAATATGGACCAACTTCTATCTACCCATCCCAACTCTCTCTTCTTCATATGTGGTGATTTCAATTGTCACCATGCCAGTTGGCTGGGTGTGGGTACCTCTCTCACCAGCCATGGCTCTTCAGCAAAGGACTTCTGCGACTCACTGGGACTGACACAATCTGTCAATTTCCCGACCCGGATCTCAGTCAACGGAGCATCTTCTCTTCTGGATTTGGTTATGACAAACTTCCCTGAAAATGTCTGCTGCTCTTCTTCTGCTCCAATCGGCTCATCTGATCATGTGCGTGTCAAAGTGGACATCTCTCTGACCATTCTCAGAGAGCCTCCTCAGCGTCGACGAGTCTGGCATTTCACTCAGGCCAACTGGCACGGTCTTCAAGCAGCCATCAATGATCTGGACTGGTCTCCCATCTCTACCGCCTCTGACATCAACTCATCCTGGGAATTCTTTCAAAGTAAATTGCTCTCTCTCATGCACAGATTTATCCCATCTCGTCTTCAGTTGTCATACCCTTCCTCCCGTCCATGGTACACGGAATCTTGTGGTGAGGCTGTTGCCCTGAAACAACTTGCTTTCGTCTCCTGGAAAGCAAAACCAACGAAAGGAAATCTCATTTCCTTTCACAAAGCCTGAAACAAGTGTGTGTCCACCCTCAGGAGAGCCAGGAAATAATATCTCACCGTTCTCAAGACCGAACTCTCTTATCTGTCTCCCTCTTCCAAATCCTGGTGGCATCTGGTCAAATCTGTTTCTGGTGTTTGTTCCCCCTCCATCCCCTCCCTCACCTCAAACGGCTTAACGGCTGACTCCGCACGTGAAAAAGCTGAATGCCTCAACTCTGTGTTTCCCTCTAAATCTTGTGTCCCAAACCCATCCCTCTCTGTACCCACCGTACCCAGTCGTACCCAGCTGCTCCTGGACTCTGTGTCCTTTCCTCCTGACAAGGTGGAAAAGTTTCTGTCAACCCTCGACTCTGATTCTGCAACTGGTCCTGACGGCATCAGCCCACGGGTCCTAAAATCATGTGCTTCCGCTCTTTCAACTCCCTCTTTCTGTTCTCTTCACCCTCTCTTTTGCTCAAGGTCATCTGCCATCTGCTTGGAAATCAGCCAACATCACCGCTTTGCACAAAAAAGGTGCAAAAACAGATCCCAGCAACTACAGACCAATCAGCCTTCTCCCAATTATCAGCAAAGTCATGGAATCCATCATTGCTTCAGATATGAAATCTTTCCTCTTCTCCAATGGCTTGATCTCTGATCATCAATTTGGTTTCAGACCTGGTCACTCTACTCTGGACATGCTGCTTCTGCTTTCTCAACAATGGATGGAGGTCCTCAACACCAAACAGGAATTTAGAGCCATCTCCCTTGACATTTCACGTGCCTTCGATACGGTCTGGCACCCTGCTCTGCTCACCAAACGCTCCTCCTTTGGTATCCATGGAAATCTCCACGCATGGCTGGCGGACTTCCTCTCTGGTCGTAGTCAACGTGTGGCCCTGAATGGGTTTCTCTCATCTCCTCTTCCTGTTCAGGCTGGAGTTCCCCAAGGTAGTGTTCTGGGCCCTGTGCTTTTTCTGGTCTTCATCAATGATCTCTCTGACTCTCTTGAAAATCCTCTCTATCTCTTTGCTGACGACTCTACTCTCTGTCGCTCCATTCCTCATCCCTCAGATCGACAGTCTGCAGCCTCCTCACTCTCTGCAGACCTGGACAAAATCACAAACTGGGCAAACAAATGGACCATGTCTTTCAATCCTGATAAATCTCACACTCTTACGATGTCTCTCCGAAAAGACCGACTGGAAAACCCTCCCATCCACTTTCTGAATAATCCTCTCCAAGAAGTTCTGTCACTCAAGCTTTTGGGTCTCACTATTCGCCATGATCTTTCCTGGGAAAACCACATTTCAAATCTGGCCTCCAAAGCCAGTCGCCGACTGGGCATCCTCCGTCGTGCGAAGTCCTTCCTTGGCACACCTGAGCTCCTCACCACATACAAGGCTTTCATCCGCAGCTCTATGGAATACTGCTCTCCCCTCTGGTCTGGTGCTCCTGCCTCACACCTAGCCCGTCTTCACGCTGTTGAAACCAAAGCGTTCAGAATCATTGGAATCTCCCGCGATGAATCTAACTCCAAGGGCCTTTCACTCACTCACCGCAGGCAGGTTGGTGGTCTTTCCGTCTTCTACCGACTCCTTTCTGGCCTTGCCCCCCCAGCCCTCTCTGGGCTCTGTCCCCCAAATATTCCTACAGGTCGCACAAGATCTGCCTGCAACCCTCTTATGGTTAAACTGCCAAAATCAAGACTTTCTGCTCACCTTCACTCCTTCATTCCTCTTTTCTCCCGCCTCTGGAACAAACTCCCTCACTCTCTTCAATCCCACTCCACCCTCCAGGTCTTTAAAACAGCTGTTCACCACCATCTCTTATCCTCCCCCATCCAAAACCTTGATCTTTTCTACCCCCGCTAATTTCGGTCCCCTTGTGTTTTATACTTCTCCCACCCCCCCCCCCCTCCCCTTCCCACACCTCCTGCCCCCAAGCCCTCTCCCTCCCACACATCTCCCTGCTCTCAAATGTTGTGTTTGTGTGCTTCCCCTTCTCTCCCCATCTTGTCTTCCGCTCCCTCTTTTTGTATATTTTGTTTGTCTGGTTGATTTGTTTGTGAAATAAATGTTAGCTCTTTCACGAGCCTCGATTCAGTATACAAAAAAAAAAGAAAAAAAAAAAGGATATGACATCACAGTATGTTACAATTCCCCGTTAAAGATCAAGCTTATGAGGCCAGCACTAAGGCCTACCTTTTTTATAGAAAAAAAAGGTAAAAAAACCAAAAATTTGAACAGCCTTGGACGTGCACCTTGACCCCACGGCCAAGGCACACCGTCTATCAAGACTGCCCCATTAACATACACAATACACATGCACCTCAACCCAAAGGCTGAAGCACATGGTCAATCAAAACACATGCATCCTGACCCCGAAGGGCCGTTAAAGATCAAGGCGCGTCGGCGCATATTTGTGGCTCGAACGTCTAACAACAACCGGTGGTTCAGTAATAACACAGCTCACAGTGGGTGAAACATCCTCGACTGGAAAGCCATTGGTCGGGGACGTTTCTGGTACCGTGAAATGGGGTGAATAGGGACACAAACTGAAAAAAAGTTCGGAAACCTTTTTCGCTGAAAATTGATAACCATACTGATTTGTTGATATTTGGGTTGAAAGTGTTCTCTTGTTTTTTAAAAAGCAACTTATAGTCCCTATTAACCCCATATATGGGTTAAATAGGAATAAATAGGATTTTTATGGCTGTCCCTATTCACCCCGTTTTACGGGTGAATAGGGACAGTAACTAATACAAAAAAATAATAATCAGGAAACAATCCTGAGTTTCCAACTTATTGCTAAATTGACAGCTCAGATGGATGCACATAATATGCACCCATAATATAAACCACGGTGCCAATGAAAAAAAAAATGGGATAAAAAGTTTCTCGAAACTGTCCCTATTTCTTGATTATTTTTTTTTGTATTAGTGACTGTCCCTATTCACCCGTAAAACGGGGTGAATGGGGACAGCCATAAAAATCCTATTTATTCCTATTTAACCCATATATGGGGTTAATATGGACTATAAGTTGCTTTTTTTTAAAACAAGAGAACACTTTCAACCCAAATATCAACAAATCAGTATGGTTATCAATTTTCAGCGAAAATAGTTTCCGAACATTTTTTCAGTTTGTGTCCCTATTCACCCCCATTTCACGGTAAAGGTTCTACAGGTGCAGGTGTTGTTACGAGGGGCGATAAAGGCACTGTCTCGGATGGTTGAACAGGTAGCGGTACAAATACAGGTGGTTCTGCTGGTTTGGTGTGACGCAACCTGAGTTTATCAAGGTGCTTCCGCTGAAGTCTACCATCAGACAGTTTAACTAGGAAAATCTGACTCCCAACACTCTTGAAGGAGCTGGGGCTCCCACGTCGATCGGAAGAATGGACGCGACAAAAAGCTGGAATTCATCCGAGTTGCTTTATTCAAACCAAACACTCAGGCACTCTGAAAAGCCCGTTTATCGGGCAGCAATATATATACATATTATCCCGGAGCGTTTGCCCAGGAAAGGCGAGAGGGGGCGTGGCCCAGCGTCCTGGCTGCGGCCTGGCAAGTTGAGGGCGGGCCTGCCCGGGCGTCCTGGACGAGCCCGGCATGGTGATCGCTCTGCGTCCTTGATAGGTGCAAGGCGATTGTGAAAACCCAGCGGTAGCCGCTACACACGTCCCCCCAGAATCGACTTGCACCGGCAGGGTCAATTTGAGGGGGGTCCTGATGACCCGGCCGAAGCGACCCCTGGTGGGTCGTGGGAGGGGGTCCGGTGTGGTGGTGGGTGGTCGAGTGGGGGGCACCGTGGACGGGGGGCGGCCTCGCCACGGCGGAAGGGCCACCCGTGGTGGGTGGTCGACGTCCACGTGCGCCGGCTTGAGGCGGTCCACCGCAATCCGGTCCGACCTGCCGCTGATGTCGATGACGAACGACTTGTCGTCCCGTCGCAGCACCCGGAAGGGCCCGTCGTATGGCGGCCGGAGTGGCCCCCGATGTGCGTCGTGACGCACAAAAACATACTCCGCTGTGCGAAGTGCTGGGGGGACGTAGGACTGGGGGTCACCGTGGTGGGATGTTGGCATGGGGGCAAACCGTCGGGCGGCCTCCTGGAGGTCCGAGCGCTGGTGAGCTGCGGACCAGGGACTGGTAGCGTCGGGCACGAATTCACCCGGGACGCGTAGCGCCTGGCCATAGACAAGCTCGGCGGTGGATGCCTGGAGGTCCTCCTTGGGGGCCGTGCGGAGGCCCAAAAGGACCCACGGCAGCCGGTCGGCCCAACCGCCGTCTTGAAGGCCAGCCATGAGCGCGGCCTTCATGGAGCGGTGGAATCGCTCGCACAACCCGTTTGCTTGGGGGTGGTAGGCCGTAGTACGGTGGAGCTTGACCCCCAGGTTGCGGGCGACCGCGCCCCACAGCTCGGAGGTGAACTGTGGTCCGCGGTCTGACGAGATGTCCGCCGGTGCGCCGAAGCGGGCGACCCAGGTGGCGATGAAAGCCTGCGCTACGTCGGCGGTGGTGGTGGAGACGAGGGGAACAGCCTCCGGCCACCTGGTGGTCCTGTCCACCATGGTGAGCAGGTGTGTGAACCCCCGTGACGGGGGGAGGGGGCCCACCAGATCCACGTTGACGTGGTCGAAACGTCGTTCGGGCACGGTGAAAGGTGCCAGCGGGGCCTGGTTGTGTCGGTGGACCTTGGCCCGTTGGCAGGCCGTGCAGGTGCTGGTCCAATCGCGGACGTCCCGACGAAGGCCGTGCCAGACGAATCGCGCCGACACCAGCTTCTGGGAAGCTTTCCGGCCCGGGTGGGAAAGGCCGTGGAGGGAGGCGAAGATGCGGCGTTGCCAGGTGACGGGCATGATGGGGCGAGGCTGGCCTTGGGAGACGTCGCAGAGCAGGACAGTGTCCGCGAAGGGGATGTCGGCCAGGCGGAGGCCCGTGTCCGCCGCCCGGAGGGCTTGCACAGTGGTGTCGGTGGTTTGGTCCGCCGCCATAAGCGCAAAGTCCACGCCCAGGTGGACCGCGTTCGCGCTGGCCCGGGAAAGACAGTCGGCCACGGCGTTGTTTTTGCCGGCGACGTGCCGGATGTCCGTGGTAAACTCCGACACGGCGGAGAGGTGGCGCTGTTGGCGGGCCGACCACGGCTCCGCGACCTTGGCCATGGCGTAAACCAACGGCTTGTGGTCGACGAACGCCGTGAAAGGTCGGCCCTCCAGGAGGTGGC
This sequence comes from Myxine glutinosa, assembly GCF_964187855.1. Lineage (NCBI taxonomy): Eukaryota > Metazoa > Chordata > Myxini > Myxiniformes > Myxinidae > Myxine > Myxine glutinosa. The sequence goes on along the minus strand of NC_136266.1, from coordinate 56,317,935 downwards.
GGAAATGGCGGACGGCCAGGTGTAGACCGAGGAGCTCCCGGTCAAACGTGCTGTATTTGAGCTCGTTCGGCCGGAGCTGCCGGCTGAAAAAAGCGAGTGGCTGCCAAACCCCGTTCACCCATTGCTCATGTACGGCGCCCACCGCGTAGTCGGAGGCATCCGTGGTGAGGGCGATGGGAGCGTTGAGCACCGGGTGAGCGAGCAGTGTTACGTCGGCGAGGGCCCGCTTTGAGCTTTGGAAGGCCGCATCCATTGCTGCGGACCAGGCGATGTCGTGCTTGGCCGGCTTGCCCCGGAGGGCTTCGTAGAGGGGCCGCATGAGTTGAGCAGCGCGGGGCACGAAGCGGTGATAAAAATTCACCATTCCCAGGAATTCCTGCAGGGCCTTTATGGTGCGGGGACGCGGGAACGTGGTGATGGCCTCGACCTTGGTTGGCAGCGGCACGGCCCCGTTCTTGGTGATGTGGTGGCCCAAAAAATCAACGGCCGTCGTGCCGAAGTGGCATTTGGCCGGGTTGACGATGAGGCCGTGCTCGCTGAGGCGCCCGAACAGTGTTCGGAGGTGGAGGAGGTGCTCGGCCCGGGACGTGCTGGCGACGAGGATGTCGTCCAGGTAAACGAAAAGGAACGGCAGGTCACGCAGCACGCCGTCCATCAAGCGCTGGAACGCCTGAGCCGCGTTCTTGAGACCAAACGGCATCCGCAAGAATTCGAATAAGCCGAACGGCGTGATGACTGCCGTTTTAGGGACGTCGGCCACCCTGACAGGTACCTGGTGATATCCCCGTATGAGATCAATTTTCGAAAAAATGACCCGTCCCGCCAGACGGGCGGAGAAGTCTTGGATATGCAGGATCGGGTACCTGTCGGGGGTGGTAGCGTCATTGAGACGGCGGTAGTCGCCACACGGGCGCCATCCACCCCCCGGCTTTGGCACGATGTGCAGTGGCGAGGCCCACGCGCTATCGGAGCGCCGCACGATGCCGAGGTGCTCCAATGCGTCGAATTCGGCCTTCGCCACAGCGAGCTTGGCTGGGTCGAGGCGGCGGGCCCTGGCGTAGACCGGCGGGCCTGTGGTTGGTATGTGGTGCTCGATCCCATGCCGTACTGCGACGGCCGAAAACGTCGGCTGCGTGAGGGCCGGGAACTCCGTGAGCAGGCGAGCAAACTCGTTCGCCGCCGGGACGGCGCATGCCAGCTCGGTCGGCGCGGAGCTGCTCAATGTGCATACCAGGGAGCTGAAGGTTTCGGCGTTGATTAAACGACGCCGTTGGATGTCCACCAGCAGTCCGTGTGCGCAGAGGAAGTCGGCGCCTAGCAGAGCCATGGGCACGTTTGCGGTTACAAACGTCCAAGCAAAGCGTTGGCCGCCGAAGCAGAGGGTGACGTTGTGCGGGCCGAAGGTGCGGATGGTCGATCCGTTGGCCGCAACCAAGGAGGGGCCGCAAGCCGCGGACTGCCTGTCCTGGTCAGAGGCGGGTATGATGCTCAGTTGGGCGCCGGTGTCACACAGGAAGCGCCGTCCGGACGCTTTATCCGTGATGAACAGTAAGTTGCCCGTGTGGCCGGCGCTCATGGCTGGTAATGAACGCCGGCCCGGCCGTTTCCCGGCCTGCCGAAGGTGCACGGGCTCGGGATGTCCGGGCCTTCTGTCCGAACCTGGCATGATAGTAACACCACGCTTGGTCAGGTGGCGGCCCCGGTCGTCGTGCTGGAGGTGGTCGGCTCGGTGTAGCGGCCGCCAATTGCGTCGGCAGTTCGGTCGTCGACCGTGCTGGGTGCTCGGGCGCCATGGGTGTTGCGTCGGACGGCGGTGGGTCCCATGTCGCCGCTGCGATGCGCTGGCCTGCGGCGGAGATCTTGTCGGCTTCTCTGGCAAGGGCCCGGGGATCTGTGATCGTCGTGCTTGCCAGGGCGAGGCGTACCGGGTTAGGCAGCTGACGGAGGAACAGCTCCCGGAACAGGAATGCAGGAGAGTGCTCGCCGAGCAGTGAAAGCATGTCGTCCATTCGCTCGGAAGGGCGCGTGTCGCCGAGCTCGGGCAGGTCGAGCAGGCGCCGTGCGCGTTCCGCCGATGGGAGGGCGAAAGCGTCGAGGAGAAGCTTCTTAATCGCGCCGTATTTGTCAGCGGCTGGCGGGCTCTCGAGGAGGCTCAGGGCGCGGGCCGCGGTGGCCGAACCGAGCGCTGCTACCACATGGTGGAAGCGGTTGTCGTCGGCCATGATGCCTCGCAGGGCGAACAGGGAATCCGCCTGTGCGAACCAAACCACCGCGCCCAGAAGGTAGGCAGTTTAAGGGCGACTTCCGTGTCCATGTCGGTAGGTCACCAATGAAGGAGCTGGGGCTCCCACGTCGATCGGAAGAATGGACGCGACAAAAAGCTGGAATTCATCCGAGTTGCTTTATTCAAACCAAACACTCAGGCACTCTGAAAAGCCCGTTTATCGGGCAGCAATATATATACATATTATCCCGGAGCGTTTGCCCAGGAAAGGCGAGAGGGGGCGTGGCCCAGCGTCCTGGCTGCGGCCTGGCAAGTTGAGGGCGGGCCTGCCTGGGCGTCCTGGACGAGCCCGGCATGGTGATCGCTCCGCGTCCTTGATAGGTGCAAGGCGATTGTGAAAACCCAGCGGTAGCCGCTACACTCTCAATAATTACCCCAGACTACCACTTCTCGCCCAGGCCATCATTGAGAACAAACACAGGATCATTTATATTAATTTCACGATTCACAAACGTGCGGTCGTGATAATGCTTCTGCTGAAATTTCTACAATTCGATAATGGCCACCGTATCTGGGTGAACAAGTGACAACCTTGTCTTTCACTCGTGGCCCATTAACATTGATGCAGGAGAACGACCAGTAGCATTATGCGGTCGTGTGCGATAACTCAATAGGACTCAAGCTAAGCGAGTTTGCATGGTCCCTTCCGTAACACACTTTAGTCCACTCTTCATGATCTGAACGGCCCTCACACCTTGGCCGTTGCTGGCAGGCTTGTATGGAGCAGAGGTATAATGCTTGATGCCATTTTGCTTGCAAAAGCTCAGGAACTCTGCACTGGTATAAGATGAGCCGTTGTCCGATACAATGCAATCAGGAATACCATGAATGGTGAACATACTGCGTTGGGCTTCGATTGTAATGACCGAGCCTGTAGAGGGTACAACAACAACCTCAATCCACTTTGACTGGGCATCAACAACGACAAGGAACAACTTGCCTAAGAAAGGTCCAGCATGATCAATGTGTAACCTCGACCAAGGTTTAACTGGCCAAGACCACATTTCAAGTGGTGCTTCCGGCGATGACTTAGCATTAACCTGACATGTGTGATAATGACGTATGCAGGTTTCCATGTCATCATCTAACTTTGGCCACCACACGTGAGCTCTGCCTATAGTTTTCATAGTGACCATCCCAGGGTGAGCATCATGTAGTTCTGACAATATTGTCTCACGTAGTTTAGGTGGGATGATGATACGACTCCCCCAAAGGAGGCAATCCACGTCAATTGACAACTCGTCCTTCCTGTTTAGATGCAGTTTAGCTTCACTTGTACAAGGTGACCAATCACCCGACAGGACATAGCGTGACATGCGACTGCGACAATGTAGGATCATCGCTCGTATCTCTTGCAATTTGCTTTGCAGTGACAGGTGCTTTCTCATGCACAACCTGAGACAGCAGATGAACAACATTAACAGGTAGAGGTGGTTCCTCAATGATTTGTGGAAACGGTAGACGACTCGAGGCGTCTGCACAATTCATTTCACGTCCTGGCCTGTACACAGGCTTGTAGTTATACCCAGCAATGGTTAAAGCCCAACCAACGTTGCACCCGACCAAATGAAGTCGGTGATCCTGCCTTATTCTCCCCCAACAGACCGAGGAGGGGTTTGTGGTCAGTTTTCAATGTGAAATGTCGGCCATAAAGGTACTGGTGAATAGGGACACATACTCCAAAATACTCCAATACCTACTCTACCTACTCCACTCCAGTGAATTTCTCCATTCACTCCAGTGAATACCTACTCCAAAAATGCAAGAAAATGCCTCGCGGTTAATCTGCCCATATTGACGTTCCGTACTTGACAGTTTCCCCGATGCATATGCAACAGGTCGCAAAAGACCAGCATTGTCGGTTTGCAATAGTGCACAACCTAATCCATAAGATGAACTGTCACAGCTCAAAGTGAGCTCTTTCGTCGGGTCATAATGTACAAGCAATGGTGATGTGCATAGCAGGGACTTTACATCCCTGAAGCCTTCTCTTGAGCAGAACCCCATTTTAAATGAATGCCTTTGCGCAACAAAATGTGCAACGGTTCCAAGACAGTACTCAGATTTTGTAGGAAATTACCAAAGTAGGTTAACATTCCGAGAAAAGCCAGAAGCTCAGACACATTGGTGGGAGCGGGAACGTGCTTAATAGCTTCCACTTTACCTGGTGAGGGCAAAATGCCTTTCCGCATGATTCGGCCTTTCTGCAAAATGCTTTTCCGGAGACCAAGGCCTGCACTGGAGAGACGGCTTAGCACTTCATTCAGGTGTTGGAGGTGTTCCGGGCTGACTGACCAGTCAACAATACATTGTCCTGAAACACAACCGTGCTGGGTACGGTTCTTAATAAGTTCTCCATTTTTCACTGGAAAATGGGCACGGCGGACCGAATGCCAAAAGGACATCGATTGTACACAAACAATCCACGGTGTGTATTGATACAAGTGAAAGTTTTAGATTCGTCTGAAAGTTCCATTTGTGCATAAGCATTCGTCAGGTCTAACCTTGTAAATGTCTCACCTCCCATGAGAGCCGTGAACAGGTCCTCGGCATTGGGCAGAGGATATCCATCCAGTTTTGAATGACGATTTATGGTGATCTTGTAGTCCCCACAGATACGCAAGCTCCCATCAGCTTTCAGCATGGGTACAATTGGAGCAGCCCAGTCGGAGTATTCAACTGGAGCGATGATTCCTTCATCCAGAAGATGATCGAGCTCCTGCTCAATTTTTGCTCACATCATGTACGGTACAGGTCTTGCCATACGGAAAATAGGCCTAACCTCGGCATCCACATGAATCTTAACCTTGGTGCCTTTAAAAGTGCCCAAACCATCACGAAATAGATCAGGATACTTGTCGACAATCGATGCACATCCAGCACTGGTGGACACACGGTTCACCTTATGCAAGTTGAGTCTGATGACCTTTAACCAGTCTCTGCCAAACAAATCTGGACCCTTGCCCTTTATGACAAGCAACGGTACAGCATGGGACACACCATCGTACTCAACGGACACAATGGCTGAGCCGATCACAGACACATTTTCGCTGGTATATGTCTTCAGTTTGGTCGACACAGGTGTGATCTCCGGAACCCCTCCCTGTGGATACAGCGAGGTGAACATGCCTTCACACATGATAGATCTTGAAGCGCCATTATCGATCTCCATTTCCACAGGGGAATGATCTGTGACCCGTCACAACAAACGGAGGTTCATTATTCCTGGTGTCCACAGAGAAAACTGAATAATTCTCACCTTCGACTGGGGTAGCGCCTGATGTGCTGTTGGTTACGTGAAGCATGCGATCTGTTGGCTCTGCGTTGTCATTGTCGACATCCACATGGTGAGTGAAAGAGGTAGGTCTGGGACATCGGCCTTGCAGATTTTTAATATTTTGTATTTTTTTGTTTGTATACAAGATCGAGGCTCATGTAAGAGCTCACATCAATCACAAAAAAAAAAACGGACACACAAACATACAAAAAATGGAGCAAGAGACAAGATGGGGAGAGAGAGGGAAGGACACAAGTACAATAGCAGAGAACAGGGACAACAGAAGATCTGTGGGAGGGAGAGGGCTTGGGGGGAGGAGGCATGGGAAGGCGGGGGTGGGAAAGTATAAAACACATGGACACTGCTGGAACTTCCAGGAAAGAAAAAAGTCGGTATTTCAAAAAAAAAAGTGGATTTGGGTGAATTAACGGGGGTAGAAAAGATCAAGGTTTTGGATGGGGAAGATAGGAGATGGTGGTGAACAACTGTTTTAAAGACCTGGAGGGAGGAATGGGATTGAAGAGAGTGAGGGAGTTTGTTCCAGAGGCGGGAGAAAAAAGGAATGAAAGAGTGAAGGTGAGCAGAGAGTCTCGATTTTGGCAATTTCACCAGAAGAAGGTTACTAGCAGATCTTGTGCGACCTGTAGGAATATTTGGGGGACAGAGCCCAGAGAGAGCTGGGGGAGCTAGGCCGGAGAGGAGTCGGTAGAAGACAGAAAGATCACCAACCTGCCTGCGGTGAGTGACTGAAAGGCTCTCAGAGTTAGCTTCATCGCGGGAGATTCCAATGCTTCAGAAAGCTTTGGTTTCAACAGCGTGAAGCCGAGCGAGGTGTGAGGCAGGAGGACCGGCCCAGAGGGGAGAGCAGTATTCCATTGAGCTGCGGATGAAAGCCTTGTATGTGGTGAGGAGCTCAGGTGTGCCAAGGAAGGACTTCGCACGACGGAGTGCGAAGGACATGGAAGGCCAATGAAGGGCAAGGAAGGACATGGAAGGAGGAAGGACATGAAGGAAGGAAGGACAAGAAGCCAAGGAAGGACATGCCCAGTCGGCGACTGGCTTTGGAGGCCAGCTTGGAAATGTGGTTTCCCCAGGATGCCCCCTCTTCCCACAGGTGTGGCACGTGAATTGTTTACAACGACATTGGAATGCGCCAAGTCCACCACCGCAACGCCTGAAGGTCATGCCACCAGTCTTCTTGGGACGGTACATCTCGCGGGCAGATGGAGGTGGAGAAATACAACACTTCTCTTTGTAAGTTGTGACTGTGCACATCCGGCGTTGACCTTGTGATGATGACCCATCGACTCTCATCAGCTTGCATACACGCAGTGGCGACGGTAACCTTCTTCTGGTCTGGATCTGTCTCCGAGAGCAGTTTACGCAAGATGGAATCGCTGTTAATTCCAATCACAAAAAAGCCTCTCAACATCTCGTCCAGTCTTGCGCCAAACTCACAGTGTTCAGCCAGAGAGTCTGAGAAAAACTATTTCTTGGAAACCGCTGAATGGAAAAAATTTAAACTTGCCACATTGTCAAGTACTCGAATGGAGTACAAAACATGTTAATGATGACATCGTCGGTGAAGTGGTATACTAGCCATAAATGTTTTAATCAAATGCCTTATCCTAAAAATCTGAAATTGCATGCATATTATCTATGCATGACCCATTTGTATTGAAATATATAAATTTATGACATCATAGGTCACATAGTTTGGCAGCCATATTGGATTTAACCTAAAACCTTTAAAAAACTTCTCCCAAACCACCAAAGCGATCGACTCAAAACTTTACGTGTGTCATTGACTAGGCATTGCGATTAAAAGTTGATCACGAAAACATCATCGGTCACATGGTGTGGCAGCCATATTGGAGTGAAGGAAAATATTAAATAATTATATCTCAGAAACCGCATACGCTATTGATGCGAAACTTTCCAAATGTCATCTAACACCACTGCTGCACTTAGTTTGAAAATTATGTCGTAGGTCACGTGGTTTGCCAGCCATCTTGGATAGAAAAACGAATCTTATCCGATCACCATGAAACTTCACAAATGTGATCCCCTACCCATACATATGCAGAGTGTACATTTTTATGTCATATGTCATGTGGTTTGGGCCGTTTGGCAGCCATATTAGCTTGAAAGCCGATATTAAAAAACCCTTTCTCTGAAACGGATTCACCGATCGATGTGAAACCTCTCATGTCTAGTAAAAAATGTGATACTTGAGAACAGCTGAAGAGATTTAAATCAAACTTGTTTGTTTTTAGGACAGTAAACGAGGGCATTTACCCGTTGCCATGGGCGGCGACTACGCGGAGGCATATTGGCGACGGAGTCAATGTTAATTCGGCCTTGTAACCTTGTATTTGTGTATTCAGCTTATGGTCACGTGGGTTCTGATGACGTCAGTTCTGCTTGGTGAAACGGACCGACTTCTTCACGTGAACGAGTGGTGAAGCTTAATGAAGCTATTGCTGTTAAGACTCCAGCGAAGCATCCTGTGGAGTTAATCTATAAAGTGCTAATGAATATTCAGAGGGTGAAGGGATAAGAGTGGCGTTTCGTAATAGTGGATAATAGTAGAGTATCGACTCGTTGCCTTGGGTTGCTGACTGCATCACTTCCACATCTCTGTCTCTGTGTGTCAATGGACACGTCACTTGCTGACCGGTTATAGTAGAGTGCCTGTCATGTCTGGTGGAGTGCACTTCTCTCGAGCACACGTTGGTTGGAACTTTTTTTGTTTTTGGATAAGTTTTGCATGTCTCAGGTGTTTCAAGCAGAGGTCAAGAACAAAGATCAGTGGATTGTTCAGGTTTTAATGAACCAGGTTCTGCTAGCACGTTTCACAAGCGTCGCCATTCCCACCAGTGCGATCCACGCATGCGCACCCGCTTCACGCACTGTACAATAGTGGTGGGCAGAATCGATTCCAAAGTACTCGATTCTCGATTCCAACCATGGAATCGAATAGTGAATCAGAATTGACGTCAATTCGGAGTACTTCCGTGAAATAAGCGATTTTTGGTGGGAATTATTTTTTCGTATGGAATGTGATGCACCGAAATGATCGTTATGATCTCCTGAGTTGTGGCAGTTTTTATATCCTTCCATTTACAAGATTTACAAGCATGGCATTCCATTTACAAGATTAATAATAAAAGCAATGATAACATTGTAACAAAGCATATACTTTATTCATTTCTATCTATAATTCCAGTAATCTCTGAACGTCTGTACGTCTGTACGTTTGTTTGTCTGTGACCGCTGTTTCTCGACAACCACGGGTCCGATATACTTTTAACTTGCCAGGTATATTGCTGGGGACCCGAGGATGTGCCTTTTCAAGGTTTCATATTAATCGGACAATTACTTACCGAGCTATGTCCAAAAAACGATTCAACCAATCAGAGAGCAGCGAACGATCGCGTGTGCCGAACGTGGAGGACACACTCTGCCTCGGATGGCACATTTGACAGCGTATTCATTTATTTCACGTTTGCAAACTATGTTGGCGTTAAACTATGTTTTAAAACTAATAAAACCGAATTTGCGATTCATTCGCTTTCCTGCGCGTTTGTGCACGCGATGGCGATTTCTTTACCAAACTCCGGAAGCCGTTCGCTTTGGACCAAACCATTGCATGTAAATAGAGGGGGGGGGATTGTCACCGTACTCGCAAGCCGTTCGCTTTGGACCAAACCATTTCATGTAAATAGAGGGTGGGGATATAATTTTAGATATAGATATAGTACGGGCAATGCCCTAGTTAATACTAATACTATTAACAACAAAAATAATATTAGTGTAAGTTGGCAAAAATAACAACGATCGTATATCGCAACATAACAACGATCGCTGCTACTTCCATTGCCCTCACAACAGACAGCTGGACATCTTGTCAAACTCAGGCTTATATCACCATCACGACCCACTTCCTTGACAGTGATTGGAATGTGCATGCTGTTGTCCTTGGCACATTGCAAATGACTCATGAGCACACAGCAGACAACATCGCAAAGGAACTCTTAAAAGTACCCGAGGATTGGAACATTACCAGAAGAATATCTGTCATAGTGACAGACAATGCTGCAACTATGGTAGCTGCTGGTACTCTCCTCAAATGGCATCATCTCCCTTGTTATGCTCATAGTCTGAACCTAATTGTCAAGGATGCAATGAAGGGAAGCAAAATTCTCAAAAATCTGCAAATAAAAATCAGAATTCTGGTAAGTCACTTCCATCACAACGTGAAAGCCATGGACAGACTGACTGAGATCCAAAGTCAAAACTCAATGGCTTCAACAAAGCTGATCCAGGACGTTGAAACTCTATGGAATTGCACATAGGCCTATTACATGTTCAGGTGTATCATCGAACAACATGTCCCTGTTTCACACTTGGTCTATTCGGTAAAATGCATGTGGCCTTGAGTGATGAAGATGTGGAAATTTTAAAGGATGTCATGAAAGTTCTGGAGCCATTTCAGGCTGCAACAGTGGAAATGTCAGCAGAAAAGCACAAACTCTATCAAAGATGATGCCTTTGACAAAGGCAATGTACGAAATCATGTCCCACAGTCAGTCGAACAAGAATCCGTTTGCTGCGGAACTTCAGAAGTTCTCACGTGCCGATGCCATTGATAAGACAAAGTTACAGACGAATCAATGAAATGGCACAGACAGAGGAAACACATATCAGTGAAGAACGTCACGTTGAAGTGATCCAACAACAATCACCGACAAGCAGCCGAGCCCCGGTGAGGGTGAACCTTTGGGGCCGTTGTAATGACAACATCACACGATGGAAAGCTTCAAGATCAGCACCAGCAGATGCCATCTATCTATAATTGCAGTAATCTCTGTGTGTGTGTGTGTGTGTGTGTGTGTGTGTGTGTATGTCTGTGTGTTTGTCTGTGACCGCTGTTTCTCGACGACCACGGGTCCGATATACTTGAGACTTGCCAGGTATATTGCTGGGGACCCGAGGATGTGCCTTTTCAAGGTTTCATATTAATCGGACAAGTAGTTACCGAGCTATGTCCAAAAAACGATTCAACCAATCAGAGAGCAGCGAGCTATCACGTGTGCCGAACGTGGCGAACAGACTCTGCCTCGGACGGCACATTTGAGAGCGTATTCATTTATTTCACGTTGGCAAACTATGTTGGCGTTAAACTATGTTTTAAAACTAATTAAAACTAATTTGCGATTCATCATAACTGCGATATGCGACCTTCCGGACAGTCAAATGAGGACGTCACTTCCGGACTTACGGATAGTCATAGTGACGCTGAACGTGGCGAGCAGACGCTGCCTCGGACGGCACATTTGAGAGCGTATTCATTTATTTGACGTTGCAATCTGTGTTGATTGTTGTAAGGTACGATCGATTGTAGTACATACATATTTATATTTTGTACATATTCATTACGGGCACGTCACGGGTACGGGTACGGTACGGGTACGGTTCCGGGTACGGTACGGTTACGGGTACGCCACGTACGGGCACGTCCTAGTTGTTGAAATGCGCAGATACTTGGAGGAAGAAAACATCCCGAGGGCTAAAGATTCTCTGCTCTGGTGGAGAGTGAATGAATCATCATTTCCCAAGCTTCACAAAATGGCCAGAAAATACCTTTGTGCTCCTGCAAATTCCGTTCCTGCTGAGTGTTTTTTTTTTTCCAAAGCAGGGCAGTTGACATCAGCGAAAAGGAACAGGATAAAACCCAAACATGTGGACATGATGTTGTTCTTGAACAAGAATAATGGTTTATAATTATTTGCAAACCACTCTCGTTGTAATCAAAATTGTCATTTTGATCCAAATGTGGATAAAACTGTGAACATGATGTCATTTTTTAACAAGAATGATTGATAATTGTTTGCAAATCACTCTCGTTGCAATTGAAATTTGTCATTTCGATACAATATTATTTTTTTCATTGTATTAAAAAAAAAAAAATTAATTCGTGTTTTTTGTAAAAAAATAGAGATGTTTCATGAGCCTCAACCCGACGTTTTACTGCTCTTTCCAATTAAAAACAAAGATTGATGATTTAAAAAAAACCACTCCCACATTCCTCTGTCCCTTCTCAGCATCAGTCCATATGTAATAGTTCCCATCCTTCAAAACCCCCCAAAAAAGAAAACGAAAAAGTACTCGATTCATCAATTCCTCGAAAAAAGTACTCAGAATCGTAATGGAGTCCATAAATTCCTCGAAAAAAGTACTCGGAATCGTACTCGATTCCATCAATTCCTCGAAAAAAAGCACTCGGAATCGTACTGGATTCCATCAATTCCTCTAAAAAAAGTACTCGGAATCGTAATCGATTCCATCAATTCCTCGAAAAAAAGTACTCGGAATCGTACTCGATTCCATCAATTCCTCGAAAAAAGTACTCGGAATCGTACTGATTCCATCAATTCCTCGAAAAAAGGTAATCGGAATCGTACTCGATTCCATCAATTCCTCGAAAAAAGTACTCGGAATCGTACCGATTCCATCAATTCCTCAAAAAAGTACTCGGAATCGTACTGATTCCATCAATTCCTCAAAAAAGTACTCGGAATCGTACTGATTCCATCATTTCCTCAAAAAAAGTACTCGGAATCGTACTGATTCCATCAATTCCTCGAAAAAAAGTACTCGGAATCGTACTGATTCCATCAATTCCCCGAAAAACGGTACTCGGAATCGTACTCGATTCCATCAATTCCTCGAAAAAAAGTACTCGGAATCGTACTGATTCCATCAATTCCTCGAAAAAAGTACTCGGAATCGTACTGATTCCATCAATTCCTCGAAAAAAAGTACTCGGAATCGTACTGGATTCCTTCAATTCCTCGAAAAAAAGTACTCGGAATCGTACTGATTCCATCAATTCCTCGAAAAAAAGTACTCGGAATCGTACTCGATTCCATCAATTCCTTGAAAAACAAGTACTCGGAATCGTACTGATTCCATCAATTCCTCAAAAAAAAGTACTCGGAATCGTAATCGCTTCCATCAATTCCTCGAAAAAAAGTACTCGGAATCGTACTCGATTCCATCAATTCCTCGAAAAACAAGTACTCGGAATCGTACTCGATTCCATCAATTCCTCGAAAAACAATTACTCGGAATCGTACTGATTCCATCAATTCCTCGAAAAAAGGTACTCGGAATCGTACTCGATTCCATCAATTCCTCGAAAAAAAAGTACTCGGAATCGTACTGATTCCATCAATTCCCCGAAAAGGTACTCGGAATCGTACTCGATTCCATCAATTCCTCAAAAAAAAGTACTCGGAATCGTACTGATTCCATCAATTCCTCGAAAAAAAGGTAATCGGAATCGTACTCGATTCCATCAATTCCTTGAAAAAAAGTATTCAGAATCGTACTGATTCCATCAATTCCTCGAAAAAAGTACTCTGAGTCATACTGATTCCATCAATTCCTCGAAAAAATGTACTCGGAATCGTACTGATTCCATCAATTCCTCAAAAAAAGTACTCAGAATCGTACTGATTCCATCAATTCCTCGAAAAAAGTACTCTGAGTCGTACTGATTCCATCAATTCCTCGAAAAAAAGTACTCGGAATCATACTGATTCCATCAGTTCCTCAAAAAAGTACTCGGAATCGTACTGATTCCATCAATTCCTCAAAAAAAGTACTCGGAATCATACTGATTCCATCAATTCGTCAAAAAAAGTACTCGGAATCGTACTCGATTCCATCAATTCCTCGAAAGAAAGTACTCGGAATCGTACTGATTCCATCAATTCCTCGAAAAAAAGTACTCGGAATCGTACTCGATTCCATCAATTTCTCGAAAAAAAAGTACTCGGAATCGTACTGATTCCATCAATTCCTCGAAAAAAGGTACTCGGAATCGTAATGATTCCATCAATTCCGACAAAAAAGTACTTAGAATCGAATCGATTCCAAAATTCCCAGAATCGCCCATCACTACTGCACAACATCCGTGTAGTGGTCTGGAGAGGAATGAATAGTGGTGTGAAAGAATGACTGGAAGGGAATGAGTTCCGCCCAAGGAAATCTCGGAGTAGTAGATAAATGATAGTTAGCGGGACCCTGCAATTTTTTTTCTGGAAGTCGTTCTGCAGTTGGTGCTGTTAGTAGAAAGTCGTTCTGATTGCAAAAGTGTATTGATGGGAAGATGGGCTGGGAATGTGACTTGTGGAAGGTAGCGAGTTGTTGTAAAGGGCACCCCTGGCGCTAGGAGTACACTGGCCAGGAGTAGGCCATGGGACCCTGAGGGGCGAGCTAAATTGATAGTCCAGGGTATCCAGAAAGAGCACCTGAGGGCCACGTGCCAGGGTCAGGTAGGGGGAGAGGGGTGGGGGAGGTGTGGGAGAAGCCAGGGAGAGCTCTCCCATAATTTGATGAGGAGCATGTAAGCTCGGTGGCAGCCTCGAGGGTTCAGGGTGCTGTGTTGTGCTCAGGGTGAGTACCCAGATGGGTAGGCCTGCATATGGAGCCACACTTCCCATCCACAATATTGTGCGGTGGCATCGGGTGAAAAGTTGAGTGTCAGGCCGGAAACGGTCAAAGCACCAAGTGCCAAATCAGTACCGAGTGCCGTTCTAGTTTAATCGTTTGGCAAGATTTGAACCCAGGCTATGCAACTCAAAGGTGAATATCCATACCGTACCTCAAAGCTATCCCTGCCAGCTCGAACACATTACAAAGGTATGGTCCCACAACTCACAAGAGAGACAAGCGGTACATTACAGGTATACGAGAGGTGTGGACAACTCCATTATTTTCGGTGCTCTTACAAAGCATCCCTCATGGAGGGGTGATCACCATGACTTCCCGTCGTGCTCTGTTGTGATTTAGTTGCAGTCTTCGGACGTCACATGTTGCATTAGATTTGGCGGCACCATGACAATAATGATGACGTCGCTTGCTTTTTAATGAAAGCACGTTCACCTCGAGTGTAACAATACTCCGGATGCTGAACGAGCGTCTCATTTCCCACCTCATCACTTCATTAAGCTTGTCCGTTTGTGCAGACGAGCGGACACGTGTCCGGTTCGAGCTCATTTAAACATCTCCACCAGATTGCATCGTCACTTCGCCGACTCCGAAACTTTTGTAAAACTTTCACAAGAAGTTTCCGACGCCGTCGCACTAATGGTGCAGGTAATTAGTCCAGGATGAACCGTATCTTGTCTATTTAGTGTTGCCCCAACTCCCAGGGTATCGACATGAAATATCTAAATTTACACGTTTTAACATCACCACGTAATACCGTTGTTAACAAATCTCATTTTTCCTAATAACATGCTGCCATTTAAACTTTTAACACAGTGTTCTTATAGGAAATTTGTACCCATGCTGTGTTCCGTCCGTGTAGACCATGAAGTACAACCACCAGTTATAATGATCACAAAATGGTCGATAACAGGCTATTATTTAACGAGATGTAAAAATGGTCACAGATGCAAGCAACAAAAACTGGGATGAACTTTTTAATTATTACCTCCGCCACCAAAAGTCACCCCTATTTGTCCGTTTGTCTGGGAACAAAATATCTCAAAAAGTTGTGGACGGATTCGGACGAAATTTGGAAGAGATGTAGCGTATGTGACAAGGACGAAATAATTTTGGTGAATATCCGGATTCGGATCCGGCTACTAGAATTTTTTTTAGTGATACTTCACCATTGGGAGATAGGGCCAAAAACGATACATAGCGGGATATCTCAAAAAGTTGTGGACAGATTCGGACGAAATTTGGCAGAGATGTAGCGTATGTGACAAGGACGAAATAATTTTGGTGAATATCCGGATTCGGATCCGGCTACTAGAATTTTTTTTAGTGATACTTCACCATTGGGAGATAGGGCCAAAAACGATACATAGCGGGATATCTCAAAAAGTTGTGGACGGATTCGGACGAAATTTGGAAGAGATGTAGCGTATGTGACAAGGACGAAATAATTTTGGTGAATATCCGGATTCGGATCCGGCTACTAGAATTTTTTAAAGTGATACTTCACCATTGGGAGATAGGGCCAAAAACGATACATAGCGGGATATCTCAAAAAGTTGTGGACAGATTCGGACGAAATTTGGCAGAGATGTAGCGTATGTGACAAGGACGAAATAATTTTGGTGAATATCCGGATTCGGATCCGGCTACTAGAATTTTTTTTAGTGATACTTCACCATTGGGAGATAGGGCCAAAAACGATACATAGCGGGATATCTCAAAAAGTTGTGGACGGATTCGGACGAAATTTGGCAGAGATGTAGCGTATGTGACAAGGACGAAATAATTTTGGTGAATATCCGGATTCGGATCCGGCTACTAGAATTTTTTTTAGTGATACTTCACCATTGGGAGATAGGGCCAAAAACGATACATAGCGGGATATCTCAAAAAGTTGTGGACGGATTCGGACGAAATTTGGCAGAGATGTAGCGTATGTGACAAGGACGAAATAATTTTGGTGAATATCCGGATTCGGATCCGGCTACTAGAATTTTTTTTAGTGATACTTCACCATTGGGAGATAGGGCCAAAAACGATACATAGCGGGATATCTCAAAAAGTTGTGGACGGATTCGGACGAAATTTGGAAGAGATGTAGCGTATGTGACAAGGACGAAATAATTTTGGTGAATATCCGGATTCGGATCCGGCTACTAGAATTTTTTAAAGTGATACTTCACCATTGGGAGATAGGGCCAAAAACGATACATAGCAGGATATCTCAATAAGTTATGGACGGATTTGGACGAAACTTGGTGGACCGGTTGGGTGTCTGACAAGGAAGAATAGATTCGATTTTGGTGAAGATCTGAATATGGTTTCGGATATGAGAATTATTTAATTTTTTAAGTGATTCTTCACCATTGGGAGATCGGGCCAAAAACGATACATAGCGGGATATCTCAATAAGTTATGGACGGATTTGGACGAAACTTGGTGGACCGGTTGGGTGTCTGACAAGGAAGAATAGATTCGATTTTGGTGAAGATCTGAATATGGATTCGGATATGAGAATTATTTAATTTTTTAAGTGATTCTTCACCATTGGGAGATAGGGCCAAAAACGAAGCATAGCGGGATATCTCAAAAAGTTGTGGACGGATTTGGACAAAACTTTGTGGACAGGTTGTGTGTGTGACGAGGAAGAATGTTCAATTTTTCTGAAGATCCGGATCCGGCTAGTATAATTTTTTTAGTGATTCTTCACTATTGAGTGATATGGCCAACCAGGCGGAGGTATGCTCTCAATTGAGTGCCATTCTAGTTGTATATTAGATGACGTTATATCTATACTACAATAAACGATGGAACTCTGTCCACAAGCGTGGGAATTAAGTTTATATGAGTTAATATAAATGTACATTTTGACACAATTTCAACTCATGGCTCGTGTGCACTCACCTTTGACCTGTCTAGCCTGGGTTCGAATCCCGACCCAGCTATAAACTGTCATCCTGGTGTTTTACAAGGAGGGAGAGGGATGCGCCGTGCATAAGATAGATCAATTGTGACTTAATGTGCGTATTTAATAAGTAAACGGGGAGAGCGAAAATTACAGTTTATTCCCAAAGATACGCACCGTATACAGTACTTAAAAATTTACATCGACGTTATGCACTACATGACCAAAAGTATGTGGACACCCGAACATTGAACATCTCATTCCAAAATCACGGGCATTAATATGGAGTTGGTCCCCCCTTTGCTGCAAGAACAACCTTCACTCTTCTGGGAAGGCTTTCCACTTTATGTTGGAACATTGCTGTGGGGATTTGTTTCCATTCAGCCACAAGAGCATTAGTGAGGCCAGGCACTGATGTTGGGCGATTAGGCCTGGCTCCCAGTCGGCGTTCCAATTCATCCCAAAGGTGTTCAATGGGGTTGAGGTCAGAGCTCTGTGCAGGCCAGTCAAGTTCTTCCATACCGATCTTGCCAAACCATTTCTGAATGCTGTTGCTGTTTCAATCACAGTTTCCGTGTTCACAGTGGGAGGGGAGGGGGTGGGTTGAAGAGTTGTGTTGGGGTGGGGGGCGATGGGGTTAAGACAGGGTTTGAATGCTTGGAATGTGGAGAGGATTGAAGCCTTAGGGTTGGAAGGGGCAGGTTGAGGACTTGGAGTTTGTGAGAGCTGAGGGGTGGGTTGGGGGAGGGGTTGATCTTCTTCTTTGTTCGAATGCAGCACAAGGGTGCAGGGTAGTATCATTGGCTGAGGGTGCAGCTGTGCCTCTGATGCAATGCCCTCTGCTGGTTATAGCAGAAATTTGGAATTTTGCCCATGCTGCCAGTGATAGCTCGCGAAGGATACCATTGGATCTTTAACGTCCACCAATTAATGCTGGCAGACAGGACACCCACTTAACGTCCATTTAATGGACGGCCCACAAGTCGATGAATCACATCTGTGTGTGTGTGTGTGTGTGTGTGTGTGTGTGCGTCTGTGTGTGTGTATGTGTGTGTGTCTGTGTGTGTGTGTCTGTGTGTGTGTCTGTGTGTGTGTGTGTGCGTGTGTCTGTCTGTCTCTCTGTGTATGTGTGTGTGTGTGTGTGTGTGTGTGTGTGTGTGTGTGTGTGTCCGTGTCCAGCCCGTAGCTATTTTACCATTTGAGCCTTGTCACCATAACCTAAAATAATCAATTTTCATCCAATTACCATTTGAGTTTTGTCATCAGACTTTCAACACCCCTTAATAATTTGGGCAAAAGGTCACAGGTTAACATCAAATAAAATCGTCTGTTTTCAACCAATTGACCTGAAATGTTAAGGACTTGCATATTGTGCTACTGAATTGGTGCACCAATCAAAAGCTAGAAACCATTTTATTTTAGATGAAAAGGTCAAAGGTCAAGGGTGCAAAATTTTTCAGGACTGACCTATTTTTTACCTTGACCTAATTTTATGGTCATGATCGCATTATAGTCATTTTAACATTTTCACCACAACTTGACTAAAGTTTGTCCAATCAGAACTAAATTGCACTCTCCAGATAGTTTAGTGCAAAGAGCATTGAAACTTAATTTACATCATGCTCCTCCGAGTTAAAGGTCAAGGTTTTACACCACTAGGGGGGTACTAAACCACCATTTAGTATTTTCTTCCTTTTTTCTGCCAATGTCTGAGCTGGATCTCAGAGCTGGGTGGGACTTTCAGAATGAAGTTTTGCATCAATAATGGGAATAAAAAGTATGTGGGGTCGACGTAACTTTTTTGACCTTGACCTAATTTTCAGGTCACATTCCAATTATAGACATTTAAACATTTTTCACCAAAACTTGAAGGTTTTTTTTTTTTTTTTTTGTATACAAGATCGAGGCTCGTGAAAAAGCTAACATTAATCACACAAAAAGTCAAATAGACACACAAAACATAAAATAAGGGGAGCGGTAGACAAATGGGGAGAGAGGGGGAAGGACACAAACACAACATTTGAGAGCAGGGACATCGAGAGAACTGTGAGAGGGAGAGGGCTTGGGGGGAGGTGGGAAAGGTATAAAACATATGGACACAGCAATACAAGGACTTCCAGGAAAGAAGTTGGAATTTCAAAAAAGTGTATCTGGGGTGAATTAGCGGGGGTAGAAAAAGGTTTGTCCAATCGCAACTAATTGCCCTCTCCAGCTAGCTAAGAGTAAGTCGCATTTGCTCTTAATTTACATCATAGCTCTCCGAGTTAAAGGTCAAGGTCAAATGGCAGTCTGAAAAAAAAACGTTTTTCGTCATCGCTTAATTTTGCCAATGCGGAATCTCAAAGCCATTATAATTGTGTACCTGCGTTGAAGCTGTGCACTTGATATTTGATTGGTGCCCTTGTACCTTTTTCGGATTGTGACCCAATTAACAAAAAACACTTTTTTGATCATAACTTCAATAATTTTCCTCCGATTTTCATGATGTTGAGTTTTATGGATAGACTGTAGACGGGGACACCTTTTCTTAATCTACTCTGTATCCACAAATGTTGGAAGATAAAGGTCACATGGTGGGTCAAACAAAATATGCCATCATTGGATTGCCAGTCAGGTAGGCGTACCTTTGGCGATCGTTTTGTGATCGCAGGTATCTACTTCTAGTTTATATTGGGTTTGATGTCACCGAGATTAGAGCGACGTATGATCAGAATTCAGAATTGCCTTTTCTGCTTTTCCTTGTCCTGTTTGCATGATCTGATGATTTGGCAGGAATAATACACCAGTTTTGAGAGGAGACAAGTATTGTTATTCAGTATAATTACAGGCTGGCTCTGACAGGACACCAAACAACCGGTGCAAGAGCAGAAAGATATACGGTACCTCATTCTTGAACAAGTGGAGCACACTCTGCCTGAAACCTCTGCTCTTTAAGCGGTGCGCAAGTACAGTGCGCTGTTCGGTGCACTGTCGACAATGACAATGGCAACGTCGTTCTGTTTTTATTTGCCTTTCAAATTAATGGAGAAACCTGATCAGAGAAATAATAATGATTTAGATTGTAGAAGAACATAATAATTTATAATATCTTAATACCTTACTGAATACAAATTGAATACAATACACTTTCACCATAGTGATACTGATAGTATAACTATTATGTCATCATGATGTACAATATATTTTTGCTGGAGTGTCGCAGTTACAGACACCATAAGATAATAATTGACAGCGCTTTTTAGTTGATATAGAAATAGATTAAAAAGAAAACCTAGCAGAGGATGGTTTCGATCCATCGACCTCTGGGTTATGGGCCCAGCACGCTTCCGCTGCGCCACTCTGCTATGGATTTTTGAATGTCTGATTTTATAATAATTATTTTGTAATAAACGTTTATTTATGAGTAATAATCTCTTTCTGGTGAAACTACCGAAACCCAGGATCACTGCTTACTTCTACTCACTTTTGTACCCCACTTGTGGGACGAACTTCCACGTCCTCTTCAATCTCATTCTTCCCTCCCGTTCTTCAAGACAGCAAGACCAACATCTCAGATCATCCCCAATCGATGACCATGATCCTTTCTTCCCCCTTTAACCCAAATTAACGCCCACCCCCAATCCCTCCTCCCGGCTCCCTCCAAATTTCCAGTTTTCCCTCATTGCAGTTTCCTTCTGTATCCATTCTTGTCCACTCCATGCATCTTCTCCATCCCTTCATTCCTCCCCACACCCATTGTTTGTCCAAGTCTCCCTGATTCATGTCTTGTTGCATCCTGTCGTGTCATGGTGCTAGTACTAGCTCGCTCTTCCACGAGCCTTGACTATGTATACAAAAAGGGGGGATGCAGGAGGCATGGTGCTGCTATCAGAGGGTGTGGTACTCGTACTCGTACTCCACAAACACAAATTAAAGCAGTCTGCACATTCTGTTTGCCTTGGATGTGTCCTGGAAAAGCTGGGGTGTTCCGTTAACAAATGGCTTGTTATCGCATTCCAAGCGAGTCGTTCCGTATCAACCGCTTTGCAAGCCGCTCGCCTAGCCGCTCGAGGAAGCTCGTACCAATATGGCGCCCGCGCACTGCATCATGGGTACCCGAAAGGCCTCCATTCAACTTTTAGCGCCAGGTCTGCACAGATGTAAGACAATGTAAAACACCAAGAGCAGAATCACACCACCAAGTCCTGGTGTAGTTCGCAACATAATCCGTTGGATGTAGAATATTTTAAAGTCAAAAAACAACAACAACAACAAATGCTACATGGGCGGAGTTTATTGTCGCCACGCCCACTTAGCTGGCGCCATTCGACTTTCACGGCGGGAAACGTAGATGTTGTTGTGCTTGAACTTGTGAGTTTTCGACATCGAGCAGTAATTCAACGGCACGGCAGGATGCTGGAGGGGAGGAGCACAAATCCGTTAATTTCTTCAGTAGAGAGTAAAGGCCAAAATGAAACTGGTAAGATCCATTTAAAAAGCAGCCTCGGTTACGTTATGGCATTTATCGCGTCTGCTCTGAGTCTGGGAGGTCGGCGGTTTGAACCCCGGCAGATGGATGAGGCTATGCGAGGTTCAGTATTTTAAAAGGATATAGCACGGACAAACAACCATAGGTTGGAAACAATTGCGTAGGCTTTATGCCATGGGCCTAATGTATGAGTAATGGCCTCCTCCGATGTAGTTCCTTGTAATTATTTATTATAAGTTCGAAACTGCCCGTGTTGAGGTGAAGCGGAAGGCTGGTGTGGTGAGGATGGCATGATGAGGGATGGCATGATGAGGGATGCAATGAATAATGAGGGATGGCATGGTGAGGGATGGCACGATGAGGGATGCAATGAATGATAAGGGATGGCATGGTGAGGGATGGCATGATGAGGGATGGCATGGTGAGGGATGGCATGGTGAGGGATGGCACGATGAGGGATGCAATGAATGATGAGGGATGGCATGGTGAGGGATGGCACGATGAGGGATGGCACGATGAGGGATGGCACGATGAGGGATGGCACGATGAGGGATGCAATGGTGAGGGATGCAATGGTGAGGGATGCAATGGGGAGGGATGCAATGGTGAGGGATGCAATGGTGAGGGGTGGCATGATGAGGAATGACATGGTGAGGGATGGCTTGGTGAGGGATGACATGTTGAGGGATGGCATGGTGAGGGATGGCATGGTGAGGGATGACATGGTGAGGGATGATATGGTGAGGGATGACATGGTGAGGGATGACATGGTGAGGGATGACATGGTGAGGGATGGCATGGTGATTGATGGCATGGTGAGGGATGACATGGTGAGGGATGACATGGTGAGGGACGACATGGTGAGGGACGACATGGTGAGGGACGACATGGTGAGGGACGACATGGTGAGGGACGACATGGTGAGGGACGGCATGGTGAGGGACGGCATGCTGAGGGACGGCATGCTGAGGGACGGCATGCTGAGGGACGTCATGCTGAGGGACGGCATGCTGAGGGACGGCATGCTGAGGGACGGCATGCTGAGGGACGGCATGCTGAGGCATGCTGAGGGATGCAATGGTGAGGAATGGCATGCTGAGGGACGGCATGCTGAGGGACGGCATGCTGAGGGACGGCATGCTGAGGGACGGCATGCTGAGGGACGGCATGCTGAGGGACGGCATGGTGAGGAACGGCATGGTGAGGGACGGCATGCTGAGGTATGGCATGCTGAGGGATGGCATGCTGAGGGATGGCATGCTGAGGGATGGCATGCTGAGGGATGGCATGCTGAGGGATGGCATGCTGAGGGATGGCATGCTGAGGGATGGCATGCTGAGGGATGGCATGCTGAGGGATGGCATGCTGAGGGATGGCATGCTGAGGGATGGCATGCTGAGGGATGGCATGCTGAGATGGGATGGCATGCAGAGATGGGATGGCATGAGAGATGGGATGGCATGAGAGATGGCCATGCTGACTATCTCTGTATCTCTGTATCTCTATCAAAGTCTATCTCTGTATCTCTATCAAAGTATCTCTATCTCTGTGTCTCTATCTCTCTATCTCTATCTCTATATCTGTCTCCATCTCTGTGTCTCCTCTGTCTCTATATCTCTATCTCTGTGTCTCTATCTCTGTGTCTCTATCTCTGTATCGAAATCTCTGTGTCTCTATCTCTGTGTCTCTATCTCTGTATCTCTGTCTCTGTATCTCTATCTCTGTGTCTCTATCTCTATCTCTGTATCTCTATCTTTGTGTCTCTATCTCTATCTCCGTGTCTCTATCTCTGTATCTCTATCTCTCTATCTCTATCTCTATCTCTGTCTCCATCTCTGTGTCTCCTCTGTCTCTATATCTCTATCTCTGTGTCTCTATCTCTGTGTCTCTATCTCGGTATCTATATCTCTGTGTCTCTATCTCTGTGTCTCTATCTCTGTATCTATATCTCTGTATCTCTATCTCTGTGTCTCTATCTCTATCTCTGTATCTCTATCTCTGTGTCTCCTCTATATCTCTATCTCTATATCTCTATCTCTGTGTCTCTATCTCTGTGTCTCTATCTCTGTGTCTCTATCTCTGTGTCTCTATCTCTGTGTCTCTATATCTATGTCTATCTCTGTATCTCTATCTCTATCAAAGTATCTCTATCTCTGTGTCTCTATCTCTATCTCTATCTCTGTGTCTGCTCTGTCTCTATATCTCTTTCTCTGTGTCTCTATCTCTGTATCTATATCTCTGTGTCTCTATCTCTGTATCTATATCTCTGTATCTATATCTCTGTATCTATATCTCTGTGTCTCTATCTCTGTGTCTCTATCTCTGTATCTCTATCTCTGTATCTCTATCTCTGTATCTCTATCTCTGTATCTCTATCTCTCTATCTCTATCTCTATCTCTGTATCTATATCTCTGTGTCTCTATCTCTGTGTCTCTATCTCTGTATCTCTATCTTTGTGTCTCTATCTCTATCTCTGTGTCTCCTCTATCTCTATCTCTATCTCTGTGTCTCTATCTCTGTGTCTCTGTCTCTATCTCCGTGTCTCTATCTCTGTATCTCTATCTCTCTATCTCTATCTCTCTATCTCTATCTCTGTATCTCTATCTTTGTGTCTCTATCTCTATCTCTGTGTCTCCTCTATCTCTATCTCTATCTCTGTGTCTCCTCTATCTCTATCTCTGTGTCTCTATCTCTGTGTCTCTATCTCTATCTCTGTGTCTCTATCTCTATCTCTGTGTCTCTATCTCTATCTCTGTGTCTCTATCTCTGTATCTCTATCTCTGTGTCTCTATCTCTACCTCTGTGTCTCCTCTATCTCTATCTCTGTGTCTCTATCTCTGTGTCTCTATCTCTATCTCTATGTCTCCTCTATCTTTATATCTCTATCTCTGTGTCTCTATCTCTGTGTCTCCTCTATCTCTATATCTCTATCTCTATCTCTGTGTCTCTGTCTCTATGTCTATCTCTGTATCTCTATCTCTGTATCTCTGTATCTCTGTGTCTCTATCTCTGTGTCTCTATCTCTGTATCTCTATCTCTCTGTCTCTATCTCTATCTCTATCTCTATGTCTCTATCTCTGTATCTCTATCTCTGTGTCTCCTCTATTTCTGTATCTCTATCTCTGTGTCTCTATCTCTGTATCTCTATCTCTGTCTCCCCTCTATTTCTGTATCTCTATCTCTGTATCTCTATCTCTATCTCTGTATCTCTGTCTCTGTATCTCTATCTCTCTATCTCTCTGTCTCTGTATCTCGATCTCGATCTCTCTATCTCTATCTCTGTGTCTCTATCTCTATCTCTGTATCTCTATCTCTGTGTCTCTATCTCTATCTCTGTATCTCTATCTTTGTGTCTCTATCTCTATCTCCGTGTCTCTATCTCTGTATCTCTATCTCTCCATCTCTATCTCTGTATCTATATCTCTGTATCTATATCTCTGTGTCTCTATCTCTGTGTCTCTATCTCTGTGTCTCTATCTCTGTGTCTCTTTATCTATCTCTATCTCTATCTCTGTATCTATATCTCTGTGTCTCTATCTCTGTGTCTCTATCTCTGTATCTTTGTCTCTGTATCTCGATCTCTGTGTCTCTATCTCTGTGTCTCTATCTCTGTGTCTCTATCTCTGTGTCTCTATCTCTGTGTCTATCTCTGTGTCTCTATCTCTGTGTCTCAATCTCTGTATCTCTATCTCTGTGTCTCTATCTCTATCTCTGTATCTCTATCTTTGTGTCTCTATCTCTATCTCCGTGTCTCTATCTCTGTATCTATATCTCTGTATCTATATCTCTGTGTCTCTATCTCTGTGTCTCTATCTCTGTATCTCTATCTCTGTGTCTCTATCTCTATCTCTGTATCTCTATCTTTGTGTCTCTATCTCTATCTCCGTGTCTCTATCTCTGTATCTATATCTCTGTATCTATATCTCTGTATCTATATCTCTGTGTCTCTATCTCTGTGTCTCTATCTCTGTATCTCCATCTATATCTCTGTGTCTCCTCTATCTCTATCTCTATCTCTGTGTCTCCTCTATCTCTATCTCTGTGTCTCTATCTCTGTGTCTATCTCTGTATCTCTATCTCTATCAAAGTATCTATCTCTGTGTCTCTATCTCTCTATTTCTATCTCTATCTCTGTGTCTCCTCTGTCTCTATATCTCTATCTCTGTGTGTCTGTCTCTGTATCTCGATCTCTCTATCTCTATCTCTGTATCTCTATCTCTGTGTCTCTATCTCTGTGTCTCTATCTCTGTGTCTCTATCTCTGTGTCTCTATCTCTGTGTCTCTGTATCTGTATCTCTATCTCTGTGTCTCTATCTCTATCTCTGTATCTCTATCTTTGTGTCTCTATCTCTATCTCCGTGTCTCTATCTCTGTATCTATATCTCTGTATCTCTATCTCTGTGTCTCTATCTCTGTGTCTCTATCTCTGTGTCTCTATCTCTGTGTCTCTATCTCTGTGTCTCTATCTCTGTGTCTCTATCTCTGTGTCTCTATCTCTGTGTCTCTATCTCTGTGTCTATATCTCTATGTCTCTATCTCTGTGTCTCTATCTCTGTGTCTCTATCTCTGTATCGCTATCTCTGTATCTCTATCTCTATCTCTGTGTCTCCTCTATCTCTATCTCTATCTCTGTGTCTCCTCTATCTCTATCTCTATCTCTGTGTCTCTATCTCTGTGTCTCTATCTCTATCTCTGTGTCTCCTCTATCTCTTTCTCTGTGTCTCTATCTCTGTGTCTCTATCTCTGTGTCTCCTCTATCTCTATATCTCTGCTATGTCTATCTCTGTATCTCTATCTCCATCAAAGTATCTCTATCTCTGTGTCTCTATCTCTCTATTTCTATCTCTATCTCTGTGTCTCCTCTGTCTCTCTATCTCTATCTCTATATCTGTGTCTCTATCTCTGTGTCTCTATCTCTGTATCTATATCTCTGTGTCTCTATCTCTGTGTCTCTATCTCTGTGCCTCTATCTCTGTATCTCTGTATCTCTATCTCTCTATCTCTATCTCTGTGTCTCTATCTCTGTGTCTCTATCTCTGTGTCTCTATCTCTGTGTCTCTATCTCTGTGTCTCTATCTCTGTGTCTCTATCTCTGTGTCTCTATCTCTGTATCTCTATCTCTGTGTCTCGATCTCTATCTCTGTATCTCTATCTTTGTGTCTCCATCTCTCTCTCTGTGTCTCCATCTCTGTATCTCTATCTCTCTATCTCTATCTCTCTATCTCTATCTCTATCTCTCTATCTCTATCTCTGTATCTATATCTCTGTGTCTCTATGTCTGTGTCTCTATCTCTGTGTCTCTATATCTATCTCTATCTCTGTGTCTCTGTCTCTATGTCTATCTCTGTATCTCTATCTCTATCTCTGTATCTCTATCTTTGTGTCTCGATCTCTATCTCCGTGTCTCTATCTCTATATCTCTATCTCTCTATCTCTATCTCTATCTCTGTATCTCTATCTCTGTATCTATATCTCTGTGTCTCTATCTCTGTGTCTCTATCTCTGTGTCTCTATATCTATCTCTATCTCTGTGTCTCTGTCTCTCTGTCTATCTCTGTATCTCTATCTCTATCTCTGTATCTCTATCTCTGTGTCTCCTCTATCTCTGTATCTCTATCTCTGTGTCTGTATCTCTGTGTCTCTATCTCTGTGTCTCCTCTATCTCTATATCTCTATCTCTATGTCTCTATCTCTGTGTCTCTATCTCTGTATCTCTATCTCTGTGTCTCCTCTATTTCTGTATCTCTATCTCTATCTCTGTATCTCTATCTCTGTATCTCTATCTCTGTATCTCTCTCTCTGTATCTCTGTCTCTGTATCTCTGTCTCTATCTCTGTATCTCTATCTCTGTGTCTCCTCTATCTCTGTATCTCTGTCTCTGTATCTCGATCTCTCTATCTCTATCTCTGTATCTCTATCTCTGTGTCTCTATCTCTGTGTCTCTATCTCTGTGTCTCTATCTCTGTGTCTCTATCTCTGTGTCTCTATCTCTGTGTCTCTATCTCTGTGTCTCTATCTCTGTGTCTCTATCTCTGTGTCTCTATCTCTGTGTCTCTATCTCTGTGTCTCTATCTCTGTGTCTCTATCTCTGTGTCTCTATCTCTGTGTCTCTATCTTTGTGTCTCTATCTCTATCTCCGTGTCTCTATCTCCGTATCTATATCTCTGTATCTATATCTCTGTGTCTCTATCTCTGTGTCTCTATCTCTGTGTCTCTATCTCTGTGTCTCTATCTCTGTGTCTCTGTCTCTATCTCCATCTCTGTGTCTCTATCTCTGTATCTCTATCTCTGTATCTCTATCTCTATCTCTGTGTCTCCTCTATCTCTATCTCTATCTCTGTGTCTCCTCTATCTCTATCTCTGTGTCTCTATCTCTGTGTCTCTATCTCTGTGTCTCTATCTCTGTGTCTCTATCTCTGTGTCTCCTCTATCTCTATATCTCTGTGTCTCTGTCTCTATGTCTATCTCTATATCTCTATCTCTATCAAAGTATCTCTATCTCTGTGTCTCTATCTCTATTTCTATCTCTATCTCTGTGTCTCCTCTGTCTCTATATCTCTATCTCTGTGTCTCTGTCTCTGTATCTCGATCTCTCTATCTCTATCTCTGTGTCTCTATCTCTGTGTCTCTATCTCTGTGTCTCTATCTCTGTGTCTCTATCTCTGTGTCTCTATATCTGTATCTCTATCTCTGTGTCTCTATCTCTGTGTCTATATCTCTATCTCTGTGTCTCTATCTCTATCTCTGTGTCTCCTCTATCTCTATCTCTATCTCTGTGTCTCCTCTATCTCTATCTCTATCTCTGTGTCTCTATCTCTGTATCTATATCTCTGTGTCTCTATCTCTGTGTCTCTATCTCTGTGCCTCTATCTCTGTATCTCTGTATCTCTATCTCTCTATCTCTATCTCTGTGTCTCTATCTCTGTGTCTCTATCTCTGTGTCTCTATCTCTGTGTCTCTATCTCTGTGTCTCTATCTCTGTGTCTCTATCTCTGTGTCTCTATCTCTGTGTCTCTATCTCTGTGTCTCTATCTCTGTGTCTCTATCTCTGTGTCTCTATCTCTGTGTCTCTATCTCTGTGTCTCTATCTCTGTGTCTCTATCTCTGTGTCTCTATCTCTGTGTCTCTATCTCTGTGTCTCTATCTCTGTGTCTCTATCTCTGTGTCTCTATCTCTGTGTCTCTATCTCTGTGTCTCTATCTCTGTGTCTCTATCTCTGTGTCTCTATCTCTGTGTCTCTATCTCTGTGTCTCGATCTCTGTGTCTCGATCTCTGTGTCTCGATCTCTGTGTCTCTATCTCTGTGTCACTATCTCTGTATCTCTATCTCTGTGTCTCGATCTCTATCTCTGTATCTCTATCTTTGTGTCTCCATCTCTGTATCTCTATATCTATATCTCTATCTCTCTATCTCTATCTCTGTGTCTATATCTCTGTGTCTATATCTCTGTGTCTATATCTCTGTGTCTCTATCTCTGTGTCTCTATCTCTGTGTCTTTATCTCTGTGTCTCTATATCTATCTCTATCTCTGTGTCTCTGTCTCTATGTCTATCTCTGTATCTCTATCTCTATCTCTGTATCTATATCTCTGTGTCTCTATCTCTGTGTCTCCTCTATCTCTATATCTCTATCTCTGTGTCTCTGTCTCTGTATCTCTATCTCTCTATCTCTATCTCTGTATCTCTATCTCTGTGTCTCTATCTCTGTGTCTCTATCTCTGTGTCTCTATCTCTGTGTCTCTATCTCTGTATCTCTATCTCTGTGTCTCTATCTCTGTATCTCTATCTCTGTGTCTCTATCTCTATCTCTGTATCTCTATCTTTGTGTCTCTATCTCTATCTCTCTATCTCTCTATCTCTATCTCTGTGTCTCTATCTCTATCTCTGTATCTCTATCTCTGTATCTATATCTCTGTGTCTCTATCTCTGTGTCTCTATATCTATCTCTATCTCTGTGTCTCTGTCTCTATGTCTATCTCTGTATCTCTATCTCTCTGTATCTCTATCTCTGTGTCTCCTCTATCTCTATATCTCGATCTCTGTGTCTGTATCTCGATCTCTGTGTCTCCTCTATCTCTATGTCTCTATTAGGCCATGGGCCACATATGGTCCACCAGCATCCCCCCCACCTCTAAACCAAACCAACTTTTTTTGAAGCCCAGAGGCATACTAAACACGATTCCAAATGTTACCAAGAAAAATTTAGGGATGCAATGCCCATTTCGGCTCAACAAAGTAGGGTACCCTCATAATTATGCCGACGCTCTCCGACGTCGACCGAACTTTGACTACTGATTATAATCTTCCACCAGAGGCCTCAAATAGCTCCTATTTCAATATATGATATACCAAATGAAAGATTATGAGCTGTTCTTTTTGAATATGTGGTAAATGAAACTATTGGGACAACTAGTTAAATAAACAGCTCTGCGGAACACAATAATTCAACCCGCGACTGCTTCTTCAATGAAATATTGGTATTTATTTCACAATCAGATTTTTTAACATTTATTTACATGGAAACTTTTCAATGTTGTATTAATCTCTTCATCGTGTATTACATTTGCTTTCAGGCGATACCTTCATATTTTTTCTAACAAGAGCCAATCTGAAATAACAGCCATTTGAATGTTTTAGATTCAACGTTGTGGAACGTTAACATGCACTATATTGAATCCAGTTATGCAGGCAATACCCATCGGCGTGATCCCGTAATGTTTTTATATGCATTGTAATTAATTGATTCACTTTTTAGATCACAAGAAAAATTGTCACTAGCTAGCAAAATCCAAATTTGCCACCAAAAGTGACATGACAGTGCCCTCTCCTACAACTATGGGGATTGTCACTAAAAGAAATGAATATGTAACAAATGCCTATTTTAGTTGCATTTCAGATTCATTTTCCACAAATGAATGTTTTAAATACATAGTTAAGATCTCTCCTCAATATGGAAGAAAACAGGTAACAACCATTTGAATTAATTAAGTTTAACTGCTGTCAATTTACATATTTAAGTTTTCTATTTGCAGATTATACTAATTATAAATAATGGATATCTTGATATATGGATAAATAACCCCTGTTATTAACTTAAGCAAAATAGTGCATGAAGGCATTCCCCCTGATATGGAACAACCCAATACGATACGAGAGACACATCGTGTTGATTGGAACCTTTCATCTCGCCTGCGCATATCTGAAAGTGATCGGCAAGAAGATGTTTGGCTCTGGTCTGTCTGATATCCTGCTAGAAGCTGGGTTGATTGGTTCTGGTTCACTGACAGGTGTGATGACTGGAAAACATTATGAAAGAGCAATGCATTGCCACAAGGTCATGTTAGAGTCACTGCAACGACTACTCATGGAACAGTTCAGCAAACAGGACAATGCTGACCTTCTGATGACCAGTCTCCCTGATGACTCAAGGGATAGACTAACACATTTGATTGATTCGCCAAATGCGGAAAACCTGAATGCAGTTCTATCTGACGAGAGCATCACTGAGCACATCAAGCGATATGCCAAATTTTGCAGTGAAGTTCGATCTGGAAAGCTAGGGAAAACAGCTCAGCTGTGGATTAGCTACATGGATCATTTTGGTCTCGTACTATCGCTGATTGAGGCAGTAAAGGTGAACAACTTTCAGCTCTACTCTCAGTGTATCAGCCAGATGAGCGACTTGTTTTTCAGCTTTGGAGCACAAAACTATGCTCGCTACACGACCTTCTTTTCAGTCTTCATAGCCAACATAGAAACATCTCATCCTGGAGCAGAGGAACTCCTTGAGAGGGGTGCCATAAGTGTGGCACGTTCGTTTATCCCTGGCAATAGGTGTGACGTGGACAAGACCATGGAAGAAACGTTTATGCGTCATGCCAAGTCTCATGGTGGTGGAGGTACAGGAATTTCAGGTATAATGACGAATTACAGTGCCTACCAGCGCTGGGTGAGAACCATACATGCAAGGTCGCAGTATGTTAATGCTACTCTCAGCATGGCAAATATGCTGGCCGACTCTGGAGAGGGAATGAAACATCGAGACGTTCGCCCCACAGAGATCCTTCGAAGTGAGAAAAATGTTGTGAAAACTTGCGAGGCTATTGAAAGCTTCTTGAATCCATTTGACGTGGAAACCAAAGATAAACTCCTGATCCTTTCGTCTGGTGCAGCAGCATCGGATGATGTTGTCAAGGACGTACTAGCAGCTGAGAACCTGGGCAGACGTGCTAAAGAAGCATTCATTTTATCGAGCGACTCCAGACTGACAGCAAGTTCTTTGAGCCCGTAAAACGAATGAACTTGCGGACATTGGGAAGCATGAACAAGGTATCAATCATCAGCTCAGGAAAGCAAAAAGTCATACAATACAAACAACAAGGCAATGTTGCTTTCAAGCTATTCATGAAGTCTCAAAACGAAGGACTACAACTCGATCTCAAGGAGCTGATGACGTATCCCCTGACTCCAGTTTCTTACAGCCTTGGGACTTCAGATGGATTTCTCGCGAAAACAGACAAGAGTAAAGCCTTTCACCACTTGACCAAGGAGTGTGAGAATGCCATCATACCACCAGAGAACGACACCCTCACTGTGCATGATGGCAATGCATGCTTCTACTATCTCAAAGATCTTCCCGGAAGCTTCAGTGAAATCTGCTCTAAAGTTTTTGACACCATGTCAAACACTCACAACGTCATATTCAGCACAGACATGTACCTGCCAACCTCTGTTAAAGCAATGGAACGGAAGAGGAGAGGTGTTAGGAACAAATTGATCATCAAAGGAGGAGCGACCAAGAAGCCTCCAGACTGGAAACAGTTCCTGTCAAATGACGAGAACAAACTTCAATTTATCCAGATGTTGCTCAGGTTGTGGAGAACGGATGAGTATGCCTCAAAGCTTCATGGACGAAACGTGATACTGATATGTGATGGGGTGCCACATAAGCTGACATCTGAAGATGGGACAACAACTTCATCACACTTATTAGATTCGATGACCTCATCACAAGAAGAAACAGACTCGAGGATTATACTCTACTGTGAGTATGCTCAAAGCAAGAACTTCAACTATGTGCGAGTGAAAAGTCCTGACACAGACGTCTTCTTCATTCTATTGCACTATGCACACCGACTGGCTGATATCACAGTCCTCTTTGACACAGGAACAGGGAATAAAAAGAAGCTGATCAATATCTCAGAACTGGCCCATAACTACTCCCACGAATACTGCACGGCTCTCATGGCTCTGCATGCCTTTTGCGGCTGTGATACAACAAGTGCATTCAGAGGGATAGGAAAAGTAAAGCCTATGAAAACACTGCTGAAAATCCCTCGATATGTTCCAGTGTTGGCACAGCTGGGTGATACTTGGGACATTCCTTCACAGCTTCTGGATGACCTTGAAGCCTTCACATGTGCCATCTATGGTAGACCAAGGGTTTTAAAAGTGGATGACCTGCGACTCCTCAGGATAAATGAGCTATGTGCTCGTGATGAGATACTAACGCCTTCACAAAACATCGACATGGCCACTTTACCTCCCTGAAGAAGAAGCTTGCTTCAGCACATTGCGCGAGTCAACTATCAAGTGGGAATCTGGAAACGAGCACATATCCCTAAACCTGATGTTCCGCTGGCACACAATGGCCACGGATGGACACAAACAGACGAGCATCTCGAACCTCTGTGGTATGACGGAACTATGTTGCCTGCACAACTCTCGGATCTAGCCCGTACCGTTGCTCCTGGTACAGTCAACGACGACGATAACGACGACGACGACGATGATGATGATGATGCACTCATGGCTGAGAACAGTACCCTGGATGGAGATGAAACAGACAGTGACATAGAATGAACACTAAATCATGTTTATCCATGTTTCAAATTTGTCTATAATGTAATTGATTAACCAGATGTGTTCCTGTGTTTTATGTTATATTTGATATGTATAATTCAAAATGAAATGTCTGTGTGTCTGTGACCGCCGATGGCTGTGGGCACCACACCCGGGCAAACGGCTTATTGGTGGGTGTGTGTGTGTGTGTGTGTGTGTGTGTGTGTGTGTGTGTGTGTGTGTGTGTGTGTGTGTGTGTGTGTGTGTGTGTGTGTGTGTGTGTGTGTGTGTGTAGGTGTGTAGGTGTGTAGGTGTGTAGGTGTGTGTGTTTAGGGGTGTGTGTGTGTGTGGTTTTTTTTAGTATTGTGTGTGTAACAAACATGTTTAGCAGAATATGTGTACATTCTCTTTGTCAAAGCTTTGAGGGTTAAGCGATTTTTGGCACTATGTGATGGCCATATTGGATAGAGTCACAACTATTGATTAAAATAAATAAACATGTTTGCTTAGTATCTTGTATTCTCAACAAAAGAAATTTAAAATCAGTTTAGTATATATGCATATAAAAACGTTATGTAATATAGGTATTGCTGTGCAACTGGATTGTTAATATAGTACATGTTAACGTTCCAAAACGTTGAATCTAAAACATTCAAATGGCTGTTATTTCAGATTGGCTCTTGTTAGAAAAAATATGAAGGTATCGCCTGAAAGCAAATGTAATACACGATGAAGAGATTAATACAACATTGAAAAGTTTCCATGTAAATAAATGTTAAAAAATCTGATTGTGAAATAAATACCAATATTTCATTGAAGAAGCAGTCGCGGGTTGAATTATTGTGTTCCGCAGAGCTGTTTATTTAACTAGTTGTCCCAATAGTTTCATTTACCACATATTCAAAAAGAACAGCTCATAATCTTTCATTTGGTATATCATATATTGAAATAGGAGCTATTTGAGGCCTCTGGTGGAAGATTATAATCAGTAGTCAAAGTTCGGTCGACGTCGGAGAGCGTCGGCATAATTATGAGGGTACCCTACTTTGTTGAGCCGAAATGGGCATTGCATCCCTAAATTTTTCTTGGTAACATTTGGAATCGTGTTTAGTATGCCTCTGGGCTTCAAAAAAAGTTGGTTTGGTTTAGAGGTGGGGGGGATGCTCGTGGACCATATGTGGCCCATGGCCTATATCTCTATGTCTCTATCTCTGTGTCTCTATCTCTGTGTCTCTATATCTGTCTCTATCTCTGTGTCTCTGTCTCTATGTCTATCTCTGTATCTCTATCTCTATCAAAGTATCTCTATCTCTGTGTCTCTATCTCTGTATCTTTATCTCTGTGTCTCTATCTCTGTGCCTCTATCTCTGTATCTCTGTATCTCTGTCTCTGTATCTCTATCTCTCTATCTCTATCTCTGTGTCTCTATCTCTGTGTCTCTATCTCTGTGTCTCTATCTCTGTGTCTCTATCTCTGTGTCTCTATCTCTGTGTCTCTATCTCTGTGTCTCTATCTCTGTATCTCTATCTCTGTATCTCTATCTTTGTGTCTTTATCTCTGTGTCTCCATCTCTGTATCTCTCTATCTCTATCTCTATCTCTGTATCTCTGTGTATCTATCTCTATCTCTATCTCTGTATCTCTGTGTATCTATCTCTGTGTCTCCATCTCTCCATCTCTATCTCTCTATCTCTATCTCTCTATCTCTGTATCTCTATCTCTGTATCTATATCTCTGTGTCTCTATCTCTGTGTCTCTATCTCTGTGTCTCCATCTCTGTATCTCTATCTCTGTATCTCTATCTCTGTGTCTCCTCGATCTCCATATCTCTATCTCTGTGTCTCTATCTCTATCTCTGTGTCTCTATCTCTATCTCTGTGTCTCTATCTTTGTGTCTCTATCTCTATCTCTGTGTCTCCTCTATCTCTATCTCTATCTCTGTGTCTCTATCTCTGTATCTCTATCTCTGTGTCTCTATCTCTATCTCTATCTCTATGTCTCCTCTATCTCTATCTCTATCGCTGTGTCTCTATCTCTGTATCTCTATCTCGATCTCTGTGTCTCTATCTCTATCTCTATCTCTGTATCTCTATCTCTGTATCTCTATCTCTATCTCTGTGTCTCTATCTCTGCATCTCCTCTATCTCTATCTCTATCTCTGTGTCTCTATCTCTGTATCTCTATCTCTATCTCTGTGTCTCCTCTATCTCTATCTCTATCTCTGTGTCTCTATCTCTATATCTCTATCTCTATCTCTATCTCTGTGTCTCTATCTCTATCTCTATCTCTATCTCTATCTCTATCTCTGTGTCTCCTCTATCTCTGTGTCTCCTCTATCTCTATCTCTGTATCTCTGTGTCTCTATCTCTGTGTCTCCTCTATCTCGATCTCTATCTCTGTGTCTCCTCTATCTCTATCTCTGTCTCCTCTATCTCGATCTCTATCTCTGTGTCTCCTCTATCTCTATCTCTGTCTCCTCTATCTCGATCTCTATCTCTGTGTCTCCTCTATCTCTATCTCTATCTCTGTGTCTCCTCTACCTCTATCTCTATCTCTATCTCTGTGTCTCCTCTATCTCTATCTCTATCTCTGTGTCTCCTCTATCTCTATCTCTGTGTCTCTATCTCTATCTCTGTGTCTCTATCTCTGTATCTCTATCTCTATCTCTGTGTCTCCTCTATCTCTATCTCTATCTCTGTATCTCTATCTCTATATCTGTGTCTCCTCTATCTCTATCTCTATATCTGTGTCTCTATCTCTATCTCTGTGTCTCCTCTATCTCTTTATCTCTATCTCTGTGTCTATCTCTATCTCTGTGTCTCCTCTATCTCTATCTCTGTGTCTCCTCTATCTCTATCTCTATCTCTGTGTCTCCTCTATCTCTATCTCTGTGTCTCTATCTCTGTATCTCTGTATCTCTATCTCTATGTCTCTATCTCTGTGTCTCTATCTCTGTGTCTCCTCTATCTCAAAATCTCTATCTCTGTGTCTCTATCTCTGTGTCTCTATCTCTGTGTCTCTATCTCTGTGTCTCCTCTATCTCTATCTCTATATCTCTATCTCTGTGTCTCCATCTCTATCTCTGTGTCTGTATCTCTATCTATGTGTCTCCTCTATCTCTATATCTCTATCTCTGTGTCTCTATCTCTGTGTCTCTATCTCTGTGTCTCTATATCTATCTCTATCTCTGTGTCTCTGTCTCTATGTCTATCTCTGTATCTCTATCAAAGTATCTCTATCTCTGTGTCTCTATCTCTCTAGCTCTATCTCTATCTCTGTCTCTATCTCTGTGTCTCCTCTCTCTCTATATCTCTATCTCTGTTTCTCTATCTCTGTGTCTCTATCTCTGTATCTATATCTCTGTGTCTCTTTCTCTGTGTCTCTATCTCTGTGTCTCTATCTC
The DNA here is from genome assembly GCF_964187855.1 of Myxine glutinosa. Classification (NCBI taxonomy): domain Eukaryota; kingdom Metazoa; phylum Chordata; class Myxini; order Myxiniformes; family Myxinidae; genus Myxine; species Myxine glutinosa. The sequence goes on along the minus strand of NC_136266.1, from coordinate 56,281,238 downwards.
TGTATCTCTGTATCTCTGTCTCTCTGTATCTCTATCTCTCTATCTCTGTGTCTCTATCTTTGTGTCTCTATCTCTGTATCTCTATCTCTGTGTCTCTATCTCTGTATCTCGATCTTTGTGTCTTCATCTCTATCTCCGTGTCTATATCTCTGTATCTCTATCTCTCTATCTCTCTATCTCTATATCTGTATCTATATCTCTGTGTCTCTATCTCTGTGTCTCTATCTCTGTATCTCTATCTCTCTATCTCTCTATCTCTATCTCTGTATCTATATCTCTGTGTCTCTATCTCTGTGTCTCTATATCTATCTCTATCTCTGTGTCTCTGTCTCTATGTCTATCTCTGTATCTCTATCTCTTTCTCTGTATCTTTATCTCTGTGTCTCCTCTATCTCTATATCTCTATCTCTGTGTCTCCATCTCTATCTCTGTGTCTCTATCTCTATCTCTGTGTCTCCTCTATCTCTATATCTCTATCTCTGTGTCTCTATCTCTGTGTCTCTATCTCTGTGTCTCTATCTCTGTGTCTCTATCCCTGTGTCTCTATCTCTGTGTCTCTATATCTATCTCTATCTCTGTGTCTCTGTCTATGTCTATCTCTGTATCTCTATCTCTATCTCTCTATCTCTATCTCTGTGTCTTTATCTCTGTATCTCTATCTTTGTGTCTTTATCTCCATCTCTGTGTCTCCATCTCTGTATCTCTATCTCTATCTCTATCTCTCTATCTCTATCTCTGTATCTATATCTCTGTGTCTATATCTCTGTGTCTATATCTCTGTGTCTATATCTCTGTGTCTATATCTCTGTGTCTATATCTCTGTGTCTCTATCTCTGTGTCTCTATATCTATCTCTGTGTCTCCATCTCTGTATCTCTATCTCTCTATCTCTATCTCTGTATCTATATCTCTGTGTCTCTATCTCTGTGTCTCTATCTCTGTGTCTCCATCTCTGTATCTCGATCTCTCTATCTCTATCTCTCTATCTCTATCTCTGTGTCTCCTCTATCTCTATCTCTATCTCTGTGTCTCTATCTCTGTATCTCCATCTCTGTGTCTCTATCTCTGTGTCTCCATCTCTATCTCTATCTCTATCGCTGTGTCTCTATCTCTGTATCTCTATCTCTATCTCTGTGTCTCTATCTCTATCTCTATCTCTATCTCTGTATCTCTATCTCTATCTCTGTATCTCTATCTCTATCTCTGTGTCTCTATCTCTGTGTCTCCTCTATCTCTATCGCTATCTCTGTGTCTCTATTTCTGTATCTCTATCTATCTCTATCTCTGTGTCTCCTCTATCTCTGTGTCTCTATCTCTGTATCTCTATCTCTATCTCTGTGTCTCTATCTCTGTATCTCTATCTCTATCTCTATCTCTATCTCTGTGTCTCCTCTATCTCTGTGTCTCCTCTATCTCTATCTCTGTATCTCTATCTCTATCTCTGTGTCTCTATCTCTGTATCTCTATCTCTATCTCTATCTCTGTGTCTCCTCTATCTCTGTGTCTCTATCTCTGTGTCTCCTCTATCTCGATCTCTATCTCTGTGTCTCCTCTGTCTCTATCTCTGTCTCCTCTATCTCGATCTCTATCTCTGTGTCTCCTCTATCTCTATCTCTATCTCTGTGTCTCCTCTACCTCTATCTCTATCTCTGTCTCCTCTATCTCTATCTCTATCTCTGTGTCTCCTCTATCTCTATCTCTGTGTCTCTATCTCTGTGTCTCTATCTCTGTATCTCTATCTCTATCTCTGTGTCCCCTCTATCTCTATCTCTATCTCTGTGTCTCTATCTCTGTATCTCTATCTCTATCTCTGTGTCTCTATCTCTATCTCTGTGTCTCTATCTATCTCTGTGTCTCTATCTCTGTGTCTCCTCTATCTCTATCTCTGTGTCTCTATCTCTCTATCTCTATCTCTATCTCTATCTCTGTGTCTCTAACTCTTTCTCTATCTCTGTATCTCTATCTCTATCTCTGTGTCTCTATCTCTGTGTCTCCTCTATCTCCATATCTCTATCTCTGTGTCTCTATCTCGATCTCTGTATCTCTATCTCTGTTTCTCTATCTCTATCTCTGTATCTCTATCTTTGTGTCTCTATCTCTATCTCTGTGTCTCTATCTCTGTATCTCTATCTCTGTGTCTCCTCTATCTGTATCTCTATCTCTGTGTCTCTATCTCTGTATCTCTATCTCTATCTCTGTGTCTCTATCTCTATCTCTGTGTCTCTATCTCTATCTCTGTCTCTATCTCTGTGTCTCCTCTATCTCTATCTCTATCTCTGTGTCTCTATCTCTGTGTCTCCTCTATCTCTATCTCTGTGTCTCTATCTCTGTATCTCTTTCTCTATCTCTATCTCTGTGTCTCCTCTATCTCTGTCTCTGTGTCTCTATCTCTGTATCTCTACCTCTATCTCTGTGTCTCTATCTCTGTATCTCTATCTCTCTCTCTTTCTCTATCTCTGTGTCTCCTCTATCTCTATCTCTATCTCTGTGTCTCCTCTATCTCTATCTCTGTGTCTCCTCTATCTCTATCTCTATCTCTGTGTCTCTATCTCTGTATCTCTATCTCTATCTCTGTGTCTCCTCTATCTCTGTGTCTCCTCTATCTCTATCTCGATCTCTGTGTCTCCTCTATCTCTGTGTCTCTTCTATCTCTACGTCTCCTCTGTGTCTCCTCTATCTCTATCTCTATCTCTGTGTCTCCTCTATCTCTATCTCTATCTCTATCTCTGTCTCCTCTATCTCTATCTCTATCTCTGTGTCTCCTCTATCTCTATCTCTGTATCTCTATCTCTATCTCTGTGTCTCCTCTATCTCTATCTCTATCTCTGTGTCTGTATCTCTGTATCTCTATCTCTATCTCTGTATCTCTATCTCTGTGTCTCTATCTCTGTGTCTCTATCTCTATCCCTGTGTCTCCTCTATCTCTATCTCTGTATCTCTATCTCTATATCTGTGTCTCCTCTATCTCTATCTCTATCTCTGTGTCTCTATCTCTGTGTCTCTATCTCTATCTCTGTGTCTCCTCTATCTCTTTATCTCTATCTCTGTGTCTCTATCTCTATCTCTGTGTCTCCTCTATCTCTATCTCTGTCTCTCTATCTCTATCTCTATCTCTGTGTCTCTATCTCTGTATCTCTATCTCTATCTCTGTATCTCTATCTCTATCTCTGTGACTCTATCTCTGTATCTCTATCTCTATCTCTGTGTCTCCTCTATCTCTATCTCTCTATCTCTGTGTCTCTATCTCTATCTCTGTGTCTCCTCTATCTCTTTATCTCTATCTCTGTGTCTCCTCTATCTCTATCTCTGTGTCTCTATCTCTATCTCTGTGTCTCCTCTATCTCTGTGTCTCTATCTCTGTATCTCTATCTCTATCTCTGTATCTCTATCTCTATGTCTATGTCTCTATCTCTGTGTCTCTGTCTCTGTGTCTCCTCTATCTCTATATCTCTATCTCTGTTTCTCCATCTCTATCTCTGTGTCTGTATCTCTATCTCTGTGTCTCCTCTATCTCTATATCTCTGTGTCTGTATCTATATCTCTGTGTCTCCCCTATCTCTATATCTCTATCTCTGTATCTCTATCAAAGTATCTCTATCTCTGTGTCTCTATCTCTCTATCTCTATCTCTATCTCTGTCTCTGTGTCTCTATCTCTGTATCTCTATCTCTGTGTCTCCTCTATCTCTATCTCTGTATCTCTATCTCTATCTCTGTGTCTCTATCTCTGTATCTCTATATCTATCTCTGTGTCTCCTCTATCTTTGTGTCTCTATCTCTGTGTCTCCTCTATCTCGATCTCTATCTCTGTGTCTCCTCTATCTCTATCTCTGTCTCCTCTATCTCGATCTCTATCTCTGTGTCTCCTCTATCTCTATCTCTGTGTCTCTATCTCTATCTCTATCTCTGTGTCCCCTCTATCTCTATCTCTGTGTCTCTATCTCTGTATCTCTATCTCTATCTCTGTGTCTCTATCTCTATCTCTGTGTCTCTATCTCTGTGTCTCCTCTATCTCGATCTCTATCTCTGTGTCTCCTCTATCTCTATCTCTGTCTCCTCTATCTCGATCTCTATCTCTGTGTCTCCTCTATCTCTATCTCTATCTCTGTGTCTCCTCTACCTCTATCTCTATCTCTATCTCTATCTCTGTGTCTCCTCTATCTCTATCTCTATCTCTGTATCTCTATCTCTATATCTGTGTCTCCTCTATCTCTATCTCTATCTCTGTGTCTCTATCTCTATCTCTGTGTCTCCTCTATCTCTTTATCTCTATCTCTGTGTCTATCTCTATCTCTGTGTCTCCTCTATCTCTATCTCTGTGTCTCCTCTATCTCTATCTCTATCTCTGTGTCTCCTCTATCTCTATCTCTGTGTCTCTATCTCTGTATCTCTGTATCTCTATCTCTATGTCTCTATCTCTGTGTCTCTATCTCTGTGTCTCCTCTATCTCAAAATCTCTATCTCTGTGTCTCTATCTCTGTGTCTCTATCTCTGTGTCTCCTCTATCTCTATCTCTATATCTCTATCTCTGTGTCTCCATCTCTATCTCTGTGTCTGTATCTCTATCTATGTGTCTCCTCTATCTCTATATCTCTATCTCTGTGTCTCTATCTCTGTGTCTCTATCTCTGTGTCTCTATATCTATCTCTATCTCTGTGTCTCTGTCTCTATGTCTATCTCTGTATCTCTATCAAAGTATCTCTATCTCTGTGTCTCTATCTCTCTAGCTCTATCTCTATCTCTGTCTCTATCTCTGTGTCTCCTCTCTCTCTATATCTCTATCTCTGTTTCTCTATCTCTGTTTCTCTATCTCTGTGTCTCTATCTCTGTATCTATATCTCTGTGTCTCTTTCTCTGTGTCTCTATCTCTGTGTCTCTATCTCTGTATCTCTGTATCTCTGTCTCTGTATCTCTATCTCTCTATCTCTGTGTCTCTATCTTTGTGTCTCTATCTCTGTATCTCTATCTCTGTGTCTCTATCTCTGTATCTCGATCTTTGTGTCTTCATCTCTATCTCCATGTCTCTATCTCTGTATCTCTATCTCTCTATCTCTCTATCTCTATATCTGTATCTATATCTCTGTGTCTCTATCTCTGTGTCTCTATCTCTGTATCTCTATCTCTCTATCTCTCTATCTCTATCTCTGTATCTATATCTCTGTGTCTCTATCTCTGTGTCTCTATATCTATCTCTATCTCTGTGTCTCTGTCTCTATGTCTATCTCTGTATCTCTATCTCTTTCTCTGTATCTTTATCTCTGTGTCTCCTCTATCTCTATATCTCTATCTCTGTGTCTCCATCTCTATCTCTGTGTCTCTATCTCTATCTCTGTGTCTCCTCTATCTCTATATCTCTATCTCTGTGTCTCTATCTCTGTGTCTCTATCTCTGTGTCTCTATCTCTGTGTCTCTATATCTATCTCTATCTCTGTGTCTCTGTCTATGTCTATCTCTGTATCTCTATCTCTATCTCTCTATCTCTATCTCTGTGTCTTTATCTCTGTATCTCTATCTTTGTGTCTTTATCTCCATCTCTGTGTCTCCATCTCTGTATCTCTATCTCTATCTCTATCTCTCTATCTCTATCTCTGTATCTATATCTCTGTGTCTATATCTCTGTGTCTATATCTCTGTGTCTATATCTCTGTGTCTATATCTCTGTGTCTCTATCTCTGTGTCTCTATATCTATCTCTGTGTCTCCATCTCTGTATCTCTATCTCTCTATCTCTATCTCTGTATCTATATCTCTGTGTCTCTATCTCTGTGTCTCCATCTCTGTATCTCGATCTCTCTATCTCTATCTCCCTATCTCTATCTCTGTGTCTCCTCTATCTCTATCTCTATCTCTGTGTCTCTATCTCTGTATCTCCATCTCTGTGTCTCTATCTCTGTGTCTCCATCTCTATCTCTATCTCTATCGCTGTGTCTCTATCTCTGTATCTCTATCTCTATCTCTGTGTCTCTATCTCTATCTCTATCTCTATCTCTGTATCTCTATCTCTATCTCTGTATCTCTATCTCTATCTCTGTGTCTCTATCTCTGTGTCTCCTCTATCTCTATCTCTATCTCTGTGTCTCTATCTCTGTATCTCTATCTATCTCTATCTCTGTGTCTCCTCTATCTCTGTGTCTCTATCTCTGTATCTCTATCTCTATCTCTGTGTCTCTATCTCTGTATCTCTATCTCTATCTCTATCTCTATCTCTATCTCTATCTCTGTGTCTCCTCTATCTCTGTGTCTCCTCTATCTCTATCTCTGTATCTCTATCTCTATCTCTGTGTCTCTATCTCTGTATCTCTATCTCTATCTCTATCTCTGTGTCTCCTCTATCTCTGTATCTCTATCTCTATCTCTATCTCTGTGTCTCCTCTATCTCTGTGTCTCTATCTCTGTGTCTCCTCTATCTCGATCTCTATCTCTGTGTCTCCTCTATCTCTATCTCTGTCTCCTCTATCTCGATCTCTATCTCTGTGTCTCCTCTACCTCTATCTCTATCTCTGTCTCCTCTATCTCTATCTCTGTGTCTCCTCTATCTCTATCTCTGTGTCTCTATCTCTGTGTCTCTATCTCTGTGTCTCTATCTCTGTATCTCTATCTCTATCTCTGTGTCCCCTCTATCTCTGTGTCTCTATCTCTGTATCTCTATCTCTGTATCTCTATCTCTATCTCTCTATCTCTGTGTCTCTATCTCTGTGTCTCTATCTCTGTGTCTCTATCTCTGTGTCTCTATCTCTGTATCTCTATCTCTGTGTCTCTATCTCTCTATCTCTATCTCTGTGTCTCTATCTCTCTCTATCTCTGTGTCTCCTCTATCTCTGTATCTCTATCTCTGTATCTCTATCTCTATCTCTGTATCTCTATCTCTATCTCTGTATCTCTATCTCTGTATCTCTGTCTCTGTATCTCTGTATCTCTATCTCTGTATCGCTGTCTCTGTATCTCTATCTCTGTATCTCTATCTCTGTATCTCTGTCTCTGTATCTCTGCCTCTGTATCTCTATCTCTGTATCTCTGTCTCTGTATCTCTGTCTCTGTATCTCTATCTCTGTATCTCTATCTCTGTGTCTCTATCTCTGTATCTCTATCTCTGTGTCTCTATCTCGCTATCTCTATCTTTGTGTCTCTATCTCTCTCTATCTCTATCTCTATCTCTGTGTCTCTCTCTATCTCTTCGGCCCTAGGTGGCAGAGGTAATTATCCAATGAACAAGAAAAAGACATAAAATGTCATTCGCCCTTTGGTTTTAGTAATTTTGCTGTTGGCCATCTTTGGCCGGATTACAAAAGAAAATCGTCTGCATATGTATCCTCTCATGTATTGTCTTTGTGCCATGTTTGAACAATATCGGGAATGGTCCAAGGAATAGTTGAGGATGTGTTCAACATCGGGTTTTGTACAACTAAAATGGCCGCCAGTCGGCCATCTTTGATCGCATCACGAGACAAAATGATGTGTTGCATATGTATACCGTCATGTATTGTCTTTGTACAAAGTATTAACAAAATCGGTCCATATAGGTATCTCTGAGATATGGTTGCGAAAGGACGGACAGACGAGACCAAATCAATTGGCCCTCGTTTCGGACCAAGTCCAACGGGGCCTAATAATGAGCATGCACTCACCAATTAAGTTTGATCGATTCTTTTAAATCCCAATCATATGTGTACATCCTTACTACGTCATCTCAATGCCTCCCATAAAGTCACGCAAGGCATACATGGCACCTTTTAAGTTGCAGGTTGTTAAGTTTGCTGAGGAAAATGGCGGGAATATGGCTGCGCACAGGAAATACGGTGTGAGCGAGAAATGTGTTCGGGACTGACAAAATGTCAAATGACCCAGTGCTGATAATTATTCTGTGGATTGTTTTGAATACCGTAACTTTATATGATAACAACCACGTTGAAAAACATATTTACATTCTTAATTTATTTGAAAGGTCGTCTCAAAACGTATTCAAATAATATGCACAAAATATCTCATTAATATTGATGACCCTGGAAGTACCTATCGAGTGATGAGTTGTGAGTGTCAGGGAGGAATCAACACCTCTATTGTTTTGACTGACAGTTTTGCTAACTACCGTAGTTGATCTACCTTCGACTTGTACTCTAAATCGACTTAGTCGTGGCCAAAAATATTGGCACCCTTGCACTTTTTTTCAAATAACTCTCAATTTCTCTAAAAATAAGTTGAAATTTACAAAAGTATGTGGTCTCCACAATTCTTTATTTCACTGTTAATATTACAGCACCTTTGTTTTTGATTCAGAACTTAATATATCCTTTTAGTCAGGTTCACTATGTCTTTTCGTGCAAAATTTTGGTAGATTAGCAAAACTATACATTTTTGGAATATTCAGAGCATGAGGAATCCAAAAATTAATGTTTACATTTGCGTAGACACCTTTGCGAAAATGACACTCAGGACAGTGATGAAGATCTGTAAAAGCATATTCCTGAACGGTATAGACCTCGTAGATCATGTGTATAGGACTTGTAGTTCAATCTGATACTACCTATAACTTCCTATAACAACCTATAACTTCAAAGGACTTGCAATATCATGTATTATGTAATACAGTTATATCACAAATATAAAGACAATGGTTTTCAATTACCCTTGTTTGTTGCTTTTCTATAATCCTGAGCACTATTTTGAGGCCTTTATTTGATTCCTTGACCCAGAAAACATAGGATTAGCATATTTAATTAAGTCTCTAGGTTGACTAGAAGCCGAGATCGCGCAAAATATGTATTTTATGGCGGCCATTTTCAAAATCCAAAATGGCGGCCATGCAGGTGTCTGTGCAAATGCCAACATTGATTTTCAGATTCTCCATGCTCTGAAGATTCCAAAAATGTACAGGTTTGCTAATCCCAAAATTTTGAACGAAATTATATTTGTTAACATAGTGAACCTGACTATCTTGATCACTGTCCTGAGTGTCATTTTCGCAAAGGTGTCTACGCAAATGTAAACATTAATTTTTGGATTCCTCATGCTCTGAATATTCCAAAAATGTATAGTTTTGCTAATCTACCAACATTTTGAACGAAATTATATTTGTTAACATAGTGAACCTGACTATTTTAAATCAGAAAATAAAAAGAAATGGCATTGAGAAAATTATTGACACCCAAGACTTAATATTTTGTATCACAGCCTTTGGACAAAATAGCTGCAGACAAGCGCTTCCTATAGCCATGGATGAGCTTCCTACACCACCTCTCTACTGACAGTTTGTCCCACTCGTCTTATACAAACTGCTCCTGTTCTCCCAGGTTTGAAGGGTGCCTTCTCCCAACTGCTGTTTTCAGATCTCCCCACAGGTATTCAATGGGATTTAGATCTGGACTCATTGCTGGCCACTTCAGAACAGTCCAGCGTTTTGTCTTGAACCATTCCAGGGTGCTTTTTGAAGTGTGTTTGGGGTCATTGTCCTGCTGCAAGACCCATGACCTACGACGGAGACCCAGCTTTCTGACACTTGGTTGAACATTGTGCTCCAAAATGCCTTGGTAATCTCCTGATTTCATGATGCCATGCACACATTCAAGGTACCCAGTGCTAGAGGCAGCACAGCAACCCCAAAACATTAATGAACCTCCTCCATCTTTGACTGTAGTGAAGGTGTTCTTTTCTTTGAAGGCTTCATTTTGTTTTCTGTAAACATAGAGACGATGTCTGTTACCAAAAAGCTCTAATTTGGTCTCATCTCTCCACAGAAGGAAATGGACTTCTTCAGGTGTGTTTTTGCAAACTCCAGTCGGGCTTTCTTATGTCTCTCTCTCAGCAGTGGGGTCCTCCTGGGTCTCCTACCATAGAACCCCCTTTCATTGAATTGGCGACGGATGATGCGAGTTGAAACTGTCGTACCCTGTGTCTGAAGGTCAGCTTGAATCTGTTTAGTAGTAGGTCGAGGTGCTTTCTCCACCATTCAAACAATCCTTCGCTGCAATCTTCGATCAAGCTTTCTCTTGGAGCCATGTCCAGGAGGTTGGCTAGAGTGCCATGGGCCTTACACTTCCTGATAACATTGCGTACAGTGGACACAGGAACATCAAGGTCTCTGGAGATTGACTTGTAACCTTGAGATTGTCCATGCTTGGCTACAATCTTGTGTCTGACCTCCTCAAACAATTCTCTGGTTTTCTTTCTTTTCTCCATGCTCATTGCGGTACATACAGTGACACAGAACAGCAGAATGACTCCTTTTCTCGATTCAAACTGGTTGAATGAGTGATTTTTATATTGCAGGCACCTGAAACTCACCACAGGTGAGTTCAATTCCACAGTACAAGAATCACCTGCTTGAAATCTAATTATTTCTAACAACTTCTAAAAGGTGCCAATAATATTGTCTGGGTCATGTTAGGATTTCTGTGTGGAATAAGCTAAGATTTAGTAATTTTTTTCATCTTTTTTTTGTTTTGTTCTATTGCAAACCAAAGAAATACATGTGTGGATACCAAAAGATTATTTAATTTCGACAATTTTCTGGAATAAATGGTGCATTATTTGAAAAAAGTGCAAGGGTGCCAATATTTTTGGCCACGACTATATCTATGAATGAAGGAAAGAAAAATGGGGAACTTAGCCAAATTGACTTGTGTGCCGAACAATACGGTAATATCTACCTATTCCAGGTAACAATGATAACTTAACAGGCAGTCTTGATGTTTTTGCTGTCAAAACATCGTGAGTGCATTTGGTCCTAACAGAGATGTTGGTGAGTCCACTGAAGAGGTGATTCGCATGCAGATTACGTTCCAGCTGTTCAGCCACATCGAAGGACACCCCGCACTCCTCCGTCCTGCTCTACCAGGAAGTGAAACAACACAAGACTTACTTTATCTTTCCCACTTACTTGATCTTTTATCTTTCCTACAGAAAATAGGTTGGTGGCCTCTTTCTCTTTGCACATTGCACTTCTGCATTTTGAAAGTGTATCCTCAGAGATGGTGCCTCAGAGATGGTGAGGTGCAGGGCGGAATATTAAGTACCTGCCATTTATCCAAACAGAAGAAGAAGTCACAAATAACTTTCAGGGTGTTTTTACATTACATTTTCGGTGGTATTCATTGTAGGGTTTCGATCAGGGTACGACCCAAAATGGCCTACTTTAATGAAAGGTACCATGGCCTTGAGTGTCTAGATTCTAGAACATGGCTCTCAGGTTTGGGAATCTGGCTTAACCTCCCTACTATAAATATTCCATGCTTCTATGGTTCAAAACCACCATTGGTTTTATCAGGATGACAGTTTGTGGTCAGATACGATCCAATTCCATTGGGGATCAAACTCAGAACAGAAACTGAAGGCAACTACGTTATGTTCGAGTTATTATATCCAGTGTTCTCTATAAAAGCTGGCATCCGGAAGTATGGGTACACCCACCAGATGGCACACTGCCACCTGCTTTTTGCTGAGTTATACTTATCAGTAAAATATGCGATATTTATTTAGATTTTGTTGGAATTCTTATTCTAATATTTTCTGATAGATTGTTGGAATTCTGTCACTTAAACTTTGCCTTGGATCATGATTGGTGCATATGCAGCACAACCTGGGCCTGTACCTGTAGTTACCTCCACCACCAAAGGTGGATGGAGGTTATGTTTTCACCCCTGTTTGTCCGTTTGTCCGTTTGTGAACAAAATATCTCAAACAGTTGTGGACGGATTTGGACAAAATTTGGCAGAGATGTAGCGTATGTGACAATGACGGAATGATCACTACAAATAAACACAACAAGGGTGCCCAGCACGCATTCACGGGGGAGGGGAGGGGAAAACGAACGTTAGGAAGCTGTTAGCAAAGCGATCACGATCCTACCAGATGCTTCTCCTCATGACGCCTTTTGTCTCGACCTCAACAACGAGCACCTGGTCGGCAAACGGCAGTCCCCAACACGAGCAGGTAAAGGCGATCTCCAGCACGAACACGAGCAGGTAAAGGCGATCTCCAGCACGAACTTTGGCATGGAGTCCCAGCACAAACATGGGCAGGTAAACAGGCACATGCAGAAAGAGTCCAAGTCAGGCACACGTGCACCGAGAGGGAGTCCGGCAGCCAACAGATAACAGGGAGAGACCGGCCAAGAGAGTGAATGACGTGCAGAGGCCTGTGATGTGAGGGGGTCCGGCCGAGAGCCCACGTGCACAGCCAACAAAGTCCAAGGCCAAGAGAGTGAATCACATGCAGAGGCCTGTGAGAGGGTCCAGTCAAGAGCGGATGCACACGAGCTGAGTGAAACCGGCAAAGAGAGAATAAAAGCCAGAGAATGCACGTGCGCAAGGCCTTTTGTTGAGCCCTTGCCGAGGGTGGGGGTGTGGAGTTGGGAGGTGTTTTCTGGACTGCCGATTGGTCAAGGTTGTCACTCCGCCCCCACAAGCTCCTCCTGAATTTTCTCAGGCCCTGATTGGTGGAGTGTCGCTTCTCCTTCACATGCCCTCTCAAAGAGACTTTTACCTGGTGCATATCCCAATGGTCATTGGTCTGTCTTCTGTCCATCAAGACTTTGAATCAATAACTGTGGATGCATTATTGATGCATCTGCCTGGCTAAATATCCCTTATGAGTGGAGGGTCTGTCTTTCCCTCCCCAATGCATAAAGACATACTAACCCAAAATAAGGGGAAGGGACTAAGATAATGTTCTGCTATGAAATAACTATTCGAAGGGACCTGTATGGTGGTTGCCATTACCTCTCAGTGGTTTCCCAAAACCACAACAACATTGATAAACTGTGAATGTTTAAATCCTCCTCCTCCTGCTCTTCTTCCTCTTCTTTCTACAATTATTACTGGTCACATTGTTGTGGGGTTTGCGGGTAATAATGTCCGTCGCGCAAGCCTTTCACGAACTGGCTGGCCAGACCTGATTTTCAACTGGGCAGGAATTTGTAATTTTCTCAGTTTGTTGGCAATATCTTGCCTACTCTGCACATCTCAACTCAACATACCTTTGCAAAATGCCTACTGAATTTTTTAATTCATATTTGAATAAAATATAACATTTTACCTCCATCACATTTATGCAAATACAACATTTTTTAATTGAATAAAAAAATTTAACCTCCATGACAAATCCGAAACTTGATAGTGAACATACATTGATGTATAGGTATTTTGAATAGTGTGGAGAACCCTTACCTGTTCTTCGATATACAGGTGTTAAAGAGTAGATATTCCAATTTTTGAACTGCTCCTCCCCCCCCTTCTTCCCCCCCGCCCCCTCCACATCTCCTCCCTTCCCCCCTCTCGTCCCCCCTCTCTTCCCCACAAAATGTTTTACTTTAATGTCATCTGTGATCTTGAACAGAGACTATGTTCTGTGTCTTTTGCAGTACCTTGTTCATCCTTACCTGGAGGTTCTGGACCTGACTGCAATTATGAATTGTTTATTTTGCACATGAAAAGAAAAATGGAGAAAACCAAGCTATTACTTCAGCTACAAGGTTTTGGTTAGTTTCACAACTTTTTTTTGGGCAGAGTAGAATTTACTTTCACAATGGAAAGTATAATTATAATTGGCCTTTTTTGATATCTGATACTCGTATATTGATATCTGAATAATTCTATTTTTATATTTGAGTAGTAGTATTTGTGCTGCTTTATACTATTTTGATATCTGAATGTTTTGTCAAGGTGGACTTTCTTGTATCCTTTATACCAGATATATTTATTACCTCCGTCACTGAAGGTGGATGGAGGTTATGTTTTCACCCCTGTCTTTGTTACTTGAAAAATCAAAGATTAAAAAAAAAAATCAAAGATTTTTCAAGTATATTGGTCGGTCGACTTTGTTATTCTGTCTGTTTGTTTGTGTTTGTCAATCGCCTAGAGGTCACTATTCAAAACCAATCGTCATGAAACTTTATAGTTGTAGAGGTAGTCACAACTGATAAGCCTATTGATTTTCGAGGTCAAAGGTCACCTTGAGGTCGAATTTCTAAAATATTTATTTTCCATTCCATTGACTTGTAAATTAAACAGCAATTTCATAGTGCCTCACTGAATTGGGAAACCAACTATTTTTAAGACCAAAAGGTCAAAGGTCAACTCTAGGTCAAACTTCTAAAATCATTAATTTCCATCTGAAAAATCGTCAATTTTCATCCTGTTAACCTGAAGATTAAAGAGCAGTTGCATAGTGTATCACTGAATTGGGAAACAAACTTTTTTGAGGTCAAAAGGTCAAAGGTAAACTCAAGGTCAAACTTTTTTGGGGGGGTGGGGTCGCGGTGGATTTTGCAGGTATTGTGCTCTGCACGGTGTCTTTCTTGGTTGTCTGTTTGTCTGTTTTGTTTGTGAACAGGATGTCTCAAAAAGTTGTAGACAGATTCAGACTAAATTTGGTGGACAGGTTGGGTGTGTGACAAAGAAGAATTTATTCAATTTTGGTGAAGATCTGGATCTGAATATGATAATTAAAAATATATATATCAAGTGATTCTTCACCATTAAGAGATGGGGCCAAAAACGATATCAAGCATGATATTTCTAAAAGTTGTGGGTGACTTATGACAAAACACAGTGGATGAGTTGCAGCTACAGACCAATCAGCCTGCTCCCAATCATCAGCACGTTCATGGAATCCATCATCGCTTCTGATATTAAATCCTTCCTCTTCTCCAATGGCTTGATCTCAGATTAGGTAAGGGTAAGAGTTGGTAAGTGACAAGAACAAGCCGCTTAGCTTTTGGTTCAGGTCGGAATCCAGATCCGACCTATCAGTGGGATACAAAACAACTGTTCAGCCTGGCGGAGGTTCGGTATTTCAGCCTCTATTTCAGTTCAGCCTCTACCGAATGCCATTCTAGTTCGGTATTTCATTTTGAAATTCTTAAAGGAACTTTATTTCAATGCGTTGTATGTGTCCACAGAGAGAGATATGTCCTGCATTCGGGATATTCAGGCTTTACGACAAGAGGCTGATGAGGTGGAGGAGCTGGTGGAAGAATTGCAACATTTGGTGACACTCAGAAAGGAGCAGTTGTCAGAGTTGCAGGTAAATGCACTTGTATGGATTTTAAAAAACGGGTTATAACCTCTGCCACCCAAGGTGGACGGAGCTTATGTTTTCACCTCTGGCTGTTTGTTTGTTTGTTTGTCCGTCTCCGAAGACGATATCTCAAAAGGTTATGGATGTAGTCAGACAAAATTTGATGGAGAGGTTGAAAATGTGACAAGGACGAAATGATTAGATTTTGGTGAAGATCCGAATCTGTATTCATACCCGAGCATTTTAAAAAGTGATTATTCACCATTGAGAGTGGGGCCACAAGCGATTTACAGTGTAGCACGATATTTCAAAAGTTGTACACGAGTTGTGACAAAACTCGGTGGATGAGTTGGTTCGGTGATGAGAACAAGCCCATTTGATTCTGGTTAAGATCAGGATCCAGATCCGGCCTATCAGTGGGATACAAAGTGTAAACTGTTCAGCCTGGCAGAGGTATGCGCTCTAACGAGTGCCGTTACAGTTTATCTACTTGAATGACCAACATCTCCGGTGCTTTTTATTATGATTATATATACTAGGGCATGCCCGTACTATATATATATCTAAAATTATATCCCCCCCCCTCTATTTACATGAAATGGTTTTGTCCATTCGCAAAGCCAAAGCGAACGGCTTGCGAGTACGGTGACAATCCCCCCCCCCCCCTATTTACATGAAATGGTTTGGTTCATGAAATGGTTTGGTCATTATAGCTCGCTGCTCTCTGATTGGTTGAATCGTTTTTTGGACATAGCTCGCTAACTACTTGTCCGATTAATATGAAACCTTGAAAAGGCACATCCTCGGGTCCCCAGCAATATACCTGGCAAGTTTCAAGTATATCGGACCCGTGGTTGTCGAGAAACAGCGGTCACAGACAGACACACAGAGATTACTGGCATTATAGATAGATATATTTTAGAGCAGTTTGCTCACTTTTATATGATGGCAAGGTGAATTTATTGATATCTGTGAATCTTATTTGTTGTACACTTCTGTTGTGTTTGCTTTTGTAGACGCTTCAGAAGGAACAGGAGAAATGTTATGGACGGTTGCAGCACATGTTCAAGAACATTCCTTCCTTCACTGACAGAAAAATAAATGTTGCAGATGAGAGGTGTGTTCTGTGCGAATTATTTGTTATTTTATCATGTGCAAAGTGAAAAGCGAGGTTAATCAATTTGTTCACTTTGTCTGTGTCTGTCTGTCTGTCCACAAACGTCAGTTTATGATTGAGGAATAACTTGATTTCAATTGAATGTTATCTTGTGAACACAAATCAGAAAACAAACATGCAGTTCGCAGTACTTTGGCTATGAAGTTGTCCCGATCGTGCTTGTGCAGATAATTGTTGAAATTGCAGTGCACATAATTGATAATTACTGTAGTGAGATCATTTTTATCCTTTGTGTTGCCTGTTTGGCAGTGAAACCAAAATTGAAAATTATTCCAAACAGGAAACTTACTGTTTTTGAGGACGTCATAAAGGACACCAACAACAGGCATGCAGGACTAATGTAACAGGTTAGATAAGGTAGTGTAAATTATGCTGCATCAACGGCGGTAAACTTCCGGAAATTATTTTTTTCAACAACCTTTATAATCGTTATTTTATTTCAATTTAATTATATAATTGAACACTGCCTCCTCTCTTCCCTACCCTCATCCCTTACCTCACTCCCCACACTTGTAGAACACAAATCGCCTCATTGGCACTTTCAAAACCCTTCTGTTTAGCAGTACTTGGCCAAAATATGATGTAATTTTATGTCATCATGACTAATCAAATTATTTGCTGCTCACAGACCCCGCTCAAGTTCTTTTTTTTCCTCAAAACTGTGCAGGGTAAAGTGTTCTTCCAAATATAGTTACCTACGCCACATAAGGTGGACAGAGCTTATGTTTTCACCCCTGTCTGTCTTGTTTGTTTGTCTGCCTGCGAGAAGGATATCTCAAAAAGTGATGGACGGATTCGGATGAAACTTAGTGGATAGGTTGGGTTTCTGACAAGGACGAATTGATTAGATTTTGGTGAAAATCCGTTCTCGGATATGTAATTTTTTTTTTTTTTTTTTTGTGATTCACCATTGACAGATGGGGCCAAAAAGATATCTAGCACAATGTCTCAAAAGGTTGTGGACGGTTGGGTAGATGACAAGAACAAGCCGATTTCATTTTGACCTGCAGATCAGGCCTATCAGTGGGATGCAAAACATAAACTGTTCAGCCTGGTGGAGTTATGTGCTCTACCGAGTGCCGTTCCAGTTTGCAATGTGTTTGTATCGACCGTAATAATTAAAATGCTTTTTTTGTATCCATGGGTAGTTCTCAAAGTGTTTAATGTTGGCCTGAACTGATTGTCTGTGCTCCTCGGTGAATTTGTGCTGTCTGGTTTGTAATATCACGTTAGCCTAGCTATTGTTGAATAGTGTATGATGGCATCATTGTTCATTTTTATTTGTTTATTTTGGAACACCTGTGAAAATACCAACAGGCTCATTGATTACATTTCTATAGACAACTAGTGGAGACTACCTGTTGCTTCGCTGACGGGCCATTAGTCTTGTTTGCCACAATAAATATACCCTTGCGAAGAGTGTTTTAACCCCAGTGTTGTCCAGGTTAAAAAGGGAATTGTAATACTCTCTGCCACCACCATCAGGTGGCGCTACACGGTACACATTTACATAGAGTATTTATGCACACCCCGCATGAGACCTTGGGCACATAGCCTATGTTACCCCTCACACAAAGTTGTATTTGTACCCCGAGCTTGGAATTTGTAACTTAAAGGATGTGGCCGTGCATAGAAGAGAGAGAGACAGACAGACAGACAGATAGAGAGAGAGAGAGAGACAGAGACTTTTTATGTCCTTTTATTACAAAAGTATATTTAAAAAAAACAAATAAATGTGACTCAAAGGAGACGAGCACAACAGTTGCACACAGCTTTACATGATAAGCAAACAAAAATATAAGCATTTTAAGAGGGTATAAAGAGGGTTTAAAGGAAAAAGTAATTAAATAGTAAATACTAACTGACCTTCAAATATTTTACAAAAAGCATTTGTTATACACCACTGTTTCTCAAAGAGCTTCAACTGAGAGCAACAACTCAAGTTTGGTTTTTGAAACAGAGAGCTTTAAACATTGCCAAGATGTCTGTACTGCACAAATCATTGTGTATCCTTGACTTTCTAGTCTTATATATGGCTAACTTGGCTGGTGAAAGGAAAACATGAATTAAGATTGTTGTTGACGTGAAAGGCCCACTGGGGCCAAAGGTAAAGGCAGGAAAACCCAAAACAAAGGAAAGACGTGCAAGTGGCATAAAAAATAAATAAATAAAGGAGTTAGACGATTTACAGCATGCAAATGCATGGGGCAAGGTTTCAGTTTGTCCACAAAATGGACATTGCTCACTTACTGCTTGCTAGAAGCGGTCAATAAGGGAATTATTAGGTAGGATCCAATGTGCAATTCTCCATTGGAGATCCCCAACATGCTTTGGCACAGGCTGTCTATAGTACCAACCCCAAATATGGTAAAGGGGAGGGGTATTTGTCAGGACTGTAAGCATGGTACAGAGGAGGACAAAGCAGGAAAAGCGATTTTTAAGCATTGCACATACAGGATTTTCCAATTGCTCCCAGAAAACGCTAGAGATCGGCCAAAACTATTCAGTTTCAAACTAGGAGAACCAGATAGACAAAGGTTGGGGAAGGGTTAAGAAGAGTTGGAGGTGGGTACGGGAGGGTTGATTGACCAAACTTGTGAGGCACAGTAGATGCGAAGTACCGATTTCATAAAGCTGTCTACTCTGTGACACGATCTAATGCCAACCGTCAAAGCCAGAGCAGTAGCACGTATCCAGCTATCCTTGGCGGCGTTTCTCAAGTGGAACACTTTTGTTATTGGGGCATTTATAAACTGTTGAATGAAGGCATTTTCATTCTCACACTCACCAAATAGAGTTTTGAAATAATGGTTAATTGAAGAGCTTGGATTGAACATTGGTCGAGGGAAGAATGTCAAGGGTGGTAACCCTTGCATCATTTTCTCTTTCTGCTTTAATCTAAATCTCCCTATATTTTCATTTCAAAAAGCATCATTCCAATCACAAATTGATACTATAGCTGCATAGCATTAATATAACAAATACAATGTTACAAACACTCGTGAGGTAAACGAATATAGACTCCGATCTCACGTGATGAGCAATACAGATGAATCTGCCATTGAGAAAGGATCGTTACTAAACACTTTGCACGTATCGAAGGTCAAAATCATAATTGTATTGAGAAATTTATGAAGCCTCCCACCTACCTACCTTAGGTCACTCGCTGGGACTCCAATACAGTCCACAAAGTTTGGTGGGGCTAGCTCCAAAACTGTGAGAGCCGTTTGGAGACAGACGGACAGACACTCCTGTTAAATATAGATTTTCAACCATACCTGTGCTATTTTTAAAGGTGCAACATGATGTTTCATCCCATCAATTGGTGTGAGCTTTGTATAGTTATGAAGAAAAAATACCCCCAAAATGTATTGTCGTGTTGCCAGTGATTAAGATCACAGGTGGCAGATAGCCAAACATTGCTTTAACTTGGAGGCGTAGTTCGAACTTGGCGAGATTATCTTTTCGCGTGTGCGGGAAAGACCCGAAGCCTTACCTGAACGGACGGCCGCCACGGGGTGTATGTCTCGAACCCACAAACGAGTAAACGGACACATCTTACAAAAGTAAGATGCAACAAATAATGAATTTAATGAAAAAAATGCAAAGACAATAACAATGTTGAGGTAAAACTAATAGTAATAGGCTACGGTGAGGGACCGCTTGGGATTCTAGGATACTGTGTTCGAATCCCGGCCGATCGCTGAACTAACGCTGGGGGTTTGACTCAGCCTGTCATCCTTCCGAAGTCGGCAAAGTGAGTACCAGTTCACTGGTAATTCCCTGTGTGTTGCAAGAGCCGACTAACAGGGTTGGTGGCCGGAAGGGCATCCGGCCAGAAAACATTGCTTCAAAAAGCGGACCACGGTGCCCGACAAAGGCCAAGCCGTGCTCTGCGGGGAAAAATGGCCTCTAAAGGTGGTTATTTTACGGTGAGGGACCCTCCATACGGACCCGATTACAGACAAAGGGAAAGATCAAAAAAATAAAATGCGCTTATATAATCGGCCGGTACTCAGCTTTGCATCCCCAAATGGCTGGTAGGGCTTGCTGGTCGTCGAACCAGAGTCACCGCGTGGGAAGCGCACAAGATGGCGCGGAATCGTGCCCGTAGCCAGTCGCCGGCATTAGGCAAGCAGGCAGGATCCTTCTTTGTTTCGCTCGCGACCTCCTCTGTCTCCGAAGAGTACCACCGTCAACCAACACCCCCTCCTCCAACGTTGCAAAAGTTCCAAAGCTCCTACACATCTCCTCACCACCGCACCCGAGACAACAGTGCCCACTCAAGTCGAGAGCCAGAACGAGCATGCATTTTTTGCCACACATACATACAAAATTCCCCACAAATTGCATGCTCAGTCAGGTGTCGCCCAGATAGCTCAGATGGCAGAGCGCTGGTACGATTTTCTAGAGGACCTGGGTTCGATTTCTTGTCTGGGAATGTAATTTTCCCACATACTACTGTGTTCAAAAAGTATCCGACCTTTATTTTTCGTGCGTAAAAAAAAGAAGCTAGGGGAGGCGTTGATTGGTGCACGTATGTAGGCGATCCTAATGCGCACGCGTGAATTTTTTCCCACCTGCAGAAGCTGTCATTCGACGGCAGACCGCCGATGAGTGAGGACATGTAAGTGAGCGCCGTCGGATTTTCGTTTTTGACAAAATGACGGAAAAACTTGAACGCTACTGCATCAAATTTTGTGTAAAGCTTGGCGATTCCCAAGTGGAAACGATCCGCAAGATTCAACACCGTTCATTCCATTATGAAGGAGGATTTGGGCTTCAGGAGAATCTCAGCGAAGTTCGTACCAAAGCTGCTAACGATTGAGCAGAAGCAACTCCATTTGGAGATCGCACAGGACATGCTGGAGACTGTGAACAGCGATCCCAGCTTCCTCAACACAGTGATCACTGGCGATGAGTCCTGAGTTTATGGGTACGACCCAGAAACCAAGTTGCAGTTTTGATGCAAGTTTGATGAAACACAAAATTTGATGCAGTAGCGTTGTTCAAGTTTTTCCGTCATTTTGTCAAAAACGAAAATCCGACGGCGCTCACTTACATGTCCTCACTCATCGGCGGTCTGCCGTCGAATGACAGCTTCTGCAGGTGGGAAAAAAATTCACGCGTGCGCATTAGGATCGCCTACATACGTGCACCAATCAACGCCTCCCTAGCTTCTTTTTTTTTACGCACGAAAAATAAAGGTCGGATACTTTTTGAACACACTACGTATGTATATCGATTTAATTATTTAATCCTCTTCATTAATCTAATTGCTTCACTATGCCCCCAGTGTTGTTTATAATAGAGGACATGGATTTGTCCCCCCATTGGAGGAAGACCCTCTCGTGTTCAAGCCGTTGGTGCTCCTATGGTTGGCAGCGAGTGCCCTGGAAGCATTGACGGAAAGAGAGTGGCAATTCTATGTGTGGGAAAAATTGCATGCTCAGTCAGGGTCGCCCAGATAGCTCAGATGTCAGAGCACTGGTTCGGTTTTCCAGAGGACTGGGTTCGATTTCTGGTCTGGGAATGTAATTTTCCCACATATATCAATTTAATTATTAAATCCTGTTCATTAATGTAATTACCTCCTTCCTTGTCTTCCAAGCTATTACTCTTCCCCTCTCCCCCCTCCCTCTTTCAAAATTCCTTGTCCTCTTCCTTTTATCAATATTCTTTATCTCAATCTAACCCATTGACTCATTAGGCTTTATGCCTGACTCTAAATGCCCTCATGGAAACTTAGGATTTGGCACTAAGATGTTGCCAAATAAAGGCAGCACCCTCCCACCCCCTCATAATAAAGACAGCTACGAAACTGTATGAATAACTCAATTTCTTGCCTATCGGCTAATACCCTCGCTCCTCATTAGATGTCCCCATGAAATTGGAAGGGACTTTGCTATTTAATGGGATGTCAGACTTGTGCCAATTAGAAGAGTTTTTGCTTTTTATTTTACTACATACTTTTTAATGCCTCTGCAACTGAAGGCCAGAGGCATTATCTTTTCGGGTTGTTCATATGGCTGTCTGTCCCGTGTGCCTGTTGTCATTTGTTTTTGTTACCATTATAATAGTAGCAAGGAGATGATTATGGTTGCTTGTTGCTTTCTAAAGATGAGATTTCCATAAGTTAGAATACCTCTCCAATCTAAAGCAGGCTTCATTAGTCACCATTTCCTCACTGATAAATTTTTTTTATGCCTCTGCCGATGAAGTCGCCAGAGGAATGATGTTTTCGGGTTGTTTTTTTCGGGTTTCGGGATAGGTTTTTCTTACCGCGATAACGACTGAAGGGAACTAAGTCAAACTTGGTACAAGTATGTATAATGATGTAAAGTCAAACATCCTGTTAGGGAAAAATCCTGTTGTGACACTAACTTGTGAACCAGTGATGGGATTTTGACCAAACTTGGTATAAAGTATATTGTTGCGGATTTGAGAATCCTGTGTAATTGTTGTAAATATCACCCTCTGTAAAATGTAATGATTCCTTGTAAATACCTCCGTAGTGTAAAGGTCAAAGGTCGTCCTCTTAGTCCATATACATGCACGTAGGCCACCATATACCCTTCGAAATAGTTATTTCCTTATTATGTGTATTAGTTTAAGGCTGTGTTTCCCATTAGTTGACTCTGCATTGCATCGAATTGAAATAAGGTAGAATCCCCTTTCAATTGCATTGCCTGCATTACCAACTGCATTCGCCGCCATTACGCACGCGGCCAGCTCGGAGAAGAAAGGCGTGTCTCCACCTCGTCATAGGAAGGAGGAGTGAGCCAGCCCCGATCAACCAACCAAGCGCGAGGGGTTTGGCTTGAGAGGGCGGAGAGAGAACTATCGGGCAGTTTCGCGAACGTTCCAGGGTGTGGCGCTATGAAACCCGTCACGCGGCGCAGTCCACTGGGAGAGAGTTGAGTTCAGTGGAGGAGGAGCAGCAGAGTTGAGTTCAGTGGAGGAGGAACAGCGGAGTTGAGTTCAGTGGAGGAGTGAGCACTGAGACAGTTGAGTGAACCAACCGCAGCTTTGAGACCACCGTAGTCCGGCCCCCCTGTGACACGCAGCTTCGACCCGCTGCTACGCGGGAACCAGATTGCTGTGGGATCGGTGGCATCGGTGGCCGTCGAGGTCGAGCCCGACGTCCCGGGCGGGAGCAAAACTCCAGCTGAACCTTCCCTCCCCTTCCAGCCATTCGTTCCTGTCTTTCCTATCATCATTCCCCGTGTAAGTCTGACTGTCGTCCGTCTTTTATGTTGTCCTGGGGTTTAAGTAAGACTGAATCGGTAAGTTAATATTGCACTGTGTCTTCTGATCCTTCCATCCTTCTGTCTTTATTTTCGTATCTTTCCATCTTCCTTGGTTCCTTTGATTGTGTAAATATTAGTAATAAATTATATTTGTTCTTCCTCCCTTGCCTGCTTTCCTTCACATCCGTTCGTCTTTGTCTTTTCCCTATTGAATACCTGTGGCACGATTTGGCCAACGTTCAAGAATCGGCTCTAGTACTTACTAATGGTTCGTGCCGCGGCTGCTAATCCGCTCGGCAATTAACATCTTGTCCGCGGTCGCGAACGAGGTTGCTCACCTGCCTCTCCGGAGGGAGCTGGGCAACTTCAGGACTCACGTCGGTCAGTCGCAACAAGGGGATTAATCCCCCCTTCTTAAGGGGAAAAAAGGCCGACGTTGAGATCCGCAGCAATGAGTGTCAGGAGCGAGATTCGGACCTGAAGTGCGCTTAACGCACTCAAAATTACGAGTGGCCCAAGATTTGATTTTATTTAACATCCTAAATTTAAAATCGTGCCATGGATAGTCAAGGCGATCGGATGCTGGTGGGTGAGTTAGAAGAGGGGTTAGAATCAACCCAGGACCCCAGGGAGGAGGTGGGAGTAATGATGGAGGAGGAGAGCAGTGAGGATGTGGTTGCAGAGGTTTCAGGCGCACAAGATGGTGCCCTCGCGCACGGGGTTGCAGCGGCACCAAATGTCGCCGCACCCGTGACCGTAGCAGCGCCGCCAATGGACTGGGGCCTATTCATGCTGCAAATGCGGGCCTTCATGGAAGAGAACAGGGGGCTGGGAGGCCAAATGGGAGCAATGGGAGCAATGAGGGACGAAGCAAGGGGTACCAGTGAGCAATTGAGAGACGGGTTAAGTAATATGGGAAATCAAGTCGGGGGGCTAGAAGCCAGATTTAAGGGCTTAGACAGTGAATTTGAGGGTTTAGACAAATTTGAGGGGTTGGACAACAGGTTGGAAGGGCTAGAAGGTAAATTGGGGGGTCAACTAGAGGACATGGGTAATCAAATTTGGGAAATGAAGGAGGGGTTAACGGGGTTGGAAAATAGAATGGCTGCCCAGGAGAACCAGATGGAAGGGGTGAAGAATGGGTTAGGAGGGTTAGAAAACACTATGGAAGGCAAATTGAGGGAAATAGGGGAGCAATCCGCCCGGGAAATTAAATAAATGGGAGATCAGATAGAGGAGGTGAAAATCGGGTTAGAAACCAAATTGGATGCCCAGAGGAATGATTTGGAACAGATGAGGGCAGCATCTACCAAAGAGATGGGAGAAATGGGGGAGGAGATCAGACGAGGTGTGGGCGAGGAGGTCTCGGGGGTACGCGAGGAGATAAAGCGAGGTGAGGAGCGTATGGAGAAAGAGGTGAGAAATAGTACGGCTAGGTTACAGGGGGGAATAGAGGATCTGATGAGGGGAGTAAAGCAGCTGACGGTGGGACAAAAGGAATTAGTGGAGCAAGTGGAGAAGAACACTGCGGTAATCGTGGGGTTGAAGGCGACACAGAAAGAGATAAAAAGAGAACTCGTAGCGACGAAGAGGGAATGTCAGATGGTACATGAGGGGTTGACAAAGAGGTTGGACGAGGTAACAGAGGCAATGGAGACGAAAGAACGGGGGGTGAGGACGCACATAGAAACGATCAAGGTGGCCTTAGAGAAAGAAATTGAGGGGGCGCACCGGGAAATGAAAGAGGTGAAGCAAAAATTAGAGGATGTGGAAGAGGGGGTGAGTGAAATTAAGAAGAGACGGAGGGAAACTAAGAGAGAGATAAAGGAGGAGGTGATGGAATATGTACAAGGTCTGTGCTCAAATCGTGATGATGTGCTTATATTACTGACCAAATAAAGAGTTTGCAGGTGGCGGAGGAGGAGCGAAGACGAGGTGCCGAGGTGAGTGGCGATATACTCGGAAATGTATATGGTGTGAGGGGAGATTCAGTCGGCTTGGGTGTTGGTGTCGACCCGGGTGTTTGTGAGGGACCAATGGTGAGGTGTGCGACAGGTACAGAGTGTGAAGGAGGAGGTGTGCGAGGATGTCCGACTATGGGGTGTGTGAGGAAAAAGTGCGCGCCGAGGAGTGAGTGTGCTGTCGAGAGTGAGTTGGTCGTGGCGCAGGTGCGGGGGAGCACGGTGGTGAGAGTAGTGAGAGTGACACGGAGCACGAGTTGGTTGTAGGAGGTGAGAGAGGATGTCCACCTGGAATGAAAGAATGCACACCTGGAATGGTCGAGCGCGTGTGGAAATGCACACTTGAGTTGGTAGTGAAGCACGTGATTGGGTATGCCGATGAGTGCACACCCGTGGTTGTCACAGAGGATGTGACCGAGGAGTTGGCGCAAAGAGGTGTGTTGATAAGGTGTGTGAACGACGACTGTGTGCCAAGGTGTGCGGTGGTCAGGTGTGTGACGAAGTCTGTGAGCGTAATGAGTGTACCTGGGGGGTGTGTAAGAGAAGGTGCAATGACAGAGTGTATGGAGACACCTGGATGTGTGAATAAGGAATGGGACGCGTGGAGTGAGCATGCAAGTGAAGCATCGACGTTAAACAGAGCAGCGGTTAGGTCGACTTTTAGCCGAAGCGAGCCCTCGGTTCGTGCCGGGCTTTGTGTGCAGCGGGAACCAGCGGGGATCGTAACCACGGTGGTTTCGAAAGAACCGCCGTGCGGGATCCACGCCGAGCCTCGCTCTAAACGGTCGCATCCGTGCTCCGCTAAGCGGAGCGGGCCGCCCGGTAGGAAGGGTCGGCACGGCGACCCCTTGTGGTTGAGGCGTTCTGGCAGGGCGAGGTCGGGCCATCGGACGACTCCGTGCCGAGATGGTGCATGGAATCTCGGCCCGAGTAAGCCCCCTTCCCTGCACCGCATGCCGGACGGACCCAACCGCCGGCAACGAAGCACCCGCATTCATTGCTCGGCTCCGCGAAGCCGGCTTTGAAAATGTAAAGATGCACCGAGGCTCAAGTAAAGGACATTTGGTAGGGATAGGGAATTTGTGATTGGCAAAATTTGATTGGCAGATTGATGGTTGGTAGAATGATTGGCATTGATTGGCAAATTTTGATTGGTTGGAATTTGATGGCAAAATTGGTAGTGAGAGATGTCCGAAGTGGAGGGATAGCAAATCCACCATCCCTCACATCATACGGGGCACATGAGCTATAGGTTTATGGGGTTTATGGCAGTGTAAGCTCGCCGAGGGAGGGTTAGGATAATGTATAGGGACCTAGAGATGACCATAGGTAGAGGTAAGTAGCGACATTGGACAGGTAGTCCGGGACATAGAGAGGTTAGAATGGTTGTTAATGACGTGGGAGGTGCTTAGTTTAAAGGGAAGATGGGGAGCACCAAGTTAGAAGGACACCAGGTAGATCAGATGATGCCGTGTGTTTGAGAATTGAAAGTGTATTCGGAAGTGTATTGTGAAAAGAGTGAGGTGATTGTGAGTTGTATTGAGCGTGGAAGTGTATGGAGCAGTGTATGACTGAGTAATGGTGATTGAGTGTTGTGTTGAGCAAATGGTCCTGGAGGAAGGAGGGTGCAGGAAGCACCAGGAGTGATGGCACAGGTGTGCAAATACAGGTGTATGGAGAATGGTTGTGTGGAATACATGGAGTATGGAATATATGGAGTATGGAATGAATGGTGTGGAGTGAGTATGGTGGAAACTGTGGAGTGGAGTGGATGGTGCGAAGGTGTGTATGGGGAGGATGGACCCCATCACGAATACCCGGGGAGGGTAGTTTAAGAGTTAGGTAGAGGGAGTAGGTAAATTGTGGTTGGATATTGGCATCTGTGGTGCGTGTGGAAGAATGGTGTTTGGATGGGTGCATTAGTGACGTGGAAATGGCTGGGCGTGTGGCCTGTTAGTGTGTGTAGTTAAATGGGCACTCCGCCACTGTTAGGATGTCGGCCAGGTGAGGCCGCAGTTGGGCTCTGGGAGCCGGTAGAGTTGTTGTGGATTTGGCCCGAGGAGCCGGAGGACGGACCCGGGTAGCCCAGTGCCAGAGAGGGCACCGAGTGGGGAGAGTGCCAGAGGGCCTTCCCCAGGTAGATAGGTTAGGGTAAGGAGCAGGTAAGCTCGGAGGCAACTGCAGTGGTGGAGGTGTGCAGGTAGGTAGACCTGCTGGGAGAGCGACACGACCCAGTCCTGAAATTGTGCAAAGGCACAGGGAGGTGAATCGGGGGAGTGAGACCCCAAATTGAGGAAGCACCACAGTTTGGTCAATGGGAATTTGGTTCTTAAAACCGCATAGAGTAAGATGGCCAATGGATTGGCAGGGAAAGATCCCGGGTCGTGTAAAGTGTGTTAATGTCATTTAGGAAGTAGTTAGGATTGAAATCTCCTCGCACCATCTACATCCACTCACCTGGGGTGACAGAACTCCACACCATGCCATGTTTTTATTGTTATTGTTGTGCAAATGTTTGGAATTTGAGACGCATCATGATGTGGGTGTGACAATGTGCTGATGTTCCATCTCTTCCTCCTTATGAGGCATTGATGAGAAATTTGAATTTATGGCAAATTTGATGAGTGGGATTGTGACGAATTTCGTATAGGGGAAATATGGGGAGGACGGGACGTAGTGACGGATTTGTAAAGGTGTAGATTTTTGTACATACGGGGGTAAGGGGCAAGGGTAGAACAGGTGACGGATGGGATGACGTACGATAGGGACGAGCTTTTCTCCGCTCGGTCTCCAGGCGCACCTCACCTTGCATTGCCTTTATTGATGTGTACCCTTGTGACCTTACCCCTCGCTAACCTGCCCTCTCTGTCTTCCTTCCCCGACCCATGGATCGTGCTCTCTGGGCACTGAGGGGAGCGTGCGGGAGTCCGCCATTGTGTGCCCGAACCCCCGCAACCAGCTGCCTGCATCGATGCACCACTTATGGACCACATGTCTGTGGCTGAGCACCACTCATGGACCCCACGGGTTGGGGCATGGCCCCTCTGCTGGAACCGGCCAGGTTGGCCAGAGGAAGATCTTGCTTGCGGACCTCGGTAACGTGGCACCTATGCCACACAGGTGAACCACCCATAGTCGGCCCCTGTGGGCCATAAATAAAAACGGATACGTTTTGTGCATTTTTTATTTTTATGTCCGAATAGGCCGCGAGCAAGAAGAACAAGAAAGACATCTGGAAGAACAATGGCCAGCAGAGGGAGCCGAAGAACAAGACCACCAATAGGGGTTTTCTTTGTTTTATTTGAACTGTGGTGACTGTGCACTCCGGTGCGTTTTGGTGCTTTATGGTGCTTTGGTGCTCTTTGTAGGTGCTGGTGCGTCGATGCAGCGCAGGCTGTCTCCCCCCCCAAAAGAACAATCGCAGGTCCTGGGTTGCGTTTTGTAAATACAATTAGCGTCACTTGTAAATAATGCTCCCCCACCGTACATGTTTAGTTTTTTTTTTTTTTTTTTTTTTTTTTTTTTGTATACAAGATCGAGGCTCGTGAAAGAGCAAACATTAATCACACAAAAAGACAAACCGACACACAAAACACAAAAAACAAGGGGAGCGGCAGACAAGATGGGGAGAGAGGGGGGAGGACACAAAAGAGAGGGGGAAGAAGGGGAAGGACACAAACACAACATTTGAGAGCAGGGACATCGGGAGGACTTGGGGGGAGGTGGGAGAGGATTAAAACATATGAACACTGCAAGGACTCTGGGGTGAATTACCGGGGGTAGAAAAGATCAAGGTTTTCGATGGGGGAAGATAAGAGATGGTGGTGAACAGCTGTTTTAAAGACCTGGAGGGAGGAGTGGGATTGAAGGGAGTGGGGGAGTTTGTTCCAGAGGCGGGAGAAAAGGGGAATGAAAGAGTGAAGGTGAGCAGAGAGCCTAGACTTTGGCAGTTTAACCATAAGAGGGTTGCAGGCAGATCTTGTGCGACCTGAAGGAATATTGGGGGGACAGAGCACAGAGAGAGCTGGGGGAGCAAGGCCGGAGAGGAGTCGGTAGAAGACAGAAAGACCACCAACCTGCCTGTGGTGAGTGAGTGAAAGGCCCTCGGCGTTGACAACATCGCAGGAGATTCCAATGATTCTGAAAGCTTTGGCCTCAACAGCGTGAAGCCGAGCAAGGTGTGAGGCAGGAGCACCAGCCCAGAGGGGGGAACAGTATTCCATTGAGCTGCGGATGAAAGCCTTGTATGTGGTGAGGAGCTCAGGTGTGCCAAGAAGGACTTCGCACGACGGAGGATGCCCAGTCGGCGACTAGCTTTGGAGGCCAGCTTGGAAATGTGGTTTTCCCAAGAAAGATCATGGCAGATAGTGAGACCCAAAAGCTTGAGCGACAGAACTTCTTGGAGAGGATTGTTGAGAAAGTAGATGGGAGGGTTGTCCAGTCGGTCCTTTCGGAGAGACATTGTAAGAGTGTGAGATTTGTCAGGATTGAAAGACATGTTCCACTTGTTTGACCAGTCTGTGATTTTGTCCAGGTCTGCAGAGAGTGAGGAGGCTGCAGACTGCCGATCTGAGGGATGAGGAATGGAGCGACAGAGAGTAGAGTCGTCAGCAAAGAGATAGAGAGGATTTTCAAGAGAGTCAGAGAGATCATTGATGAAGACCAGAAAAAGCACAGGGCCCAGAACACTACCTTGGGGAACTCCAGCCTGAACAGGAAGAGGAGATGAGAGAAACCCATTCAGGGCCACATGTTGACTACGACCAGAGAGGAAGTCCGCCAGCCATGCGTGGAGATTTCCATGGATACCAAAGGAGGAGAGTTTGGAGAGCAGAGCAGAGTGCCAGACCGTATCGAAGGCACGTGAAATGTCAAGGGAGACAGCTCTAATTTCCTGTTTGGCGTTGAGGACCTCCATCCATTGTTGAGAAAGCAGAAGCAGCATGTCCAGAGTAGAGTGACCAGGTCTGAAACCAAATTGATGATCAGAGATCAAGCCATTGGAGAAGAGCAAAGATTTAATATCTGAAGCAATGATGGATTCCATGACTTTGCTGATAATTGGGAGAAGGCTGATTGGTCTGTAGTTGCTGGGATCTGTTTTTGCACCTTTTTTGTGCAAAGCGGTGATGTTGGCTGATTTCCAAGCAGATGGCAGATGACCTTGAGCAAAAGAGAGGGTGAAGAGAACAGAAAGAGGGAGTGAAAGAGCAGAAGAACATGATTTTAGGACCCGTGGGCTGATGCCGTCAGGACCAGTTGCAGAATCAGAGTCGAGGGTTGACAGAAACTTTTCCACCTTGTCAGGAGGAAAGGACACAGAGTCCAGGAGCAGCTGGGTACGACTGGGTACGGTGGGTACAAAGAGGGATGGGTTTGGGACACAAGATTTAGAGGCAAACACAGAGTTGAGGCATTCAGCTTTTTCACGTGCGGAGTCAGCCGTTAAGCCGTTTGAGGTGAGGGAGGGGATGGAGGGGGAACAAACACCAGAAACAGATTTGACCAGACGCCACCAGGATTTGGAAGAGGGAGACAGATAAGAGAGTTCGGTCTTGAGAATGGTGAGATATTGTTTCCTGGTTCTCCTGAGGGTGGACACACACTTGTTTCGGGCTTTGTGAAAGGAAATGAGATTTCCTTCCGTTGGATTTGCTTTCCAGGAGACGAAAGCAAGTTGTTTCAGGGCAACAGCCTCACCACAAGATTCCGTGTACCATGGACGGGAGGAAGGGTATGACAACTGAAGACGAGATGGTATAAATCTGTGCATGAGAGAGAGCAATTTACTTTGAAAGAATTCCCAGGATGAGTTGATGTCAGAGGCGGTAGAGATGGGAGACCAGTCCAGATGATTGATGGCTGCTTGAAGACCGTGCCAGTTGGCCTGATTGAAATGCCAGACTCGTCGACGCTGAGGAGGCTCTCTGAGAATGGTCAGAGAGATGTCCACTTTGACAAGCACATGATCAGATGAGCCGATTGGAGCAGAAGAAGAGCAGCAGACATTTTCAGGGAAGTTTGTCATAACCAAATCCAGAAGAGAAGATGCTCCGTTGACTGAGATCCGGGTCGGGAAAGTGACAGATTGTGTCAGTCCCAGTGAGTCGCAGAAGTCCTTTGCTGAAGAGCCATGGCTGGTGAGAGAGGTACCCATACCCAGCCAACTGGCATGGTGACAATTGAAATCACCACATATGAGGAAGAGAGAGTTGGGATGGGTAGATAGAAGTTGGTCCATATTATCAGACAGTGAGATGTAGATGGAGTCATCGCTGATTGGTGGACTGTACAACACACATATGAACAAAAGGTGGGAGCGAAGGGGAAGCCGTAGCCAAAGGTATTCCTGGGGGTGAGGTGGAGAGAGGGCAGTGGAGGGCGAGTGAGGAAGAGAGTTTTTTATAAAGATAGCAACCCCACCTCCAGGACGAGGCTCAGGTCTATCGTAGGCTTAGACTACCGTACCGTCTCAGACCTTGTGGTTTGTTTTTCTCTCAGCGATTCGTCGAATGCGTCGAATGTAGTTTGAGAACAATTCCGCAATTCGGTTATCCTGTGGGCATGAATCTGTTAGGTAGGGTGCAATGCAGCAGAGGGACATACTTATTTGTGTTTTAAAACTGTCACACTCAGGGCCAGGTTAATTGTAGAAGGAATTACACCTACGTGTCACACTAAGTAAAGTTTTATAAGCCTGGAACGTGCCTAGAGGATGAGGGTGCAGTGTTGCGGATTTGAGAATCCTGTGTAATTGTTGTAAATATCACCCTCTGTAAAATGTAATGATTCCTTGTAAATACCTCCTTAGTGTAAAGGTCAAAGGTCGTCCTCTTAGTCCATATACATGCACGTAGGCCACCATATACCCTTCGAAATAGTTATTTCCTTATTATGTGTATTAGTTTAAGGCTGTGTTTCCCATTAGTTGACTCTGCATTGCATTGAATTGAAATAAGGTAGAATCCTCTTTCAATTGTATTGCCTGCATTACCAACTGCATTCGCCGCCATTACGCACGCGGCCAGCTCGGAGAAGAAAGCCGTGTCTCCACCTCGTCATAGGAAGGAGGAGTGAGCCAGCCCCGATCAACCAACCAAGCACGCGGGGTTTGGCTTGAGGGCGGAGAGAGAACGATCGGGCAGTTTCGCGAATGTTCCAGGGTGTGGCGCTATAAAACCCGTCACGCGGCGCAGTCCACTGGGAGAGAGTTGAGTTCAGTGGAGGAGTGAGCACTGAGAGAGTTGAGTGAACCAACCGCAGCTTTGAGACCACCGTAGTCCGGCCCCCCCTGTGACCCGCTGCTATGCGGGAACCAGATTGCTGTGGCATCGGTGGCCGTCGAGGTTGAGCCCGATGTCCCGGGCGGGAGCAAAACTCCAGCTGAACCTTCCTCCCCTTCCAGCCATTCGTTCCTGTCATTCCTATCATCATTCCCCGTGTAAGTCTGACTGTCGTCCATCTTTTATGTTGTCCTGGGGTTTAAGTAAGACTGAATAGGTAAGTTAATATTGCACTGTGTCTTCTGATCCTTCCATCCTTCTGTCTTTATTTTCGTATCTTTCCATCTTCCTTGGTTCCTTTGATTGTGTAAATATTAGTAATAAATTATATTTGTTCTTCCTACCTTGCCTTCTTTCCTTCACATCCGTTCGTCCTTGTCTTTTCCCAATTGAATACCTGTGGCACGATTTGGCCAACGTTCAAGAATCAGGTCTAGTACTTGCTAATGGTTCGTGCCGCGGCTGCTAATCCGCTCGGCAATTAACATCTTGTCCACGGTCGCGAACGAGGTTGCTCACCTGCCTCTCCGGAGGGAGCTGGGCAACTTCAGGACTCACGTCGGTCAGTCGCACACAAGGGGATTAATCTCCCCTTCTTAAGGGGAAAAAAGGCCGACATTGAGACCCGCAACAATATATTATGATGCAAACATGAACTGATTAGATTTTTGCATCAAAGGTCAGAGGTCATGTGGGGGCAAAATGTGACACTTGAGATGATGTAATAATGTGTGCGAGGGCATATCGGTCGACGTCGCCACGTCGAAGAGTGCCGTTCTAGTTTTTGTTGTGTACATGGCGGTGTTGCATTTGTGAGCATGTGCTTTACAGGTGCTCTTTAATATGTACAACAAACAACAACAGGCATTTTAAGGCCATTTTCCCTGCAAGAGCGGGGGTTAGCCTTGCGGTCCCCATGACGATGTTCTCCATTTTGCCCTATTTTCTGCATCTCCCCTTGTTAACCCCCTTGCCCGCATTTCTTCTTCGACCATCTTTAGCCAAGTCTTTCTCGGTCTTCCCCGTCCTCTACTTCCTTCTACATTCATTTCCATCACTCTTTTCAACCAGTCACTTTCATCCTTCCTCAACACATGACCAAACCATCTCAATCTGTTTCTCTTCACAGCATCAATCACAGGCTCGATTCCCATCATCTTTCGCAATTCATCATTTGTGTTCCTCTATCTCAACGATACTCCTCACATCCACCGAACCATTCGCATTTCCACCCTTTCCAGCCTTCGTTGCTGCTCTACGTTCATTACCCATGTCTCACTCCCGTAAATCATAACACTTCTCACACATGCAGCATACACCTTTCCCTTCAGCTTCAATGACACTCCCCTCCTCGTCAGCACGCCACTCAGTTCCCGAAACTTCTTCCATGTACATCTCACTCGAGCAACCGTTGCCGAGTCTGATCCACCTTCTCCATTCAGCATGTATCCAAGGTAACAAAATGTTTTCACACCTTCCAGCTTCACGCCATCTCCAAGATCCAACTCAACATTTCCTCCATCTGCAGCTCCCTCTGTGCACACCTTACACTTGAATGTAGCTGCCACACTGGTTAATGACCCTCTCAAACCACTACATTTTTGATGAACCCACTCAGCTCACATTGTACATTGAATGGAATTCACTCCGACACCCTTCCTGCACACAGCACACGGCCACTTCCCAGTTCTTTCCACCTCACCACATGCTTTACCACTTGCCATCACCTTCGTTTTTCTGATATTCACCTTCAGACCTTTTGTCTCCATACATTCCTTCCACTTGTTCATCTTCTCCTTCAGTCCATCCATACTTTCTGCAATCAACACCAGATCATCTGCATACAACAACTCCCACGGTAAACCCTCCTTTACGTTCTGAGCCAGCACCTCCATCACAGCTACAAATAGTAGTGGACTTAGTACCGATCCCTGATGCACTCTTTATAAAATATCTTTATAAAAAACTCTCTTCCTCACTCGCCCTGCACTGCCCTCTCTCCACCTCACCCCCAGGAATACCTTTGGCTACGGGTTCCCCTTCGCTCCCACCTTTTGTTCATATGCGTGTTGTCCCGTCCACCAAACAGTGATGACTCCATCTACATCTCGCTGTCTGATAATATGGACCAACTTTTATCTACCCATCCCAACTCTCTCTTCCTCATATGTGGTGATTTCAACTGTCACCATGCCAGTTGGCTGGGGGTGGGTACCTCTCTCACCAGCCATGGCTCTTCAGCAAAGGACTTCTGTGAGTCACTGGGACTGACACAATCTGTCAATTTCCCAACCCGGATCTCAGTCAACGGAGAATCTTCTCTTCTGGACTTGGTTATGACTAACTTCCCTGAAAATGTCTGCTGCTCTTCTTCTGCTCCAATCGGCTCTTCTGATCATGTGCTTGTTAAAGTGGACATCTCTCTGACCATTTTCAGAGAGGCTCCTCAGCGTCGACAAGTCTGGCATTTCACTCAGGCCAACTGGCACGGTCTTCAAGCA
Source organism: Myxine glutinosa (assembly GCF_964187855.1). Taxonomy (NCBI): domain Eukaryota; kingdom Metazoa; phylum Chordata; class Myxini; order Myxiniformes; family Myxinidae; genus Myxine; species Myxine glutinosa. Next base: position 56,246,058 of record NC_136266.1, on the reverse strand, counting down.
GCCATCAATCATCTGGACTGGTCTCCCATCTCTACTGCCTCTGACATCAACTCATCCTGGGAATTCTTCCAAATTAAATTGCTCTCTCTCATGCACAGATTTATCCCTTCTCGTCTTCAGTTGTCATACCCTTCCTCCCGTCCATGGTACACGGAATCTTGTGGTGAGGCTATTGCCCAGAAACAACTTGCTGTCGTCTCCTGGAAAGCAAATCCAACGGAAGGAAATCTCATTTCCTTTCACAAAGCCCGAAACAAGTGTGTGTCCACCCTCAGGAGAGCCAGGAAACAATATCTCTCCGTCCTCAGGACTGAACTCTCTTGTCTGTCTCCCTCTTCCAAATCCTGGTGGCATCTGGTGAAATCTGTTTCTGGTGTTTGTTCCCCCTCCATCCCCTCCCTCACCTTAAATGGCCACACGGCTGACTCCGCACGTGAAAAAGCTGAATGCCTCAACTCTGTGTTTGCCTCTAAATCTTGTGTCCCAAACCCATCCCTCTCTGTACCCACCGTACCCAGTCGTACCCAGCTGCTCCTGGACTCTGTGTCCTTTCCTCCTGACAAGGTGGAAAAGTTTCTGTCAACCCTCGACTCTGATTCTGCAACTGGACCTGACGGCATCAGCCCACGGGTCCTAAAATCATGTTCTTCCGCTCTTTCACTCCCCCTCTCTGTTCTCTTCACCCTCTCTTTTGCTCAAGGTCATCTTCCATCTGCTTGGAAATCTGCCAACATCACCGCTTTGCACAAAAAAGGTGCAAAAACAGATCCCAGCAACTACAGACCAATCAGCCTTCTCCCAATTATCAGCAAAGTCATGGAATCCATCATTGCTTCAGATATGAAATCTTTCCTCTTCTCCAATGGCTTGATCTCTGATCATCAATTTGGTTTCAGACCTGGACACTCCACTCTGGACATGCTGCTTCTGCTTTCTCAACAATGGATGGAGGTCCTCAATGCCAAACAGGAAATTAGAGCAGTCTCCCTTGACATATCACGTGCCTTCGATACGGTCTGGCACCCCGCTCTGCTCACCAAACTCTCCTCTTTTGGTATCCATGGAAATCTCCACGCATGGCTGGCGGACTTCCTCTCTAGTCGTAGTCAACGTGTGGCCCTGAATGGGTTTCTCTCATCTCCTCTTCCTGTTCAGGCTGGAGTTCCCCAAGGCAGTGTTCTGGGCCCTGTGCTTTTTCTGGTCTTCATCAATGATCTCTCTGACTCTCTTGAAAATCCTCTCTATCTCTTTGCTGACGACTCTACTCTCTGTCGCTCCATTCTTCATCCCTCAGATCGGCAGTCTGCAGCCTCCTCACTCTCTGCAGACCTTGACAAAATCACAGACTGGGCAAACAAGTGGAACTGGTCTTTCAATCCTGACAAATCTCACACTCTTACGATGTCTCTCCGAAAAGACCGACTGGACAACCCTCCCATCCACTTTCTGAATAATCCTCTCCAAGAAGTTCTGTCACTCAAGCTTTTGGGTCTCACTATCTGCCATGATCTTTCCTGGAAAAACCACATTTCAAATCTGGCCTCCAAAGCCAGTCGCCGACTGGGCATCCTCCGTCGTGCGAAGTCCTTCCTTGGCACACCTGAGCTCCTCACCACATACAAGGCTTTCATCCGCAGCTCAATGGAATACTGCTCTCCCCTCTGGGCTGGTGCTCCTGCCTCACACCTAGCTCGCCTTCACGCTGTTGAAACCAAAGCATTCAGAATCAATGGAATCTCCCGCGATGAAGCTAACTCCAAGGGCCTCTCACTCACTCACCGCAGGCAGGTTGGTGGTCTTTCCGTCTTCTACCGACTCCTCTCCGGCCTTGTCCCCCCAGCTCTCTCTGGGCTCTGTCCCGCAACTATTCCTACAGGTCGCACAAGATCTGCCTGCAACCCTCTTTTGGTTAAACTGCCAAAATCAAGACTCTCTGCTCACCTTCACTCTTTCATTCCTCTTTTCTCCCGCCTCTGGAACAAACTCCCTCACTCTTCAATCCCACTCCACCCTCCAAGTCTTTAAAACAGCTGTTCACCACCATCTCTTATCTTCCCCCATCCAAAACCTTGATCTTTTCTACCCCCACTAATTTCACCCCAATTCCACTTTTTGAAATACCAACTTTTGTCCTGGAAGTCCTTGGTGTCCTTGTGCTTTATACTTCTCCCTCCCCCCCCCCTTCCCACACCTCCTCCCCCCGGGCCCTCTCCCTTCCACACATCTCCCTGCTCTCGGATGTTGTGTGTGTGTGCTTCCCCATTTCTCCCCATCTTGTCTTCCGCTCCCTCTTTTTGTGTATTTTGTTTGTCTGGTCGATTTGTTTGTGAAGTTAATGTTAGCTCTTTCACGAGCCTCGATTCAGTATACAAAAAAAAAAACTCCCACCTTCACCTCAAACTCACCACTGTTCCCGTCCTTCGTCCTTACAGCTGTGCGCGCTCTTTTGTACATTGCCATCACTACTCTGATCAACCATTCCTCCACTCCTAACTTCCTCAATGCCCATGTCAATACTTCACGTGGAACCCTATCGAATGCTTTCTCCAGATCAACAAACCCAAGAAACAACTTCTTCCTCTTCTCCATATACTTCTCCTGCAACTGCCTCACAATAAAAAGCGTGTCTGTCGTGCCTCTTCCTGGCATAAATCCAAACTGCATTTCGTCAATCTTCACTTTCTTCCTTATCCTCCTCTCCAACACCCTTTCCAATACCTTCATTCCATGCTCCAATAACTTTATCGCTCGATACGAGCCACAGTCCAGAGGGTCACCTTTCCCCTTGTATAAAGGGACGAGGGTACTCAGTTCCCAATCCAGTGGAATGCGGCCTTCTTTCACCACCAGATTGCAGATCTCTGTCATTCTCTTCACACCGCAATTTCCCGCTGCCTTCAACATATCTACCACAACTCCCGTCGACCCTCCCGCTTTTCTACTCTTCATTGCTTTTATGGCTTCCTCAACTTCCTTCTCGGTTATATTCTCTGCCGGTCCTAAAACTGGGTTACTCTCTATGTTGCCATCCCATTCATTCTCTGCATTCAACAGTATTTCCATATATCTCTTCCATCTTCCTTTAATTCCATCTAGGTCCACAACGATTTGTCCCACTTCATCCTTCAAGCAACTCACCCCCATCACATCACACCTCTCTTTCGCTATCTGCTTTGCAATCCTGAATACCGCTTTTTGACCCTCTTCCGAATCCAAGCGTTCTCCGAACATTTTCCTACATGCCTTCTGTGCCTTTGCTACCTCTTTCTTTGCCGCCTTCTTGGCTGCCTTATAACTTTCATGCTCTGCCTTTTCTGCCCCCATACCCTTCGCCTTCTGCCACTCCTTGAACTTCTTCCTCTTCTCGTCAATCTTCCTTCCAACTTCATCATCCCACCACCATGTTTCCGAGTGCCTCGGTGGTCCTTTTGTCCATCCACATACCTCACCAACGGCTCCCAACAGACTATCTTTTATTGACATCCAACCACTTTCAAGCTCGACCACATCATCCTCCACCATGCTCAGCCTCTCTTTTAATGCCTCCCTCACTGTCACCTCTTTCAACCTCCACACCTTCATTGCGGAGCATATCTGCGGAGCATATCCCGAGATGATGTTCACCAAGAGCTTTCCAATCATCATTTTCACCATCATCAACCTTTCACTCACTCTAGTCACACTCACCACACTGTCTACAAACTCCTCAGAAAACAGGACACCAACACCATTCACGCCCTCCGGGCACCCTTGCCACACAAACTTGTATTTCTGGCCCTGCCTACCCTTCACCATTCTCACACCACTTCCCTTCCATCTCGTCTCTTGCACACAACATATGTCCACTCTTCTTCTGACCAATACTTCCACCACTTCTCCTGATCTCCCTGTCATTGTCCCTACATTCCATGTCCCAAACCTCAGAAACCGATCTCCACGTCGGGCATCAGACGTTTCGTCGTCATAAATGGAGTGATTTCCACCCTTACTTCGATCGGATTCCCCATCTTGAGGTTTGACGAGAAGGAGTGTGGTCCCCCACGGGGTACTTCTGGCTGTACCCTGCCCATATGCAGTTGTAATTGTCATGGTTCTCTTTTTGAGGCAATGTTTTTATGGCCGGATGCCCTTCATGACGCCAACCCTTTTAGTCGCCTCTTACGGCACGCAGGGATACGGTGTACCTATTCTAAACCGGGGTACACACCGGTTCTCTTTAATATGTAATACGTTATAATTAACATGTTTCCTTACAAGGAACTTCTGACGTGCGGGAGGAAGCCCATTGGTCCAATCAAAGCCTGCGCTGTTATTACCAACCTGTTGTTAGATACATCATTCGCAAAATGGATCCTCCCAGTTAACCATATTCTCAAGGTATATATAGCCTTAATGGGTCCATCAAGGACCATCCAAAGGGGAATGGGAACCGTTTACTTTCTCGGCACCAAGGTATTCTTCATTTTATTGCCACGTTATAGAAGGACTAATGAGCCATGGCATGATAATGGATTTCTGCCATTTCCAATACTTTATGCAGAACCAATTGCATTGTTTTCTTGATTTGAATAAACACAAAAGCACTTTATTGATTTGTGTGCCTGCAACCTTGGACAGACGTCAGGATAATGAATAGATATAATCACAATTGCAAGTAAGCCACGCTGTTAACTCAGATTGTATAAGCTCTGCTTCTTCCTCTTCTACCTCCTCTTCTTCTTCTTCTTCTTTGGCCTTTTTGTCTTCCCAGCTTTTTTGTTAGCTTTAAGCTTGTTTGACCATAGCCAGACAAGGTTGAAAGAGCAATGCCATGTATATTCTCATAAACGAGTGGAAATTTTACTTCACACTGTTTAGTCCACACTGTGGACACTGTACTCTATGGCTCCCCTACTCAACAGTATCCACAGTCCACACTGTGGACACTCAACAGTATCTGTTGAGTAATTACTGAGCAACAATTTGAAGAAGGGAAATCATTGACAAACTGATGGATCCATCGAGGACCATCCTCTCGGTCGAGGGAATGGCCAAAAAATACATTTGTATTTATTGACTGAATTTCTTCAAGAGAATTGTTTTTCCAATCCTCGTGAAGAAGTTCATTCACTTGAACTCTTGGGGCTCACTCAACCATGATATTTCTTGAGCAAACCATATTTCAAAATTGGCCTCCAAAGCCAACTGTATGTTGACTGTTGTACAAAGTCCTTCCTTAGCACACCTCAACAACTATCCAGCTACAAGGCTGTCGTCTGCAGCTTGATGGATTATTGCTCTCCCCTATGGGCTGGCTCCCCTTCCTCACATCTTGCTCAGCTTGATGCCTTGGAAACCAAGACCTTCAAGATCATTGGAATGTCCCACAATGAAGCTTAGACTATGGGCCTATCACTTTCCCATCACAGACAGGTCGGTGATCTGTCTTTTACTGCCTCTTTTCTGGTCTTGCACCCTCTGCTCTTTCTGTGGTTTGTTCCCCCCCCCCCCCCCAGGTTTCTGCTGGGCACACCCTTTTCTGGTGAAACTACCTAAACCCAGGATCTCTGCTCATCTCCACTCCACTCATCCAGGTTCCTCTCCCCCCCCCCACCAATGGAACCAAATTCCAAATTCTCTTCAATCTCATTTTTCCCTGCAGGTCTTCAAGACAGCTCACCACTATCTCATTTCCCATCTGAAACCATGATCTTTTTTACCCCACATGAACCCCCTTCCAGAGCCTACCTCTTTCCAGATTTCCATTTTTCCCTTCTTGAGAGTTTGCTTCTGTATCCATTTTGTCCTGTGTGTGTCCTTCTCTACCCCTCAATCTTCCCCCACATCCCTTATTCATCTGTCTCCCTTATTCATCTGTCTCCCTTTATTTTGTCCCGCGACCCTGCTGTCAGTGTTCCCTCCTCCCCCTCTTTCTATTGTTCGGACGCAAATTATCTATGTGAATGAGTATTATGTAGTGCTGTTCCCTGTGGGAATTGTATTTCAAGTCCCAGTGGTTTAAATAGTATTTTTGTATGAAAACCTTGTATACAATTGATAACTTGTTGACCAATTTGCATACGTACTTTGCACACCTAACCCACTAATGAGAGGTTTGTGAATTATCATACCTGCTAATCCACTCCTGCACTGCTGTACAGAATAACTTGAAAACTGGATCTTATCTCAAAAAAAAAAAAAAATCCACGAAGTTGTATAAATTGTTTTAAAATATGCCAGTTATCTGTGTTTTTGTACAATGGAAACTATAGTCATCATAAAGTTGAGGGGAGTGCATTGAACAATGCGTGTTTGGTGTTTGTTTATGGGACTAAATATGTTGAAATGTGGTGATTGTATTCAGGGTGTACATGGGAATGTTCTAATAAGTTGGGATGGCTACCTCCAACTTAGTTGTTCTGGTTCTCCGCGAATCCCGATATACTAAGAGTAGCGACATGATTCATCCCAAATTTTTCTGGTCACATGGGTCATGGGCGCCATTTTGTTTCCATCGATTTTTTTGTTTTTTTGTTTTTGTATACTGAATCGAGGCTCGTGAAAGAGCCAACATTTATTTCACAAACAAATCAACCAGACAAACAAAATATATAAAAAGAGGGAGCGGAAGACAAAATGGGGAGAGAAGGGGAAGCACACAAACACAACATTTGAGAGCAGGGGGATGTGTGGGAGGGAGAGGGCTTGGGGGGGAGGAGGCGTGGGAAGGGGGGGGGGGGGTGGGAGAAGTATAAAACACAAGGTCACCAAGGACTTCCAGGACAGAAGTTGGTATTTCAAAAAAGTGGATTTGGGGTGAAATTAGCGGGGGTAGAAAAGATCAAGGTTTTGGATGGGGGAAGATAAGAGATGGTGGTGAACAGCTGTTTTAAAGACCTGGAGGGTGGCGTGGGATTGAAGAGAGTGAGGGGGTTTGTTCCAGAGGCGGGAGAAAAGAGGAATGGTGAGCAGGAGTGAAGGTGAGCAGAGAGTATTGATTTTGGCAGTTTAACCATGAGAGGGTTGCAGGTAGATCTTGTGCGACCTGTAGGAATATTTGGGGGACAGAGCCCAGAGAGAGCTGGGGGGCAAGGCCAGAGAGGAGTCTGTCGAAGACGGAAAGACCACCAAACCTGCCTGCGGTGAGTGAGTGAAAGGCCCTTGGAGTTATCTTCATTGCGGGAGATTCCAATGATTTTGAACGCTTTGGTTTCAACAGCGTGAAGACGAGCTCGGTGTGAGGCAGGAGCACCAGCCCAGAAGGGAGAGCAGTATTCCATAGCGCTGCGGATGAAAGCCTTATATGTGGTGAGGAGCTCAGGTGTGCCAAGGAAGGACTTCGCACGACGGAGGATGCCCAGTCGGCGACTGGCTTTGGAGGCCAGCTTGGAAATGTGGTTTTCCCAGGAAATATCATGGCAGAAAGTGAGACCCAAAAGCTTGAGTGACAGAACTTCTTGGAGAGGATTATTCAGAAAGTGGATGGGAGGGTTGTCCAGTCGGTCTTTTCGGAGAGACATCGTAAGAGTGAGAGATTTGTCAGGATTGAAAGACATGTTCCACTTGTTTGCCCAGTCTGTGATTTTGTCCAGTTCTGCAGAGAGTGAGGAGGCTGCAGACTGCCGATCTGCGGGATGAGGAATGGAGCGACAGAGAGTAGAGTCATCAGCAAAGAGATAGAGAGGATTTTCAAGAGAGTCAGAGAGATCATTGATGAAGACCAGAAAAAGCACAGGGCCCAGATAGCTCATTGAATGAGCACACGATAGATAGCTCACCATTCGTTTCAGCTGCAGACTGCCGATCTGAGGGATGAGGAATGGAGCGACAGAGAGTAGAGTCATCAGCAAAGAGATAGAGAGGATTTTCAAGAGAGTCAGAGAGATCATTGATGAAGACCAGAAAAAGCACAGGGCCCAGATAGCTCATTGAATGAGAACACGATAGATAGCTCACCATTCTTTTTAAAATGACTGGATGCTGTGCCATTGGATGCAATAATCGATCAGAGAAGGATTTCAAAATGTATTGATTCCAAAATGTATAGAAATTGGGAAAATAGTTATTCGTCTGAGATGGAAACCGACATCGGGTCGTTTCTGTGCCAGGTAACTTGTACTCCCATGTGTACATTTGTGTGTGGTGCTTCATCATCATCATCATCATCATCATCATCATCATCATCCAGCCATTTCCATGCTTGCATGTGTAAGCCGAGATTCACCTAATGGCTGCTTTCCAGGCTGTACGATCCTTTGCTAGCCATCTTGTTAGTCCTTTAACTCTGAGATCATCCCTCAGCAGCTCATTCCATGTTTTCCTCGGATGACCTCTAACTCTCCTTCCATTCATATTTATACACCTCTTCACACCGCTGGCCTCTCCCATCCTTTCCACATGTTTGAACCACATCAACCTACCCCTACGCAAAACCTCTAATGCTCTCTCTATACCTAACCTATCTCTTAATTCCACATTTGGTTTTCTATCCTTCAGTGTAACATTACACATGCATCTCACCATTCTCATTTCATTTTGTTCACACCTGTCACGTGGTGCTGTAATCATATTGTAGTTGGCTGTTGAGTGCAAGTCATAAAAAGACATAAATCATCATCAAAACATCTATAGATAATTTGCCATACTAGTACACCCGTTTCCTACGTGGGTGGCAGGAAGGACCATTCATCTCTGGGATCTATAGATTACAGTACATCTTTGGTTGGGCCTCAAGAACATAGGGGGTGGAGGGTTGTGTCATTTACCACGTTTCTTGTAGAGTGCTCACCAAGTGGCTTAAACATTCAAGCAAGCACTCCATTCAAAACAGTTGATGAGGAACGGTTTGCTTGGCAAGCGCTAACATACCCCGAGTTTTCTTCCTTTCAGTTTTGTATTAAACAGCAATAGTGACTGGTGGCGTGAGTACCAGTTCACTGGTAATTCCCTGTTTGTCGTAAAAGGCGGCAAAAAGGGTTGGCGGCAGGAAAGGCATCCGGCCGTAAAACATTGCATCAAAAAGGGGACCGAAAAACAACAACAACCACGGTTCCCGAAAAAGGCCAACCCCCGCTTTGCTGGGAAAAATGGCCTCTAAAGGTGGTTTTTATATTAGTGACTGTTTCAAAAGGCCCCATGAAAAACGCCAAGTTTGTGGAAGGAAGGGTCATGCTATTAACCCTTGTGAGGTATATAGATTACAGGAGATCTTCGCTCAGTTCCTTAAGTCAAATTTGCCTCACAGGTGTTGGGATTCTTCCAAATGTATTTGAGTTTAGTGTTAAACAGCATTAGCGATTGTTTAAAAAGGTAATCATGTGTGTTTATTGTTTATAATATTTTTACTTCTGGTATCTGCTGGTGCTCACACGAAACACCATGATAAGCTATTTATATACGTTGACACAGCATTGTTAGCATGGGTTAACATGCCATAGTCCATGACATGGTTAATTCCTAAATAATTCAGGATCCATTTACCATTGGCCTCACCTTGTAGCATAACAGTATTTTGTTTTGAAAAAAATATATATATATTGGAATCAGAGGAGTGGGGAGAAAGGGGAGGATGGGAAAATGAGAAGAGAGTAATAGTTTGTATTAATGAGCTGTGGGGAAAGGGAAACCATGGAAGATGAGAGATTAATGGGAATCAAAAAGAATGAAGGATTACATGCACTGTGTGCATGTTTTCAGTGGCACAGCACATGTGTTAAAAGAAATGAAGATTTGGAAAAATGTCCCCTTCACTGATGACTCATGTCCATTTTAATGCAGCTCTCTTTTATTCCTTCCTTGTTCTTTCTAAGTTTCTTCTTTCCTGTTATGTTCTATTGCAAAGAAAAACTTTCCCTTTCCATTGCTTCTCAAGGGCTGGCAGGATGGCCTCGAGGTACACGTACACACACTCGTCGTTTAGCTGTCTAGCCTGGGTTTGAATCCCGACCCAGCTATAAACGGTCGTCCCGGCGTTTCACAGACAGGATTGGATGAGGGTGATTCATCAACGTGTGTGCCATTCCCCGATGGACGCTAAGCCGGGGGTCCTGTATGCTCACATTAGTTGATGTACATTAAATATCCCATGTTATCCTTCGCCAAGAGAGGCGAGTTATCACTGGCATCCTTGTAAAAGTGCAAATTCCTGCTCTGACTAACTGCTGGGAAGGCAATGGCAAACCACCCAGTATCACCCTTGCCAAGCAGCTAAGGATCTGCCTTCTGGCAGAACGCAATCAACCAATATTCTCAAGGTCTGTCTTTTTTTTTTTTTTCATTCACAGTTATCTTTTCTACTTCTCTACTCTCTTGATGTGCGCATCTGGCATGGATGGTGTGTCTCCATTTCTTTTTCACTTTCCTTCCACTCCTTTCAAATTTCTGCATTCTGTCACTACCTATGACAAGGTGATTCTACTCTCTCGTTCTGTACACCTCAAATTAGGTACTTATCAGTGGGAACCTGTACTCGCTGACCTATGTTAACTAACCTGTGAGGAGATAATTATTATAAGTGCAGTATTTCTGATGTGAGAGAGGAGCAGGGACCATCGTTCTTCTGCAATAGCCTTCCGGACACCGATTAATGGCACATTAAGGAGTCCAGTGGTATAAGGAAAGGGGCTGGCTTTTTAATGTATTTGTTTTTGCCACTTTGGTGTCAAGCACAGGTATCAGAAGAAAAGGGGTGTTAATGTGAAAGCTAATTGCCTCCTATGGTGCACTGGAGTACTGCGGGTGAAGCACGAAGACGGAAAGTGATGTGGGAAACACTTGGCTCTCCTGACCGGCTGTTTTAATTGTCCAGGTGGACACTGGCCATATAGCTATTGCCACTGATTGGCTTGCAGTTGAACCATTGATTGAGGCCCTTTGGTTTGGTTGAGAGGTACACAAGGATACACAAGGAACTTTGGTGCAGGAGTAGGCCATTCAACCCATCATGCCTGTGCTGCATCAACCCCCAATATCATCATCCATCCATACACAAGCTAATATCCCCATACCCCTCCATCCCCAATGCATGCAGGTACCTATCTAGTTCCCATTTAAACTCATTTAAACCACCCCTTCCACAGGCACTATTCCTGTACCGGATGGTTCAACTGCAAGCCTTCTAGGCCTTGGGAGACATCACTCAAACTATGTCGTGTGTGTAGTTTGTGTTCTCGTCTTAGTTTTTGGAGAGTTGTGGACAGGCTAGTTTATGGCTGGCTACCTGTTGAATATGGCATTTGTGGGGTATTTGTGGTGCTATATTATTGTGAAACCATAACAGTGGTGTACAATCTCTTCTCTTGGGCACCCCTCCCCCACCACACCCCCTTGCCCACACCTCCAAATGTCTCTCAATTCATTTATTCAGTAAATTATTGTGTTGTAGCGGTTACCTGAAGCATGACACAATCACCTTGCACCGGCCGATGACGTAACCGGCGGGCGGTTACTTGCCCGGACTCGCCCGGACGTGTCCGGACTTGCCTTGCCCGGGCGGACTCTCGATTTGCATACCACGCCCTGTTGAGAGGCGTAGCTGACTTATATGCATACCACGCCCCGCCTGAGAGGCGTGGCTTTTGTGTGGTGAACTTTTGATATAAATTGCCGCCCGTGTTAACGGGCTATTCAGTGCTTTTGAGTTCTTTCGAGTTGAGCTAGAATAAATAGCTCAGTGAAACTTCGTTCCTGGTGTTGTTCATTTTGTCCGGCTTTATCGTGCGAGCATAGCTCCACAATTGGTGACCCCTTTTCAAGAACATGGCGATGGAGTCATCTGTAGCTTTGAAGCTCCCTGGCTTTTGGGAATCGCACACAGCCGTCTGGTTCGCCCAAGCGGATTCTCAATTCGCCCTGCGGAACATTACGGAGGACACGACGCGCTACCACCATGTGGTCTCCACGCTCAACGCCCCCACTGCTGCCCGGGTCCTGAGCTTCCTACAGAACCCGCCGAACGCCGACAAATACGGCGCGCTCAAAGGCCTACTCCTCGGTGCGTTTGGTCTCACGGAGACAGAACGCGCACGACAACTGCTCAACCTCCCGGAGCTGGGTGAGGCCCATCCATCCGAACGCATGGACCACATGCTTGCTCTACTCGGCGACCACAGCCCAGATTTCCTCTACCGCGAGCTGTTCCTCCGGCAGCTACCCGGGCAGGTACGATTAGCTTTGGCTAATTCGCCCATCACGGACCCTCGCGCCCTGGCCAAAGAGGCTGATAAATTTTTCTCGGCCAGGCGACACGTCGGAGTGGCCGCCTGGAACCCTGGGCCGACCGAGGCAACGCCCGCGCCACGACCCGCGCCACCACCGGCCGAGTTAGCGCCACTGGTGGCAGCAGCCGCCGCGACGCCCCATCGACCGAACCCGACGCGACCGCCGGAGCCTCCACCAGCGCGGACCATGTACTACTACCACGCCAGGTTCGGGCAGAAGGCCAGAACGTGCCGCCCACCGTGCACTTTCGGCAGGTCGGGAAACGACCAGGCCGGCGCTCGCTGCCTGCCATGAGCGTCGGCCATTCAGGCAGCCTTCTGTTTATTACGGACACAGCGTCCGGGCGGCGTTTTTTGTGCGACCCCGGCGCTCAGCTGAGCGTGATACCCGCCTCGGTGCAGGGCAAACAGGCTGCGCTTTGCGGCACCGCCTTGGTCGCCGCAAACGTCTCCTCCATCCGCACCTTCGGTTCGCGCAGCGTCGCATTCTGCTTTGGGGGCCAGCGCTTCAGGTGGGACATCATCACGGCGAACGTGCCCATGGCCTTGCTGGGTGCAGATTTTCTGTGCGCGCATGGGCTTTTGGTGGACGTCAAACGGCGTCGGCTCATCAACGCGGAGACCTTCAGCTCGCTCGCTTTCTCATGAGCGGCTCCGCACCAACCAAGCTAGCCTGCGCGCTCCCGGCCGCGGACGATTTCACCCGCCTGCTCGCCGAGTTTCCCGCCCTCATGCAGCCGACGTTTTCGGCTGTCGCCGTCAAACACGGCGTCGAACACCACATCCCGACCACAGGTCCACCGGTCTACGCCAGGGCTCGTCGCCTCGACCCAACCAAACTCGCCGTGCCGAAGGCGGAATTCGACGCGCTGGAGCGATTGGGCATTGTGCGGTGCTCGAGTAGCGCGTGGGCCTCGGCCCTGCACATCGTGCCCCACCCCTGCACATCGTGCCCAAACCGGGTGGCGGATGGCGACCATGCGGCGATTACCGCCGCCTCAACGACGCCACCACCCCCGACCGGTACCCGATACCACACATACAGGACGTTTCCGCCTGTTTGGTGGGGCGGGTGATCTTTTCCAAGGTCGACCTCATTCGGGGCTACCACCAGGTACCCGTCCGGCCGGCTGATGTGCCGAAGACGGCGGTAATTACACCTTTTGGCCTCCCCGAGTTCCTTCGCATGCCGTTCGGCCTTAAGAACGCGGCCCAGGCCTTCCAGCGGCTGATGCACAGCGTGCCGCGCGACTTCACCTTCCTTTTCGTCTACTTGGACGATATTCTCGTCGCCAGCACTTCCCGGGCGGAGCACCTCATCCACCTGCGCACGCTTTTTGAGCGCCTCGGCCAGCACGGCCTCATCATCAACCCGGCGAAATGCCAGTTTGGCGTAACGGCCGTCGACTTCCTGGGGCACCGCATCACGAAGCGCTGGGCCGTCCCGCTGTCTACCAAGGTGGAGGCAGTCACAAGTTTCCCGCGCCCCCGCTCCATCAAGGCCCGACAGGAATTTTTGGGGATGGTAAATTTCTACCACCGGTTCGTGCCTCGCGCCGCCCAACTCATGCGCCCCCTGTACGAAGCCCTCCGGGGCAAGCCGGCCAAGCACGACGTCGTCTGGTCAGCAGCAATGGACGCGGCCTTTAAAAGCTCAAAGCGGGCCCTCGCCGACGCAACACTGCTCGCTCACCCGGTGCTCAACGCTCCCATCGCCCTCACCACGGATGCCTCCGACTACGCGGTGGGCGCCGTACATGAGCAATGGGTGAATGGGGTTTGGCAGCCACTCGCTTTTTTCAGCCGGCAACTCCGGCCGAACGAGCTCAAATATAGCACGTTTGACCGTGAGCTCCTCGGTCTACACCTGGCCGTTCGCCATTTCCGCCACCTCCTGGAGGGCCCGACCCTTCACGGCGTTCGTCGACCACAAGCCGTTGGTTTACGCAATGGCCAAGGTCATGGAGCCGTGGTCCGCCCGCCAACAGCGCCACCTCTCCGCCGTGTCGGAGTTTACCACGGACATCCGGCACGTCGCTGGCAAAGACAACGCCGTGGCCGACTGTCTTTCTCGGGCCAGCGCGAACGCGGTCCACCTCGGCGTGGACTTCGCGCTTATGGCAGCGGACCAAACCACCGACACCACAGTGCAAGCCCTCCGGGCGGCGGACACGGGCCTCCGCCTGGCCGACATCCCCTTTGCATACACTGTCCTGCTCTGCGACGTCTCCCAAGGCCAGCCTCGCCCCATCGTGCCCGTTACCTGGCAACGCCGCATCTTCGCCTCCCTCCACGGCCTTTCCCACCCGGGCCGGAAAGCTTTCCAGAAGCTGGTGTCGGCGTGATTCGTCTGGCACGGCCTTCGACGGGACGTCCGCGATTGGACCAGCACCTGCACAGCCTGCCAACAGGCCAAGGTCCACCGACACACCCAGGCCCCGCTGGCACCTTTCACCGTGCCCGAACGACGTTTCGACCACGTCAACGTGGACCTAGTGGGCCCCCTCCCCCCATCAGGTGGTTTCACACACCTGCTCACCATGGTGGACAGGACCACCAGGTGGCCGGAGGCCGTTCCCCTCGTCTCCACCACCACCGCCGACGTGGCGCGGGCTTTCATCGCCACCTGGGTCGCCCGCTTCGGCACACCGGCGGACATCTCGTCGGACCGCGGACCGCAGTTCACCTCTGAGCTGTGGGGCGCGGTCGCCCGCAACCTGGGGGTCAAGCTCAACCGTACTACGGCCTACCACCCCCAAGCCAACGGGTTGTGCGAGCGATTCCACCGCTCTATGAAGGCCGCGCTCATGGCCGGCCTTCAGGACGGCGGTTGGGCCGACCGGCTGCCGTGGGTCCTTTTGGGCCTCCGCACGGCCCCCAAGGAGGACCTCCGGGCGTCCACCGCCGAGCTTGTCTACGGTCAGGCGCTACGCGTCCCGGGCGAATTCGTGCCTGACGCTACCAATCCCTGGTCCGCAGCTCACCAGCGCTCGGACCTCCAGGAGACCGCCCGACGGTTTGCCCCCGTGCTAACGTCCCACCACGGTGACCCCCAGTCCTACGTCCCTCCAGCGCTTCGCACAGCGGAGTATGTTTTTGTGCGTCATGACGCACATCAGGGGCCACTCCGGCCGCCGTACGACGGGCCCTTCCGGGTCCTGCGATGGGACGACAAGTCGTTCGTCATCGACATCGGCGGCAGGTCGGACCGGATTGCGGTGGACCGCCTCAAGCTGGCGCACGTGGACATCGACCAATCGCCACGGTTGGCCCTTCCGCCGCGGCGAGGCTGCCCCCCGTCCACGGTGCCCCCCACTCGACCACCCACCACCACACCGGACCCCCCCCCCCCCACGACCCGACAGGGGTCGCTTCGGCCGGGTCATCAGGACCCCCCTTAAATTGACCCTGCCGGTGCAAGTCGATTCTGGGGGGATGTGTGTAGCGGCTACCGCTGGGTATACACAATCGCCTTGCACCTACCGAGGACGCGGAGCGATCACCATGCCGGGCTCGCCCAGGATGCCCGGGCATGCCCGCTGTCGATTTGCCAGGCCTCGTCCGGGACGCCCGGGCGCGCCCGGGCATGCCCGCTCTCGACTTGCCAGGCCTCGTCCGGGACACCCGGGCATGCCCGCTCTCGACTTGCCAGGCCTCGTCCAGGACGCCCGGGCACGCCCCCTCTCGCCTTTCCCGGGCAAACGCTCCGGGATAATGTGTATATATATTGCTGCCCGATAAACGGGCTTTTCAGAGTACCCGAGTTGATTTGACACAATAAAGAAACTCGGACGAATTCCAGCTTTTTGTCGCGTCCATTCTTTCGATTTACGTTGGAGCATAGCTCCTACAGCATGATATTTGAAAAAGTTATGGACGAGTTATGACAAAACTAGGTTGGGTGTGTGATAAGAACAAGCCGATTAGATGTTGTTTCAGGTCTGGATCCAGATCCGGCCTATCAGTGGGATACGAAATGTAAACTGTTCAGCCTGACGGAGGTATGGGTGCTACCGAGTGCCGTTCTACTTACCCCATGCACGAGAAGTGGAAAGCAGGGTTAAGCAATTGGTCTGTCCTTGTGATATTATGATAATCAGTTTTTGATTGAGGAACAACTTGTTTAAATCGAATCTTATATATTGAACACGAATCAGAACATGAATAGGAAGACAATTTTGCCATTTTGCCATGCTTTGGTTCTTAATTTGTCCCAACTTTGCATGCCCAGAGAGACGTGAAATAATATTTTTTATTCTGCCTGCTTGGCAGTCAAACAAAATAGAAAATAATTCCCAACAGGAAACTTTATAATGGACACAAACAACAGGCACGAATAGCGAATGTAATGTGTTAGTTAGCGTGATATAATAGATGCTGAAGAAAATTGAGGTAGAACCCGTATTTTTTGATTTATACCCCTCGAAACCTCTTTAAACCTTTATTTTAAATTGAATTATGTATTTCAACACTGTATAAACACAAATCGCCTTGATAACACTTCCTATATTGTTATGCAACATTAGAGGGCATGGCATGTGATACAGTACAGTATTGGGGTGAAGAAGAAGCTTCCATTGACCGTGTACATCTTTGGTGATCAATAAAGCCTCTATCTCCTAAACTGCGACTCAACATTGTCTTTTCAGTGTATGTGTAAGACTGCTTCAGTTGTGCTAAACTTCTAGATTTTTAAATAAAACAATCTTTAACATGTTGACTGCCAACTCTTATAGTATACATTACTCCCATTTGCAAGCCAAGTATCCATGTGTATAGACTATTAGACTAGTGCTGTATTTTCAAATTTTACCCTTCTATGAGCAAATGTAAGTTCATTTCTTCTCCATTGCTGGGGAAGCTCCATGTTGTGAGGCAGTTGAACAAGCTTTTCGTATAGTACGTATTGGCCTTAGGCTTCATGTCTTCATGCCTCACCTTCAGGCCGTTTCGGAAAAATTAGCCCAGGTTTTTTAATACAGTAGTATCGTTTTCGTAATAATATAATAATAATAACGTTAATAATAATAAGATAGTAAATATAATCGTAACACTGCAATCCTTTTGTCGTGACTGCAAAGTTACTGGATTGAAGCGGTGTATGGTTCATGGATGAATCAATGAGAAGCAGTGTACTGATTATTGTGGGAGTAAGGAATTAGCCTTGGTTTATTAATGCAGTAACATCGTCTTCGTAATAATAATAATGACGTTAATAATAATATAGTAAATATAATCGTAATGCTGCAATCCCTTTGTCGTGACTGCAATGTTGCTGGATTGAAGCGGTGTATGGTTGGTTCATTGTTGACTCGAAACATATAGAATAAACCAGTGTCTCAATACAATCTCTTTACTTTCATGGTGACAGACAGCTTAGATACTTAGAGTACTTCAAAAAAATTCAATACATTATTTGCTAACTGGTATCCCCACCCAGGTCATATTATCCTGTTCAACTGAAGTATCAAACAAGGCCGGCTACGCCGCTGTTAAACTTTCAGTCTTGTTTTAGCACTAAATCGATGTTGGTATTATGTTATTGCTAATGGTACCACATGTTGAGTACCACAATCCTGTGTTGAGTACCACATGGTTTTTAATATTTTTTGCTACTTGTCATTACCCCTCAAAATGGCATGTATGAATGCAGAATAAGTGGCAAAACTTCTCATGGAGACCGATAATGATGATCATGATTATTACATAGATTATTACATAGATTTATGTTCACCGACATTCATCTGGCACAGCCAGATGAATCTGGCACAGCAGCATATTCATCTGGCGCAGCAGCATATTCTGTTTACAATACAATAGCGTAATCTTTTATACTAGAATACTCTAAATGGTACATAATGGTACTACTTAATGGTCTTAATGGTCTTAATGGTCTTAATACTCTTAACTTCGCCCCCCCTACCCCCCGCCTTCCCATGCCTCCTCCCCCCAAGCCCTCTCCCTCCCACGGATCTTCCGTTGTCCCTGTTTTCTCTGCTGTTGTACTTCTGTGCTTCCTTATCTCTCCCCATCTTGTCTCCCACTCCCTTTTTAACTCAACTGGACTATGTCCAGCTGAGTTTTTGTCGACACCCAGTGTCCGTCGTCCGTCATCCGTCTGTCTGTCTGTCATCTGTGAACAATTCGACGTCTACGCTCTAAAAGTCACAAATATTGATTAAATTTGATGAAACTTGTTATGCAGCATCTTTAAGACATAAACTAGTTTGGGATTGCATTTGGGCACTGCACGCCCAAAAATGGGCTCGGCAGGGCGGCCATATTGAAAAATCAATTTTTGTCATGTATTTTTAGCACATATAAACTATATAGTTTGTGGTTCTATTATGCATATTCTAACCATATTAATATAGCCTGGTTGAGTTCAGGTTCCCTGGAACCTCTAGTTTGTATGTTTTGTGTGTCCGTTCGTTGTTGTTTCTTGCGATTGATGTTAGCTCTTACACGAGCCTTGATCTTGTATACAAAAAAAAAAAAATGGTAGCATGTGGTACACACAGCACTACGAGTATACTCGTAGTCGGCAGTCAACGTGTTAAGATCATTATTTCATTAAAATTGAAGGAAATACGTGAACACTGAGCAGCGTATTATGTTGTATAAACTCTCTCGTTTGTGTAAATATTTGTAGATGTAGGGTGATTAACCGAGGATTTCCCATCTTTTGTACAATTGATCGGCCCCCTGTTATTCTGTTTTCACTGTTGCACACCCCAGAGGTAAAAACCGATAACCTTAGCCGTGTTAAAGGAGTTTGCTTATTTTAGCGGTTGAGATCAACGAGGAGGCAAAACCACTCAGCTGTCCTTGCCACCAGCTTGCAACTAGACGTTCCATCGGATGCCACGGCAGTGCTGGGAAAGTCTTTTCGTTTTTGGGAAAGTCAAACATTTTTGCATTGTTCCTATTTGAAATGCCTCTATTTGCCGGCATTTGAGATTTGTGTTGTACACGTACAGATTTACAAAATCTCAGTGTGATGTAATTGCCTAATTAGGAGGTTGCAAAATGTACGTGTGAAGTCTATTTGCTCCGGGCGGTTAGTTTGCCACGTTTGTCAACCATCTTGAGTTGCTTTTTGATACGTCCTGAAAGTCCTTCCTTATTAATTCCTGCTTATTATTGCTCATCTCATCCAGTTTGATGTGCAAAAGTAATTGATGTAATTTTATTTTTGGCAGTGTTCGGTCAAAATGTCGTTTGCTTATTTTGTGATATTTGTTTTCATATACAAAGCTCTGTGTACATGTACCGTATTTGTACATCCCTTGGAAACATTAAGTTGAAGAGCAGATAGTGATTGCTTTTAACATTTGAAATGTCTTTGTAATCATGAGGAATATGTATATTTTTAAAATTCTAATCCCATCTTTTCATGCCTCAGTTTCCTACCAGTTGCAGAAAATGAGAACGTCTTCACCAGAGTACAGAAATCCTTGTCCATGGACAGCCTTCAGCCACACCCTGAGCGTGGTCAGAGTCTTTTGCCGAAAATAAACCTTCTGATGCAGGAAGAGTTAAAGTCTGTGCCCATGTGAGTATAAACTGATCAGGACAATCTGACCCAACTTGACTACTACTGAGGATTTATATTCGGGCCTCTGCATGACGACTGCTTGTTACTCATCCGACATGAGGGCTTTCAAATTTGTCTTCTAGTTCTGTCATAGCTGCAGTTCAGTTTTCCAATTCTATTTGGATGCACCATGCTTTGCCTGTAATTACAAATTTTACCAATAGAAGATGTGTAACTTTGAGAATTTGGTGAAAGCCGCCATAGAAATGTCACAATACCCTTTAATTGAGTCGATAGATGCATTTATTTTACGAGTCGTGCAGATTGCATTAAATACAAATAAAAAAGGAGGAGTGAGGCTCGTGCAAGGTGTAAAATGAACATGAATCCATTCTATCTTAATTAAAAAGCAGTAGGACGAGTCTTGGTCATACGGAATGGCATGATTTCGAGAGTACTTTGAGAAAGCTGTGATCTGCACTTCATCTGGACTTCATGTGGCTGATTCTTTGCAAGAATAGGCCTTTGTTTTGGAATATGGCTGGTTGTATGGCTAAGAGATCTGCACACTTGCCTTGAACTTGTCATGCATGTGTTCGACTTTAGGCCCAGCTATAAACTGCTATAAACTGCCCAGCTATAAACTGCCCAGCTATAAACACACAGGCCGCCAGCTATAAACTGAAAACCTTTTATTTTTTTTTTATTTTTTTTTTTTTATTAAGTGTCACACTCGGACTCAATGTTGCTCCCAGGTATCACAAACAACAACTTGGAGAATTGCAGTGCAATACGCGTGACCAGTAATTCGTTGGTCTGATATAAAAAAATTTTTTCTTTTTTTTTCTTTTTTTCAGGCAACGAACGTGTTGCGTTTACACAACGCCTTTACACAACGCGTTGTTGCGTGTGCGCAACACAACGTGTGCAACGCAACGTGCGTTGTGCGTTGTGCAACGTGTGCACAACGTGTGCAACGTGTGCGCAACGTGTGCGTGTGTGTGCGTGTTGCGTGTTGTGTTGCGTTGTTTACACAACGCGTTACACAACGTTTACACAACGCGGTGTTGCGTTGCGTGTTGAGAGCGTTTCAGTGGCAACATACTACTACTACATGCAACATACTACATACTACTACTACAACATACTACATACTACTACTACAACAAACTACATACGAACATACTATATACACCTCTAAAGGTGGTTTTTATAAACTGCCATCCCAGTGTTTTACCTTGTTATTGAAAGACTTTGGCCAAGCCTAGCCTGGCCAACCCCACAATAAAGTGGGAATAATTGTGGCCGTTAAAGAAGAATAAGTAGGGCTTTGTTTTGGATTAGTAGTCACAATGACACTGCTAATCTAATAAATGGTTTGTCGATGTTACGTGCAAAGCGCCAGGAAAAGTAAAAATGTAAAAAAAATTTAATCCGGAAAAGTACACATTTTCTGGTCCAGGAGATGTATTGGAAGCACAGATCCTTTTTAGACTGAAATGTGCAGTGTTTGGCTGCAGCATGGTGTCAAATTTTATCTTTGGCAATTCCTTGGGTATTGAGGATGTGTATAAGCTTCCAATGTTAAGTCACGTTGCTTGAAACTGCAGAAGCGTTTTTTTGTGCATTCAATTCTCAGGTTTCAAGTTTTACGAACATATTTTTTGTAGTGATAAAAGGCAAACGTTTTCCCATTTTGTTTTCCTTTGTGGCCTGTCATTGCTTTTCAGGTACGTGAAATCGCGCACATCATGTGACCAAGTTAATGCAGTCATACTGCAGATTAACATTGCATTGGCTGCCAAATACTCGTGCCTACGACAGGGGAATGGTGCACGGTTCAAGTCACAAATTAGCCACTACCAGAAACAAGAGACAAAAGAGACGACAGGTTTTCATTTTTAAAAATTTTTTTTTTGATATGCATTCATGATTTTCATCTTTGTGCGGGTTGCTGTCACTGATCACACACAGGCCGCCACTAATCGCATGATTGGCACTTCCAAAAACCTCCAGCTTAGCAGTACTTCGATGAAATATTGTGCCATCTTGACCAATCAAATTTGCCACTCGCTCTCTCAGCATTTGGCAATATCGAGATTCTGGCAAAATGGCTGCTTAAAATAGTTCAATTTTTACATTATATATATTGTATGTGTGTGTGTATGTATATTATTGTTGCAGTTTTGAGAATAAAGGCAAACCCCCCTCTTAGGTAGTTGCACCACAACATGTAGCCTCGCTTAGTTCAGTTATTTCTTATTAAATGTTAAGTATTGTCTCCTTTCCTGTGTTAGTATGCGTTGATGCAGGCAAGTAAGTGTAGGCCTCATTGGGTTGGAATGCCATGTGCTTGGGCCTGGAACAAGTCTGGGAGGCCCGAAGGAGGAGCTAAAGGGGAGTGGCCAACAGCGGCAAACAGCCAATGGGAGCTAAAGGGGAGTGGCCAGCGACGGCAGCCAGGGGAGGTGCTTGGAACATTCTGTTGGGTCTCTGGGGGGGGGGGGGGCTATAAAACCCTGCCCTGGATCCCCGAACTCTCTCTCTAGCCCAGGACTCCGAAGCACGAACTCTCCCTGCCCCCGAACGAAAGAAGCTCTCATCGCTCTCTCTGTAGTCAGCGTTCTGCCCCTGCTCTGAGCTGCCCCTGTTATAAGCACTCTCGCAGGACGATCTCTCCCGGGACCCGAGACTCCAACGATCTCCCTGCCTGGGCTCCCTGCATGTGCGCGTTTTGCCTCGCTAACATCGGGACACGCTGGGCGGATTCCCGTGCATGCATGACCGAGGCCGACGTCCCTTGCCACGAACATCCTCAAGGGGACGCCCAACGAGCTGTCCGGGGCGAACTGCACCAACGACCGCGCTTGGGCACGTTCTCTTCTCTTCCTTCCTTTCCCCGCTTGAGTGAGAGGGCCCTTGTCTGGGTAATTAAGTTAAGGACGTTAAGTTTCTACCCTGTGTCTCTTTTCCCTGATCACTGTACAAATTATAAATAAACCTGTGTTCTTTGCTTCCATTTGGCCGGTCACGTCTCTTCCCAATTGGCCTCGCATTGTACGAGATAAAACCGCTCAATCGGGTTCAATAATTAACGGCACGAGTCATGTGACACGCAAACCGCTCTGGCGTATCAGACCAGCGTGACTCGTGCGAGGTTCAGCCCCCATCTTCGTGGCGGCGTGTGTATAGAGGGTACTTGGGTATTTGACCAGAGACCCTTCCGCACGCTCGCTACGGGAGTGGCGGCTGGAATTGCTCCGCAATCCGCCCCACGAGTGTAAAGTGAGTAGCGGCCTCGTGGACTCGAAGGCCCAAGTGGGAAAATGGTTTAACCCCCCTTTGTTCGTCGACGGGTTCGAGATCCGCAACAATATATACAGTGCATTCAGAAAGTATTCAGACCCCTTCACTTTTTCACATTTTGTTATGTTGCAGCATTATGCTGAAATCATTGAAATTCATTTTTCCCCTCATCAATCTTCACTCAATACCCCATAATGACAAAGAGAAAACAGGATTTTAGAAAGTTTTGCAAATTTATTAAAAAGAAAAAACTGAAATATCACATTGACATAAGTATTCAGACCCTTAACTCAGTACTCAGTTGAAGCACCTATGGCAGCGATGACAGCCTCGAGTCTTCTTGGGTATGACGCGACAAGCTTTACACACCTGGATTTGGGGATTTTCTGCCATTCTTCTCTGCAGATCCTCTCAAGCTCTGTCAGGTTGGATAGGGTCCGTCGGTGGACAGCCATTTTCAGGTTTCTCCAGAGATGTTCGATTGGGTTCAAGTCAGGGCTCTGCCTGGGCCACTCAAGGACCTTCACAGAGTTGTCCCGAAGCCACTCCTGCGTTGTCTTGGCTGTGTGCTTAGGGTCATTGTGCTGTTGGAAGGGGAACCTTCAGCCCAGTCTGAGGTCCTGAGCACTCTGTTGCAGGTTTTCATTAAAGATATCTCTGTACTTTGCTCCGTTCATTGTTCCCTCAACCCTGACGAGTCCCTGCTGCTGAAAAACATCCCCACAGCATGATGCTGCCACGACCATGCTTCACCGTTGGGATGGTATTGGGCAGTTGATGAGCTGTGCCTGGTTTCTTCCAGACATGACGCTTAGAATTGAGGCCAAACAGTTCAATCTTGGTTTCATCAGACCACAGAATCTTGTTTCTCACAGTCTGAGAGTCCTTTAGGTGCTTTTTTGCAAACTCCAAGCGGGCTTTCATGTGTCTTTCACTGAGGAGAGGCTTCCGTCTGGCAACTCTGCGATAAAGCCCAGATCGGTGGAGCGTTGCAGCGATGGTTGTCCTTCTGGAAGTTTCTCCCATCTCCACACAGGATCTCTGGAGCTCAGCCAGAGTGACCATCGGGTTCTTGCTCACCTCTCTTACCAAGGCCCTTCTCCCCCGATTGCTCAGTTTGGCTGGTCGGCCAGCTCTCGGAAGGGTCCTGGTTGTTCCAAACCTCTTCCATTTAAGAATTATGGAGAATTTAACAATTTTTATTTTGAAAAATTTTCTGGAATTTTTTTTTTTTTCAACTTAAGTCTTCAACTTCAATTGTTCATCAAATGTAATATGCCTGGACCCGGAGTTGAGGGGAAACGGGGTTATAAACTTCCCCTTAGTACGTTGACAGACCCGGGATCCGCAACTATATGTATTATATACAGTCACGTGAAAAAGAAAGTACACCCCATGTAAAGTTTTGACTTTTTCAACATATTTCAACATACAGCTATTTGATCTTCATTTTAACAATATTGATAGATAAAGGTGATATAATATAACAAATATCATGAAACATTTACATTTTGTAGTCCCTTGTATAATTTAAATAAACATAAATGCAAATTTCGCATGTGGAAAAAGTAAGTACACCCCCACATTTATCACTACTTCAAATACCTAAAATTAGAATCGGGTGCACCAGTTCAGGTGCAAATGATTAGAACATCGTTGGAGAGGATCTTGGAGGAACCTGTCTTATTTAAACCTCAGACATTTAGTTTGGTTTGTTCTTTGTTGTTGAAGTGTGCGGCGTCACCATGCCTAGATCAAAAGAGCTCTCTGAGGCCTTCGGAAAGAAGGTTATAGATGCCTACGAGTCTGGGAATGGATTTAAAAAGATCTCCAAACAATTTGAAATCAATCATTCGACTGTCTGGAAGATCATCTGCAAGTGGAGAAGATTCCAAACAACTGCCAACTTGTTCAGGCCAGGCCGCCCCAGCACGTTCAGTCCGAGAGCAGACCACAAGATGCTGAAAGAAGTCTCGAAGAACCCCAGAATGTCATCACGGGACCTACAGGTAGCTCTTGCCACTGTTGATGTCAAAATGCACGAGTCTACCATTGGAAAGAGGCTGCACAAATTTGATCTTCATGGGAGGTGTGCCAGGAGGAAACCTTTGCTGTCCAGAAAGAACATCAGGGCAAGACTAAAGTTTGCCAATGAACACCTAGACAAAGACCAGAACTTCTGGAATAATGTGCTCTGGACAGATGAGTCAAAGGTAGAGCTATTTGGCCACAGTACCAGAAGACATGTTTGGCGAAAATCAAAGACAGCATTTGACCACAAGAACCTGATACCAACTGTAAAGGATGTTGGTGGAAATATTATGGTTTGGGGCAGCTTTGCTGCATCAGGGCCTGGGCAGCTCACCATCATAGAATCCACAATGAATTCTTCATTGTACCAGAGGGTGCTTGAGGATAATGTGAGGCCATCTGTCGGAAAGTTGAAGCTCAACTGAAGGTGGACCTTGCAACATGACAATGACCCTAAACATACCAGTAAATCCACCAATGAATAGCTGAAAAGAAAGAAATGGAGGGTTCTGGAATGGCCAAGTCAAAGCCCGGATCTAAATCCCATCGAGATGTTGTGGGGGGATTTGAAACGAGCTGTGCATGCAAGAAACCCCTCAAACATCGTACAGCTGAAAGAATTCTGCATGGAGGAGTGGGCAAAAATTTCTCACAGTCGATGTCAGAGACTGGTAGACAGTTATAAGAAACGCCTACTTGAGGTTGTTTCTGCCAAAGGGGCAATACCACCTATTAGAGCCAAGGGTGTACTTACTTTTTCCACATGCGAAATTTGCATTTACGTTTATTTAAATTATACAATGGACTACAAAATGCAAATGTTTCATGATATTTGTTATATTGTACCACCTTTATCTGTCAATATTGTTGAAATGAAGATCAAATAGCTGTATGTTGAAATATGTTGAAAAAGTCAAAACTTTACATGGGGTGTACTTACTTTTTCACGTGACTGTATGTATGTAACCAAATGTTGCGGGGTTTGAATCTGAACGGGGGGAAGGCAAATTGGGAATTGCAACGGGAACGGAATGTGAACAGGTAGATGGGGAATGCCTGCAGGTAAACGTGGAGTGTCCACAGGGAAACGGGGAATGTCTACAGGCAGACGTGGAGTGCGCACAGGTGAGCGTAGAATGTGCAAATTGTAATAGGGAGTATTTCCCACCTGGCCTGGTTGTTTGTCGGGATAGGGTGGATATCACAACACCCCAACCGGGGGATGAATTCGAAATTGTGCAGCACCAGGGCGGTGGTGCGGAGCAAGGGGGGGTAACATTATTGGTGGTCCGTGTGGTGGAGCCGGACCGGGTATTTATTGATGAAAACCTGGCGGGGCCAGAAATGGTTTGGTGTAATGATGATGATGATGATGATGAGGATGATGTGATTCAGCGGCTGGGGACCTGGGACAGTCCCATGGAGGACGAGGTTGACCAGGCCCAAAGGAGTTTGGGGCATGAGGTGAGTTGGTCGGAGGAGGTGGTTGGAATGACCAAGGGGACCCTCCCCGTGCACTCTGATTGGGCAACGGAGGCTCCAAAATTGGACAACCAGTTGGGGGAGTGTGTTGACTCAAGGCTGGATTCGGACCTTGAGGAATCGGGAGATCGAGCCTCCGAAGATTTGGTCCCCGTCGGGAATTTGGACCAGCTGCAGGGAGGGGCAGAACAACCCGAGGAGGTTGTTACCTGCAGTTGCGGTTTGGGACGGGGAATAAAATTTTTTAAAAGGAAATTTAAAATCAAATAAAAATGGGAAATGGATTTGGAGCAGCCTTGGTTGAAGTTGGTCCCCGGGCTGCGGGATTTGCACATGGGGAGGTCATTGAGGATGGCCTCGGGCAAAAGTTGCCCATTTAGAAATTTTGTGATGCCAGCCAGCTGGGCGGCTGTGCTGGCGAGATTTGGACGTGGGGTCCAGCCATGGGTGTCATGGTACGACCTGCGCCCCACAGGGGGTCTGGTGGAGTGTGGCATTCCTTGTCCGTCAAGGCGCCGGCCGGGCTGGTGGCTCGGGCCGACAGGGTCACCGGACCCTGGTGGGAGTTAAGACCTCCAGGGGGGGGGTCCGAGGTGGTTTCTCAAGCCTGGGATGGCATTTATTGAGGACCACTAGGGGGAGGTGTTGTGGGTCGTGCTTTGGTGGTGGCACCGCGGATGGCCAGCTTGGGCCTGATGTAGTGACCACCCGGGCATGTGGCCTGACACCCTCTCCCTGAGACTTTGGGACAACTGGCATGTGGTGACCTGCCATGCCGTGTTGGTCTATGGACTCGGGTCAAACCGAAAGGACAGGAATAAGACAGCCTGCCGGACCACCATTGGGGCATCTGTGGAACGTCATGGTGTGAGAGTGACCTTCCACAGATGTTCCGTTATGATTTATGGACTCTCGGTTTGGGAAGAGAGCCATGGGGTTGGTGAATTTGAGATGTGTAATGAGCCGAGCATATGGGCCATGCTCGGCTGGCAAGTGTATGGCAAAGCATCTTTCTTTGGTAGAGATGAGTGAAATGTGAAAAATGTTTGGCATGGGTAATCTGTGGGTTAGATGCAAATTTAAGGGTGAATTTTGGGAAGAGAAATGGTAGGCACTGTATAGTGACGCCATTATTGATCCAGCTGTGTCGACCAAAGTGTTGGAGGCTGTGATAAAATTGACAGGGTAGCAGGACACAGCTTTCAACTGTTTGCGGGGGCGACTGTGCTGATATTTGGGACGCGGAGTCATGGGGATGTAGTTGTGTATTTGAGGGTCAACGTGGTGCTGTGGGTGTCTGAGGTGTGTGGACCATGTCTTCTGGGTGGGTCTCCTGGTGGAGCATGGCTGTCGACTGGACCTTGGTGTGGTCAAGTGTGGGTGAGCACTGGGGGGGCTGCAGTTCTGTAGTCGGCCTGGGGAATGATGTGGAGGTGCAGGGGACGTGGCTGTAGGGATGCCATGCACTGCGACCATGCCCCCCAGGGCCGAGGTTGTGCGTGCGGTAGTGTGTGTTGTGGCAGCAGGTGCTTACCACATTGGCCAGCTGGGGCTGGTGCAGCCGTGTTCCTCGCAGGGGGGCCGAAGGATGGATGGTGGGTCGCACCCTTATGGCCACTCATGGGCCATGTTGGCGTTTTGACTGCTCACCTTGTCTTGATTACCCTTGCACGGTAGAGGTGCAGAGCTGTCGTGGCCACAGGTAGTTGTGTAGAGATGATCACCGTTGGATGCGGATCCACATACCTGCCAGTATAGTGGGGACAAAAAGGAAATTTGGAGAGATTTGGTCGGCTCAATGAGAAATTTTGGGATTTGGTGAGTGGATT
Organism: Myxine glutinosa; assembly: GCF_964187855.1. Classification (NCBI taxonomy): domain Eukaryota; kingdom Metazoa; phylum Chordata; class Myxini; order Myxiniformes; family Myxinidae; genus Myxine; species Myxine glutinosa. Next base: position 56,217,676 of record NC_136266.1, on the reverse strand, counting down.
GCACTTTGGACTTGACCAACCGGAAGTTACCTGTGCATCAAGGTAGAGGTAAGGCCTTGATGGTTACTGTCCCAGGCTCCAGGACTTGCTTGGAAATTTTGGGGACGTGTAATTTGGAGATGGGAGGTGGGTGAGAGTGATGACATGGCCGGTGAGGGGATGGAATGGGGGCCACACAGTGTCTTGTGGGTGGCGTATGTTTTTGTGTTGTGGTTATGTGTTTTGATGTGGTCGTGAGAGTGGAAACTGGTGTGTGAGTGATGATTATTGGAGACTGAGGGGTGATTATTGTGCTTTTGGAATTGTAATGGTTTGAATGTGAATTGGGGATTTCACATGTGGCAGGCCATGGCAAAGCTTTGAAACATCTTTTGTACCATCTATGGAATTGTGCCGTGTGGTGTTGAGAATTGAATGGCAGCGGGGGAGGAAGTGTGTTTTGGGGATCTTGTGGGTGGGGAAGGTGTGTTTGTCCGCAGGTACGGATCAAGCTCTGAGGAGCAATGCCTGCGGCCCCCCTCTGCGGCAATTACCCCTGGCAGCCGGTGGTAACTGGAAATTGGAGCTCGTCGGTGGAGGGCCTGGTTGGGCGCCGTGGGGTGAGGAAGTCGCCCGGTGACCCGTGTTGCTGCGCTGGAGCAGGAGGCCGCGGAGGAGCCTGGTGTGTGTGGAGACCCTCACCGGCGAGGTAACGGTGGAAAGGGGCTGTTGGGCTGTCACGGGGCCAAGAGGTAAAGGGGGGGGGGGGGGGCAATGAACTTGTAAGTCGGTTGACTTGTGTTTGGGACTGCGAACACCACAGCCTGAAGCGCCCCCACCATCTTTTTGTGCGATACCAGCCCGCTGCCTCCCCGCTCCAATGCACCCACATGTATATGACGTCAATGCCATGGTCCTGCGGGGGGGGGGGGGGGGGGGGTGAAATAAGTGCTGGTAATGATAAAATGTCGTGCTGACTTATAGAATGAGAATGAGTGGTTAGGTTGTGTCGAATGAATGTGGGCGAAATCCACCGAGCCATGTCACTCACCTGTAACACCTGGAAAGGTCCCCTGGAAATGTAGGGGGTGCATTGGGGATGGCCCCACAGGTAAGGTTGTGTCTTGTGGCATCCACCGGGGGACCCGGTCTGTAGACCAGGGTATGTAAAAATGTATAGTTTTTGAATTTTTGGAGTAAGGTTAAGTTTTGTGGATAAGGTAGGAGTTTTGAGTGTTGTTTGTTCCGCCCACCACAGGAGCGATGGAATGAAGACCATTGTAAATACATGAATGCAGGATTGTTAAGGGGTTTAGTTGTTAAGGAAGTGTAGGTCGGTAGTCCGACTCACTTCCCACAGCCCTTCCTGATTTATTTCATAGGTTAATTAAGTGTGTGACAGTAAGTGTTAAGGCTGGAATTGTAGCGCCTGCAGTGAACCTTGCAGGAGCTACGGTTCCAGGGGTGGGGACTGTGTTACGAATTTGGGTAGTGATATATGTACTTGTAGGGCAGAGTAGATCTGAGTAGGTACCATGCTTCGTGTGTCGCGGTAAGGAGCACTTCCTGTAATAAGTCATGTGTAGGCGTTTGTCAGGTTAAGATGTATGATTGTGAATCTACCAGGAGATTCGTGTGTTTGGTAGTGTCGGGGTTAATGAGTAGAGCCCTTGTATGTCTCACCTGGTAATCAAACCTTTGTCCCTTATGGCACTACAGACCACATAGACACTTGGTTAGGATCCCTTAGTACAACATTAATGACGCCCTTCCCCCCTGATGTGACTTAGGAAGAAATCGGGCTAGAACACCACCACACGGCCGCCACCATTTGCACCTCCGAGAGGCCTATCCGCCTCGCATAGCACGTGCTATAACGCAAGGAGCAGGAGCGGGAGTGAGATTGACGCAGTGGGCGTGACCTGAGCGAGTCGGTGGAGGCTCTGATTGGCAGGACAGTGCGCCAAAGCTGACGTCATCGGCCGGAGATATTAGCTGGGCCGGACGCCATTTCGGGCAGTTGAGACTCGGCGTGTGCAGTTGAGCAGGAGGACTGAGAGTTGAGAGTTGGAGAGTTGAATTCATGCGCAGTGTAGTCCAGAGAGTTCGATTCCTGAGTTGTCGAGAGTTGGAGTTGTGACGAGCGCCGAACGCCATTGAGAGCGACAAGTTGTGAGTTGGACCCCGAGTGCACGAGAGCGAGTCGCGCAGCAGCAGTTGGTTGGCAGTTCACGGCCTGAGTACACGAGTTGGGTTTTGAGAAGCGAGTTGGAAGGACGAGACGTGCAGTCACACCTGCGTTCTCTCTGTTCCTGTCTTTTCGTGCTTCGTTTGGGGATCGACCTCGTGTGGAGCCGCTGGCCTGTGTTGGGTGCTTTGGAGCTTGGTGCACGGACCTCGTGGGCGGCGAGAGGATCGGAGCTTGGAGCGAGGCCTCGTGGGTACATTGGGGCCGAACGGAGCCATGGTGGACGGCAAACAATACAGGACGACGGACAGATAAGCTTGCACCACATTTCACGATTTAACATAACGTGTTCTTTTTATTAATTCATATCCCTCAACTCGTCTTTGATATCTGGTGTGCGGGATCCCGATTTAGGATTATTTCATTACCGGCGCGTGTTTTACTGTCTTTGCTTTTCCCAATAAACCCTTGCATTATTTTTGTACATATATCTGAACGCAGTTTACCGGGTGGTTGATTTCAATAGATAAGGCTGCGTGGCTCTCGCCGTTCCCCTCCATTCCACGCACTTGTGTGTTTTAGGTTTTGGAATCCGCCATTGAGTTTCCGCCTTGGAAGTTAAAGCCTTCATGATCGGCAATCCGCAACTCTGGTGTTAATCGGAGTTGCGCGACAATATGTACATACATATATATATATATGTGTATATATATATTTATATATATATATATATATATATATATATATATATATATATATATATATATATATATATATATATATATATATATATATATATATAATATATATATTGTTGCGGAATATATATATATATATATATATATATATATATATATATAATATTGTTGTGGATATGAGGATTGTGTTTTTTTAATTGTTTTATTGTGGACCCTCCTGCCTCCAGTCTGTGTATAAAGGTCAAAGGTCGTTCCGTAGTTATTTCATAAGCACCCACGTAGCCAATAATAGATTTCCTCCTTGTTGACAGTTATTTCCTTATTCTGTGTAGTAGGCTAAGGATTTGTCTTCCATTAATTGACACTCCATTGCACCGAATTCAAATAGATAGATCCCCTTTCATTTTCGTTTAATAAAGCCTCAATTGCCAACTGCATTCACCACGACTCCATTAGCCACGAGGTAGGCTTGGAGAAGAAGGGGGAGGAGCTGCCGAATCCTGGGCGTGCCCGCCCATCGTCATCAAGGGTGGAGCCAGAGGGCCCGGGCCGACCAATCAGGGCCGAGGCGAGCTCACCGATGGGCGTGTTCTAGAGGCCGGTGGCTTAATCGCCGGCGAGGATATAAAAAGCGCGCGGAAGCCGTTAAAAAGAAGCGCGGAGGAAGCCTTTGACAGAAGTGCGAAACCAGAAGTGCGCCAGAGATGGCAGAGGAGTCCAAGTCCACAAGTGCGAAAGGTGAGTTGCGCCAGAGACGGCAGAGGAGTCCAAGTCCAGAAGTGCGCCAGAGACGGAAGAGGAGTCCAAGTCCACAAGTGCGAAACCAGAAGTGCGCCAGAGATGGCAGAGGAGTCCAAGTCCAGAAGTGCGAAAGGAGTTGCGCCAGGGACGGCAGATGAGCTTGGAGTCCACCATCACCAGCTTTGAGACAACGCAGTTTCGACCCGCTGCGACGTGGGGGCCAGATTGCGGTGGCATCGGTGGCCGTCGAGGTCCCGCCCGACGTCCCGTGCAGGATCAAGCTCCAGCTCCGGTTCCCGTTGGACCTTCCTCTCCTACCAGTCCTTCCATTCCTGCCTGCCATTTCCCCATTCGTGTGAGTTTGATTGTCATCCGTTTTGTGTGTCTTGTCCTGGGTTAATTAAGACTGTAGGTAAGCTAGCATTGCACTGTGTCTCCTTGATTCCTTCTGTAAATTATTTTATTATCTTTCCTTCTTCCTTGGTTTCTTTGGTCCTGTACATAGTAATAAATTATATTCGTATTGCAAACCCTTTTTGTCTTCTTCTTCTTCTTCTTCTTCTTCTTCACATCCGTGTCGTCTTTGTCTTTTCCTCATTGAATATCTGTGGCACGATTTGGCCAACGTTTCAGGATCGGGTCTAGTCATTGTAAAAACGGTTTGGGCCGCGGCGCCATCCGCTCGGCAAATTAACATCTTATCCGCGGTCCGTAACAATATATATATATACACTGTAACCCCGATATAACGAACTGCTCAGGAGACATAAAAAAAGTTCGTTATTTTGAAGTGTTCGTAATACTGAATAACGTACGAATCACCATACTATCACACCTATTCATATGCAAAACAACAAACTCTTTGTATTGTTCATTCATGTACATTTTATTGTTCGATTGTACGAATAATAAACCTAAAAAAGCATTGCTGTTGTGTCATTGTTTAAAAGTTCATGTATAAATAAAATGTTCAAGTACATGTAATATTCACCGAATGTTCAATTTACTGCGTGAAGAAACTGGTAATCTTTGATTGTTTACTCTTGGAGGTGGCGTTTTCTTTGCGTGCATAAGATAATAGCTGACGGAGCTGTAAAACTTTAATGCTGTCGACTGGTTGCCCTTCAAACCAGGAAAGTGCCGATTCAAATCTGGCAATTACATCAGATGTTGCTGGAACTTCTTGTGGTTCATTGGTGTCATCAGAGTCACTTTCGATGTCACACTGCAGTGTCGTTTCACGAACGGAAGCGATAATTTCTTCATCGGTCATCGAACTGGTCACGGGAACGTCTTCATCGACGTCAACCCATAATCTTGCAAGATTATCCAAATCTTCGTCATTAACCTCAGCAATTTGAAGTGTTCGTCATACTGCTTTCTCACCAAGACTGAGACGATCAATGATACGGAGCTTGTCTTCAACTGACAAGATCTTGCGTTTACGGGATGGTGTAGCCATATTGATTTGCCTTATGTTAAACAATAGAATCTCATTAAATATGCGGGGGACAGGAAGTTCGTTCGTTATATCTGGAAGTTCGTAATACTGGTGTTCGTTATAGCGGGGTTCCAGTGTATATATATATATATATATATATATATATATAGATAGATAGATAGATAGATAGATAGATTGTTGCGGAATCCCCAAATCCCGTTACAAAGGGGAGATTAAACCCCTTTTTTCCCCCTGGGTCTTCGGGTCCACGAGACCGAGTCGCCACTTCCGGGCAAACGTGGAAAAGGGTTTCGGGACAAATTCACACGTACCTTTGGTACCCGCGCCGCAACGGAAGCGGGGATCGAGCCTCGCACGAGCCACGCTTAATCGAGTACGCCCGAGCGGAATGCGTATCACGTGACTCGTGCTGTTACTTTTCATTTGGAACCCGATTAGAGCGGTTTTATTCGTACAATGCGAAGTCAATGATGGAAGAGACAGGACGATCAAATCGGAAGAAAGAACAGGATTTATTTACACTATGCACAATGATTTGTAGAAGGAAAGGGACACAGAGCAGAGCTTAGTCAGTCTTAACTTATTTCCAGACAATGGGCCCACTCACATACATGGGGAGATGGAGGAAGGATGTTCGCGCGCCAAACGCGCCTGCTTCGGTCGCTCCGGGACAGCTCACCCGGCATGGCCCTCTGGCGGTCACGGGACGTATCCAGGCGAAGGCAGGCAGGAGGAAAATCGTGCGTCTGCGGCCCGGCGCGGGTCGTGCTTTACAGCGCGCGATTAATACTGTGCAGAGCGTGGGGAACAAGCCAAAGTTCCTGTACAACGAGGCAATTCAATTCATTCTGCCTTCTCGTGCCGTTCGTTCTCTTGATCTCGTACGTTCTGATCTGCCGCGTTCTCGATCCACCTCCGGTGCTGAACTGAACTCATCCGCGAACACAACTGAGGTGGGGGGCTCGGGGCAGGTTTATATGGCCCTGCCCTGGCCCGACTCGAATGTTCCAAACCCCGCCTCTGGTCGTCGTGGTTAGCCACTCCCCTCGAGCCCTGATTGGCGGCTCGTGCTTCCCGATGGCTCCTCCTGCCCCGCCTTCCTTCGGCCTCGGTCGACTTGTTCAGGCCTGCTGCGTGGTATTTCAGCGCTAAACCAAAGCCAAAGCGCCAAAAGAACACCTAATCTCACGAGCCTACTCAACGCAAAACTAAACACAGGAAAGGGCTACGCTTACATTTACTAAGAAATCACTGAACTATCGCGAGGCTACATGTCGTGGTGTAACTAACTAAGAGGGGAAATTAACCTTTATTTCAAAACCAACAATATGTATGTTAGAAAGTCTCTGATGTTATGCGTACGATATACGTGAATGTTTCCTGCTTTGCTTATGGATGTTTTCTTGCAATATGATGATGCCATGTTGGTATAGTGCGAGCCTGTAATTCTTACTTTTTCCCCTTAATTTGCACCGGAAAGGGAGGAGACTTCCGGCTTCTTGCTGATGGCTCGTGTGAGCGAGTTGTTTGCCGCAATCTTTGCCTTGTTTTATTAAATGTTGTGCCGAAAGGGAGTTTAGTGTCTCGTCCTGTCCGAACCGTTTGATCACGGCCCCTTTCCTGGATCCACTGTTCTCTATTATCCTCCGTATTAGCCAGCCTTTACCGTAGGATTCCCGAGCCTACTTTTCATGGTCCTTCGAGCCGGATAACGAACAGCTGGACAAGGAAATCATGGATGAGAATGTCGCCGCTACCCTGACTGCGGAGTGTACTCGAACAGCAGACAATACCAGCGACATTATCCCGGTTAGTCCTTTAACCACTCATGGCACGAATCCATTTGTCTGTTTCGGTGGCCACCGTCAGCCCCGCGCCTGTATCAGCCACCGAATTACCGGATCCGGCCATCATCAGCATTGGCAATGAATTAACGGCGTCTTCCCGACCCGAAAGGAATATACGTATCCCTGAACATTTGAAAGACTATGTTCTTAACTCCGTACCTTCAAACACGAGTGGTTCTTCCCTTAATCGGGAGTGTGGGCCGAGTTCTTACCGACGACATTCGTCAGGAAGCCACCGTCCAAAGACTGCCTCTCTATGCAGTGCACATAGCTCACGACGCAGCCATTGTTCCAGCTACAGCCGTACATCCATTACATCCCAACTCAGTGGTATACAATCGGCTATTCTAATGGAAAAACGAAAACAGTATTAACTGGAGGAACTAACATGTCAAGTTGGGGAGATGAGAGAGCTGAGAAACGTGGACAGCAGCTGCGGGATGAAGTCCTTCAGGCTCAGGAGATAGAGCGCCAGGCTCTGAGGGAACGCGAGTGCTTGTCCGTCCAGCTAACAAGACAGACGTCTGAGGAAGGCCGAACAGGAACTGGAGGAAGCATGGTTGATAGTGTCGTTCTTGGATGCAGGAGATGAAGCACCTACCTCTCCAACCGGGCGTCCAACCGTTACCGCCCAGCATACGATTCTGCACGGTGGTGGAGCGTCATGTACTCCCTCAGTTCAACCAAACAAACCATTGCCAACGCAGCTGCCGCTACTGCGGCCAGAGCTGGAAATTGCCATCACTGCCGACCTACAATCCACATCCACTCCTCGATTAATCATTCATGACAATCCATCACCGAAAGAGAAGGTGAAGCAAACTCATCCAACTGCATATTCATCTGCCACCACAGCTCCATTCCAAGCTTCAAATTATCATCCTAACATGTTACCATGTCATCATGCACCCTATCTACCACCCTCGACTTCACCACATGGGCATCCAGTTCACCCATCTGAGACGCCTACAACACCGAACCTCATGGACCTATTAATAGCTTCATCCTATGGCGTACTAAAACCGAGTCTGCCTTATTTCCAGAGTGGCAGAGAAAGTGGCTTTGCCCTTCTCAAGCTTGCATTGGATAGCCTGATAAGTAATCACACCTACTTGTCAGAGGAGTACAAATATCAAGTACTCTTAACCCACCTTAAGCTACCAAGTGCATACGAACTTGCTCAGGCCTACATGCATGATCCGAAGCCATACACGGTGGCCTTACGGGCCCTGCAGGACAAGTATGGACAGCCAAGGCAACTCGTACAGAGCAAAATTGGTGCCATCATGAACATTGCACCAGTGAGAACTGGAGATGCAGAGGCCTTTGAAGAATTTGCTCTCGCAGTGCACTCCCTTGTGGGTATGTTGCAATCCCTCGAGGGTGAGCATGGATTTGAACTACGATGTGGCTCACATGTAGACAGGCTAATTAGCAAACTGCCACCGAGCTATCGTGATGGATTCATTGAGCACTGCATTAACCAAGGACTTTTAAATGCAGATTCTAATCAGACCTACACGTTGCACCATCTGAGAGCTTGGCTGCAGGCAAAGGCCCGAGCTAAACGTATGGCGAACCAAGCTGCTGTCCTCTACAAATGCGAGGGCCAGGGATTAGAGAGAAAGGAACAGCATTCTTCATCTTTCAAGAAGAAAGAATCACAGGCCTCGGTGTTTCACAACTCTGAGTCACCAATAGCTGGCACAAGGCCACAGCCATTGCGTAATGTTTCTTCAACAACCAAGACCAATCCTTATTTTCCTCATTGTGACACCAGTGATCATTACCTCGGTTCCTGTGCGGAATTCAAGAAGCTTTCCACAGACCATATTATTAAGTGGATAAGGGAACATGACCGTTGCTGGAGGTGCGGTCGGTCACACCCAGCTGATCGCTGTACACTTAGGAAGCCATGCGTTGCTTGCAACGAGTTGCACCTAACCATCCTACATGATGCAGCGCAGAGATCCAGCGATACCGTCCTAATGACAGGCTCCGCACCATCTGCAGTGTACCTTGACAAGCCTTCCCGTCCACATGATGTCCTGTTAAAGGTCGTAAAGGTGCTACGTCATGGCCCACAAGGGTCCATAGAGACCTATGCCATTCTAGACGATGGTTCAGAAAGGACTATGCTTTTGAATTCAATAACGGAGCGGCTGAACCTGGTGGGTAAACCTGAATCATTACTGCTCAAGACAGTGCGAGAAGATATGTTGCAGTGTATCGGGGCTTTTGT